>NC_087296.1:5759642-6070000 GCF_015220805.1 Pogoniulus pusillus
AAAGAAGGAAAAAATGAAAATAAAAGGAAGGGGAAAAAAAGAAGTAAAAAAAAAAAGAGGAGGAAAAAATAGGTGAAAAAGGATGAAAAGGGAAAAAAAGGAAAGAAGAAAAAGATGCAGGTTCATCAGGGAGGTTAGACTCGATGATTCATTTTGGTGCCTTCCAACCCCTGACATCCTGTGATCCTGTGATCAGATATCCACCTTACAATTCTTAACAGACTCCTTTGCTTCTTTCTTTGTTTCCCTGTCATTGTGTACTAAAAGCAATTAGAATGTTGGTGTTTGACAGCATCACTTTGAATGTTTCATTGCATTGCTGTAAGAGTCACAGAATCACAGAAGACCTGAACTAAAATGTTGGAAATGAATGAGAAAGAAACTAAACTACAGATAAGAGTTCAACAACAAATAAGCATATGAGTAAATACATGAGCTAGAAATAGATTAAGAGATAAAAATATAACTCCATGGAGAAAGAAAGCAGTGGGAAAAGTGAAGGCTCCTGATAAATACAATCCAGTTAAGTCTCAAAGAAACAAAAGGAAAGTTCATGTCCTGGTGCTTGGGTCAGTCCATCAAGCCAAGCTATGGATCTATTCACTCATGTTGATCTGTTCCACTTCAGGCATTTGGATTCAGTTAAGATGATCATAGAATCAAGCAGGTTGGAAGAGACCTTCAAGATCATCCATCCAACCTAGCACCCAGCCCTAGACAATCAACCAGACCATGGCACTAAGTTCCCCATCCAGGCTTGTCTTGAACACCTCCAGGGACAGCAACTCCACCACCTCCCTGGGCAGCCCATTCCAATGCCAATCACTCTCTCTGCCAAAAACTTCCTCCTAACATCCAGCCTAGACCTCCCCTGCCACAACTTGACACCCTGTCCCCTTGTTCTGTTGTTGGTTGCCTGGCAGAAGAGCCCAACCCCACCTGGCTACAGCCTCCCTTCAGGTAGTTGCAGGCAGCAATGAGGTCTGCCCTGAGCCTCCTCTTCTGCAGGCTGCACACCCCCAGGTCCCTCAGCCTCTCCTCACAGGGCTGTGCTCCAGGCCCCTCACCAGCTTCATTGCCCTTCTCTGGGCACCTTCCAGTCCCTCAACATGTCTCTTGAATTCCATTATCTGAAAGGGCTCCAGTAAGGCTGGGTAGGACTATTTACAAGGTCTTGTCATGACAGTACAAGGAGTAATGGGTTTAAACTGGCAGAGGGGAGATTTAAACTGGATGTTAGGAAGTTCTTTCCTGTGAGGGTGGTGAGACACAGGCACAGGTTGCCCAGGGAGGTGTTCAGGACCAGGTTGGATGAGTCCTTGGGCAATCTGTTCTAGTGGAAGGTGTCCCTGCCTATGGCAGGGGTTTGGAACTGGCTGAGCTTTGATCCCTTCCAACCTAAGCCATTGTGTGATACACTACCACAATCTCAGCAGTTTGCAGGTTAACTCAAGCCGTTGAATTTCCTTTAAGAGGGAACTACTTGAAGACAGACAACACTGAGCAATTTCTCTTGTTCTTAGACCATTTAGCTATTGTTTTTCTCAGCCATACTGAGGTTTATTCCTCTTTATACACTCTCCCAGAAACCTAGCAAATCATGTGAAGCCTGTAATGAAACAGAAGCCTGCAAGCAATGTTAGGAATCATTTGGAAGGCAGGGAAAACAGAATTTGTTTCTTTCCCACTTTCAAAATGCACAGCCAGGCAATATAAACCACAGACACTTTTCTTACCTATTACACTCTACCATACACAGATTCAATAAGTCCTGAAGTAAGAAGTAGCTAGTTTGGGCCAGCCTTGGTGTATATTCATGAGGTGGGATTGCTGGCAGCGAGTTCCAAAGTAAAGAGGCAGGCACAAGGGGATTGTGGTTGGGTGTAGTGCCTGAGGTTTGGTATGGGAAATCCAAGGTTAGAGGAATCACATGGAGGAATAAATACTAATAATGAAAACACTGTTATTATTGGTCTTCTTTCTGTCTTTTAAAAGCTAATATTGCTATTTGTAATTGTTATCTGTATGACTATTAGCAAGTACTTGCAAGATGCCAAAATACTCAGGTAGGCTACATAAATGCATTAACCAAGTTAGAAATAACAGATGTGACATTCCCTCACCAAAAAAAAAGGAGGGGAAGGTAATATTGCTGCTTGGTTACATTTGATTTGGCTGCAGAAGTTAGAGTTCTGGCAGTTCTTACTTCCTGGTAGCATATTTCTTTTCTCTCTCTGTATGCTCAGGTTTTTATAGGTTGAACTAATTCATTTCTCCTTTACTGCCTCTGGTGTCTTGTAGCTGCTGAAGACTAAAAGAAGTGCTGGGAAGTTTATCCTTGGTTAACTTCCTGGTTATCCTTGGTGATCCTGCACATGTTGAAAGTGTTTTGATATCCTAGTCCACACTTTCTGTTCTATCATTACCAGGGAGTTTTAGTTTTGAGGCCTTGTCTGGAGCACTGCATCCAGTTCTGGAGCCTCTATGACAGGAAGGATGTGGAGATGCTGGAGCCTGTCCAGAGAAGGGCCATGGGGATGCTCAGAGGGCTGCAGCAGCTCTGCTGTGAGCACAGACTGAAAGAGTTGGGGCTGTGCAGTCTGCAGACGCGGGGGCTCTGAGATGACCTTCTTGTGGCCTTCCAGGATCTGAAGGGGGCCTACAAAAAAGCTGGGGAAGGACTTTTTAGGCTCTCAGGGAGTGACAGGACTGGGGGGAATGGAGCAAAGCTGAGGTGGGGAGATTCAGAGTGGATGTAGGGAGGAAGTTGTTCAGCATGAGAGTGGTGAGAGGCTGGCATGGGTTGCCCAGGGAGGTGGCTGAGGCCCCATCTCTGGAGGTATCACAGTATCACAGTATCACAGTATCATCAGGGTTGGAAGAGACCTCACAGATCATCAAGTCCAACCCTTTACCACAGAGCTCGAGGCTAGACCATGGCACCAAGTGCCATGTCCAGGTTGGAGGTGTTTAAGGCCAGGCTGGATGAGGCTGTGGGCAGCCTGATGTAGGGTAGGGTGTCCCTGCCCATGGCAGGGGGGTTGGAACTAGATGACCTTTGTAGTCCCTTCCAACCCTGACTGATTCTATGATTCTAAATCAGCTGTTCAGGAGAACCTGGGCTTAGGTTAAATCTGTCACATTTAGGGCACAACCTGAATAATTTTCCTCCCATTTCCAGCTTGGAGTGACTTGTTATGAAGTTATCAGTAGTTCATATTTTCTCCTTCTTTTTGAATGATGACAGAATGAATGACCAGAACCTGCTCTTTGTGTCAGTTAGTAATAGCAGCTTTACAATGACCAGTCCTAGACAGACAGTTAAAAGACATGAAGTAATAAATCTGGAGAAAGGCACAGTGTGAAAATTTCACCCTTCTTCCTGCAGCCTTTGTGCTCCTGCAGCAGAGAGGTGTCTGTGTGCTTACTAAGCACGGATCTCAACTCCAGTAAAAACTCAAATTTACAGCAAAATGTAGGCAGTTCAGCAGAAGGGCCAAAGTAATGTATGCTTAGCTTCACTATCCAAATGTTATCAGTTCATCCGATGTTTGCTGTGCCATCTGTCCAGCCCTGTGGTCTGCACAGCAGCAAATGCAGCTGTCTACCCCAGCCAGCAACCCTAACAGGATGATAACACAAAAGCAGGACTGATCCTGGTGGGAAACTGCAGCATTTCTCATATGACCTTTCTCAGGAGGTGAAAGAAGCAGCACAATTATTTACATAGGTACACTGCCAGGGAATTCCCTGAATGGTGAGCCCTGGAAAACTAGCACAGGCCAGTGCTACACATTGCAAAACAGACCTTATCTCCCTTTTCTCCTCCTGGTTTCCACCTGACTTAGAATATGTTTTGATCTCCATGCCTGGTGCAGCTGGAAGTGGAAATTGATTCTTGGTTCCTAACACAGAAGCGAGAAAAGATTGTTCACCATTACTCATACAGAGTTTTAATGAGAGGAAAGGAAGATCTCTTAATGTAGCTAGAGATTTATTAACAGGGGTTTTGCTGCCTTTGAATAAAGCTAAAAATAGATATCAAAAGCAGTGCCAGTCTTAGAAAATGAACCTGTGCTCTTACTACAAATTAAAAGAGTTGGAAGAACAATACTGGCATTGCCCAGGCAACCTAAGCACATACAGAAATGCAGGAATGAGGTCTCTAAGTCAGCTTGAATCAGTTTGCTCATGTCTATGGCATTCAGAACGGCATGAATTCATGCTGCTGGTGTGCTTCATTCATGTAGACATATCAAGTAACTGAGTTGCAGTGAGGAGGAAGCAGTGCTGATTTCTTTTAGCTTACATAGTTTGCAGAGGGAAGGTGTTTCTGATTTTGTTGTTGTTGTCTGTGCCTGTGTAAGTTGTGTATTCCTCACTGATAATTAAAGATATGCACTTAGAAATATGTCAGAGAAGATCACAGGATCACAGGATGTTAGGGTTTGGAAGGGACCCAAAGAGATCGTCCAGTCCAACCCTGCTGTCAGAGCAGGACCACACAATCTAGCTCAGGTTTCTAAGGAATTAATGCAGACAGGCCTTGAAAGTCTCCAGAGAAGGAGACTCCACAGCCTCTCTGGGCAGCCTGTGCCAGTGCTCTGGGACCTTTCCAGTAAAGAAGTTCCCCCTTGTGTTGGGGTGGAACCTCCTGTGCTGCAGCTTCCATCCATTGCTCCTTGTGCTACCCCAGGGAGCAGTGAGCAGAGCCTGTCCCCCCCCTTCCTGACCACCAGCCCTCAGATATTTAGAAACATTTATTAAATCCCTTCCCAGTCTTCTCTTCTGGAATCTAAACAGCCCCAGGTACCTCAGCCTCTCCTCACCAGACAGTGTTCCAGTTCCCTCATCATCCTCGTAACCTTCCACTGGACCCTCTCCACTGGACCCTGTCCCTCTTCAACTGGGGAGCCCAAAACTGAAGGCAGTACTCAAGATGGGGTCTCACCAGGGCAGAGTAGAGGCAGAAGAAAACCTCCCTTGATCTGCTGGGCACACTCTTCTTTATGCACCTCAGGCTCCCATTGGCCCTTTTGGCCACAAGGGCACATTGCTGTGCCATGGACAACTTGCCCATGCCATATTTGAGTTATTCATAGCTTGGAAAAAAAAAATATTGTGTTCAGTAAGCTACCTGTGATTTTTGGGAAGTGTACAAAATGCCTACCTATATGGAAGGCTAATGGGAAAATTTCCCATCAGTTGTTGCTGCAATTGCAATAATGTAGGAAAGGAAAAGAAAAGAAAATGTTTCCTAATTTTATTTTTCTATTCCAGTCTTTGTAGTCTGCAGTGAACCATGCACTGAATTTCTGCCTCTGGTGGTGTAAGAGTCCCTCCTCCATTGTAATGTGCTTTACAAAAGGCATAATACAAATAACATGATAAGAAACATTTACTCATAATTCTGCTCAGGTTTTTTGTTTCCTTTCCTATTCAGGATACTAAAACACAGGTGGCCAAATAATGTATCTTATTTCTGAGCTGATAATAAGAAATGGAAGAAGGTTTTGGAGGTGGGGAGCAGAGACTTGTCCATTTAGCTAGTTTAAATTACATCTTAATGGGCTAACTCCACACTAACCTAATTTTATATTCTTTATCCTCAGCTCTCTATCACTGATCCTACTCCCATGTGGATTCTCTTGCCATTCAATATTCAGAAAGTGCTTCTCTGCTTTATCTTTCAGGGACTAAATAACATTTGTAACCTCTCCATAAGAAGCTGACCTCCACTGACTGCTTGTCCCTTCTTCCCCATATAACCACCTGATACTGAGAGGCATAAAGAGCATGAAAAGCAATACTCTAGTTGCAGGGTTGCAGTGTTTGCAGGGCTGCCAGGCAGCTCTGAAAATCCTCTTCACACTGAATCTCTTAAAAGTACACTGACCAAAAGTACTAATGAAGAAACTTTGCAGAACATCATGTGAACCTGTCCTTGCACAGGGACACAGGACTCAACCTAAGAGACAACCTTAATGACAGATGTCTAAATCAATGTGTTTTAAATAGCAGTCATGGGTCTAGCATTGTTTCTAGCCTTTCTTCCCCCAGAAACAGACTTAGAATCATAGAAACAACCAGGTTGGAAGAGAGCTCCAAGCTCATCCACCTCTACCTAGCACCCAGTCCTATCCAGTCAACCAGACCATGGCACTAAGTGCCTCATCCAGTCTTTGTTTGGACACCTCCAGGGACAGTGGCTCCACCACCTCCCTGGGCAGCCCATTCCAATGGCAAATCACTCTCTCCACATATTGACCTGAAGTTGCCCATTAAGCTAACTGGTAGGTGAGAGGTGATTATTTCCTTGTTGGGTATTGTAACTCTCCTGAAAAGTAGGATGAGTTTGTCTCATGTGGGTCAAATTTGTCCCCAGTGTGACCTCAGTGAGCTCAAGAGGTTTATAGCAGAAGTGCAGTGTTTGCTGTACAGGTTTTATATTGGTTAGGTATTGCTTTTTGCCTTCACTTGGGAGGATTTCTGAGATTCATTAACCTTTCAGATTAGTCTTATGGCATTTGTCTCAGAGGCTGATTTGATTTAATATTCTCCACAGCAAACACAGCGATAGTTCAATTTGCACAAAACCTAAGGTCATCCTGCAACGAATCACTTACAGGTGGTCAATAGAAAGCAGTGTAAAACAGAAAAGGAAATCCAGCAAGATGAAAACTCCTCTGAATACTCCAGAGGGGGACCAATTAGAGCAAGTCAGCACAATAGAGATGAAAGCACAGAGAGTGATTCATCTAGTTGTTGAGCCACTTTTATATCAACAGAGTGAAATGCCTGGATGGAGCTGCATCAGTGCAGCTGTATCCTGAGCTAGCAGTTTCATCACCACTTAATGATACACCTTAGTCTTCACAAGGATGTCTAGCTGAAAATATTTGCCATGAAGCTTGGAAGACAGAGTCAAAGAATGCACCCATACAATGTGAGTAAAATTGAGCTGTTGGCTTTTTGACACAAGAAGCGGTCCAAAAGCTCTTTGGGTTTTTCATTATGCATGTAAATACAACGTGGGTTATATTCCAGAGTTGCAAGCAAGAAAAGTGGGTGCAGAGAAGGCTGGGGAGAGGTCTGGCAAACATGAGCTATGAGGAGCAGCTGAGGGAACTGAGATTGTTTAGTCTGGAGAAGAGGAGGCTGGGAGGGGACCTTATTGCCCTCTACAGTTACCTAAAAGGAGGTTGTAGTGAGGCTGGAGCTGGTTTCTTCTCCTGAATTGCTAATAATAGGACAAGAGGAAATGGCCTCAAGTTGCATCAGGGGAGGTTTAGGTTGGATGTTGGGAGGAAGTTCTTTCCTGAGCAGGTGGTCAGGCACTGGAACAGGCTGCCCAGGGAGGTGGTGGAGTTGGCATCCCTGGAGGTGTTTAAAAGGAGAGTGGATGTGGAGCTTGAGGCTATGGTGTGGTGATGAAGGATGCTGGGATGAAGGTCGGGCTGATCCTGGTGCTCCTTTCCAACCATAGCAATTCACAGTGATGAGATGTTGTGCTGAGGGATTTGGTTTGGTTAAGGACTTGTCAGTGTGAAACTAATGACTGGACTTGAGGAGCTTGAAGGGCTTTTCCAGGCTAAGAGATTCTGTGAAGATATATGATAGTTGTATCACTGATAAAGGTTCCAGAATAGAACCTCTGACTTAGAAATGTAACAACTGCTTACAGCCAACAATGAGGATTTTGTTTTCCTCTTGTGCTAGTTTGAGGCAAATTGGAATATTTTAATGAGAGAAATCAGATTACAGGCAACGATGCTAATGTCAGCTTCACTTGTAGGCTTGCTGAGATGTATGAAAACAAGGACAGAAACATAGATAAAACAATGTGTGTGAGGCTCTCTATCTGCTGTAGTTGGTGTCTGTGCTTTTCTCCCTGGGCTTTTCCTGTGTAACCCAACTAGTTCTGCTTCTAACCCTCCTTGGCAATCCTCCAAACTCACTTTGCACATAAGGCAGACCTTGGGATAAGATGGAAAGGTGGCAAGAAGGTGGAAGGGTGGTTGGGAGCCCCTCCTGGGGACTCTGGTTTCTGGGAGGGCTGCTGTGCTTCTGTATTGCTTTTAACTTGTCTATTTCAGTCTATAGCTGTAAATATTTATAACACATTGTAACTACCTGCTTCTATATTGTGCTAAGCTGCGAATATAAAGCTACATTCCTTAACTTCCATCTGCCTGAGTCTAGCCTGGGTGATTTCTTAAGGGGGTGGGGGATGTAACCTCCAAACCATCACACCTCTTCTCTGCTTTTTGGCACAATTTTACAGGGGGGGTGTCCACACAAAATGCAATAAGGAATTTTGCCCCTGGGATTGAAAAACAGCATCAGAAATGAAAAGCATTCTTGTCGCTGACTAACAGCTTCATGTGAGCATTAGTGTTTGGGTGAAGGCTGAGACCTGAGCTGTTGCTGGATGTTAAATAAGAAATGCACTTTTGATTTGGTTTTCCTTTTAGCTGCAGTGAGGGAGGTAATGCAGTAAGTGCGTTCTGCTGTACCATTTGTGACCTCAGTGGAGAGGCAGAAAATGGACTTCTGCTGTCAGCTTCTTGTCCTGGTACAGATTTGAATTCTACTCCAACATTACTTCCAGTCTAGTTGCATTTGACCTGGCACTCTTGCTGTGCTAGTGTCAGTCAGCATATCTGGAGGGCTATGTAACAGTGAGTATTTATAGAGTAAGTATAATTGCTTGCTAAGCCCCAGATGCTTCAGCTTTATGAACTTCCTCATTTTCATTAAAATACACATTTCTTTCCACTTCCTATGGGTGCAACACAGACAAGGTATTTATAGACCCCAAGTGGAAAATGTCTGCATTGAAAAATGAAGCTTGGAAAGTTAAAAACTTGCCCTGTTTAGTGTAAGTTTCAATTAAAAAGAGCAGTTTGTGAGCAGGTGGAAAAAACTAGCAAAATATTGATACATGTAAGTGGCTGATGTCCACATGGTTACACCTTAAAATCATAGAATCAGTCAGGGTTGGAAGGGACCACAAGGATCATCCAGTTCCAACTCCTCTGCCATGGGCAGGGACACCCTACCCTACATCAGGCTGCCCAGAGCCTCATCCAGCCTGGCCTTAAACACCTCCAGGGATGAGGCCTCAGCCACCTCCCTGGGCAACCCATTCCAGCCTCTCACCACTCTCATGCTCAACAACTTCCTACTCACATCCAATCTGAATCTCCCCACCTCCAGCTTTGCTCCATTGCCCCCAGTCCTGTCGCTCTCTGGCAGCCTAAAAAGTCCCTCCCTTTTTTTTTTATAGACCCCTTCAGATCCTGGAAGGCCACCAGAAGGTCACCTGGGAGCCTCCTCCAGACTGCACAGTCCCAACTCTTTCAGTCTGTGCTCTCAGCAGAGCTGCTGCAGCCCTCTGAGCATCTTCATGGCCCTTCTCTGGACATGCTCAAGCATCTCCACATCCCTCTTGTAATAGAGGCTCCAGAACTGGATGCAGTACTCCAGGTGGGGTCTCAGCAGAGGGGAGCACAGGGGGAGAATCACCTCCCTGGCCCTGCTGGCCACACTTCTGCTGCTGCAGCCCAGGCTCTGCTTGGCTTTCTGGGCTGCAAGTGCACACTGCTGGCTCATGTTGAGCTTCTCGTCCACCAGCACCCTCAGGTCCCTCTCCTCAGGGCTGCTCTCCAGCCACTCACTGCCCAGCCTGGATTTGTGCTTGGGATTGCCTCAACACAGATGCAGGACCTTGCACTTGGTCTTGTTGAACCTCATGAAAAAAATCACTGAGTCTTTTCCATGTTTGCACAGCTTAGAGAATGTTGTTTTAATTACCTGCTCCAGTCAATGGGAATAAAAGCAGTGCTCAACATGTCAAGTTTGTGTCCGTGCCATAAACCAGCAAAGTATCTGGAGCTGTTTGCTTGTCTTTGCATTCTTGGCTAAGATTTTCTTCAATGTGAGAGGATATTTGGAGTTTTAGAATGAAAACTCTTCTCTAGTAGTCAACTAACCCCTGAAGTCACACATATGCTAGACCTGCAGCGGTTTGGGGCAGGGTTTAGTTGGTCCAATATCAGGATATTCTACACACAATGAGGTTAACAAGTGACTTTCATATCAATAAAGTGATGCCTGAAGCAAGATCCAATAGTAGTGCTTTCAGGCTCAGTGCTGCATAGTTCCAAGTACATCTTTAAGGATGATGAGCAATCTCAAGTTAGGCCTTGTGTGCCCATGAGAGCTGAAGGCATAAAGCAGTTTGCACCCCAGCTTTGCTGCATTCATACCTGTTACTCTCCCAGCCTGAGAAAAGAGAATGTGTAAGCTACAGCACAAGGCAGTGTGTACCCCAACCTCAGCTCTTTCATGTTGCCCAGACTGGTAGTAGAAACCCTTTCCCTGGAGACATTCAAGGTCAGGCAGTTTGGGGCTCTGAGTAACCCTATTTAATTAAAGATGTATTAATATTATTATTATAGGATCAAGCAGGTTGGAAGAGACCTCTGAGATCATCCAGTCCAACCTATTACTCAGCCCTATCCAATCAACTAGACCTTTGCTCAGTGCAGAGAGATTGGACTAGATGACCTTTAAAGCTCCCTTCCAAGCTAATGCATTTCCTTGATTCTATGACTCCCAACTATTATTACATAATGACTCAAACCCAGGTGCCTTCACTATGCAAGATGTTTCATTTTACAGAGCAGCCTTTCCCTTTCTGCTCAGACTACAGCACACTGACAAGCTCTAAACTATCAGGACATCCACAGCTATGTGTTGGTGTGCATATATGCATTGCATAGGTGGTGGGGTGAGACCTCAGCTTGAGTACTGTGTTCAGTTTTGGGCTCCCCAGTTGAAGAGGGACAGGGATCTGCTGGAGAGAGTCCAGCAGAAGGCTACGATGATTAGGGGACTGGAGCACTGCCTGATGAGGAGAGGCTGAGGGACCTGGGGCTGCTTAGTCTGGAGAAAAAAAGACTGAGAGGAGATCTAATAAATGTTTATAACTCTCTGAGGGCTGGGGGTCAGGAGAGGGGGGGCAGGCTCTGCTCACTTGCTCCCTGGGATAAGACAAGGAGCAGTGGATGGAAGCTGCAGCACAGGAGGTGCCAGCTCAACACAAGGGAGAACATCTTTACTGTAAGGGTCCCAGAGCACTGGCACAGGCTCCCCAGGGAGGTTGTGGAGACTCTCAAGGCCTGTCTGGGTGCATTCCTGTGTGACCTGAGCTAGATTGTATGGTCCTGCTCTGGCAGGAGGATTGGACTGGATGATCTCTCTTTGGGTCCCTTCCAACCCCTGACATCCTGTGATTGGAAATCTGAAGGCTCATATCTGCTTCCAGTCAAGATAATTTTAAGACAGGAAATTATCTGTAGAATCTCACTATTGAGGATTCTGTTTCATATAACAACAACTGAACCAGTCCACCTGCTGAGATCCTTTCTTGATACAGCCCTGTAACGTCCCTGATATTCACATCCCTGGCACTCCACATCTTTGCTCTCAAAACAAATCTTGCTTTGTGTCTTTGAAGCTGTAGTAAAAGACACTCCCGAGTAGCATGCCTCCTTCACCTTGATGCTCAGAGGGCAGTTTTTAATTATTGAAGAGTCTGAATCAATTGCTTCTGGGTTTCTGGTAAGTCATGCCTCTCTTTGTCAGGTTCATACATTCTTTTCCTAGTAAGGGCTCTATTTTTATCCTGGTGCCACACTGACCGTATCAGCAGCACACAGCAGTGCATGCAGGGCTCTGTGAATGCTGAATCTCAAGGAGACTGCCAGGTGAACAGTTATGGCCCCTCCAATTTTCTGGCAAAGTGGCTTAGGGCTCCTGTGCTTTTTTCCTCTGAAATCCTAGACAGAAAGAGGCTGTGTGCACTGCAAAGTGTGTTCTTTGCAGCCTGCTGAAATTCTGGGTACATTAGACTTCCAGCACATGAGCAGGTGACCTTTCCTGCTCATGTACATTAAATCCAACAGATCCAGCTCTGCAGCATATGGAGAGTCCCAGAGGATTCCTTTTCAGAAGGAGAAATGTGATATATCTGGGGCTCACTGTGTGCATGTCCATTGCCCTGCACATCAGACTTTCTTCAATCTCTTACAACCTCCAGCAGCAAGCCAGCAGAGTGGCTCTTGCCCTGCTGATGGCACAGTAAATGCCCCCCAGGTTTTAGCATGTCACTGCTTCTGCAGCAGCCAAATGTCACAGAATCACAGAAACATCCAGGTTGGCAAAGCCCTCAGAATCACCAGGTCCAACCTAGAACCCTACTCTACAAGATTCACCTTAAACCATAGCTCTAAGCACCACATCCAAACAACCTTTAAACACATCCAGTGTGGGTGACTCCACCACCTTCATAGGCAGCTCATTCCAGTGTCTGACCACTCTTTCCAGGAAAAACTTTTTCCTAATGTCCAATCTAAACCTCCCCAGCCTCAGCTTGAGGCCATTCCCCCTTGTTCTGTCACCAATTACTTCCCCCTTGTTCTATCTCCAATTACCTCTGAGAAGAGCCCAGGAGCAGCCTCTCCACAATGTCACTTCAGGTAGTTGTAGACAGCAATAAGGCCTCACCCTAATGTGTTCCACTTCTTCCCACATGTGGCTGGTCTCATCTCACAAAGGTCATATGCTGCTGCTCAGCAGAGGTGTGGAAAGCACAGGGGAATCTGGTTTGGTTTCAGCCATGCCTACATCTTGATTTGGATACCTGGGGCATGAAGTGAGCTTTGAACATCCTGAACTGGGGGGATGAAAAGGAGCAACGAGGAGCTCTGACCATGACTGTTCAGAGGTTTCTTTAACCACATGCTTCTCCTGCATGGCAATATCTGTATGGGACTCTGTAGCTTCCTCGGGTTCTACAGAACTCCTAGCTGGTGGTGAACAGCACAGGACTGCTCCTGAGGTTTTACTCCTGACTTTATGAGCAAAATTCAGCCTCCAATGAAAAGAGTGCGATGCCAGATGAATGTCAAAATGCTGCTCTTCACCTCCTAAAGCATCTATGAATGTTGTGAAGGCTTGTAGTGCTCCATTTTTAATGTGCATCACATCTGTACCTCTCTAGAATGATCCATCTATAGGGACAACAGCTGAAACACCTCACGCTGTACGGCTGCCAAAACTCTTCATGGGCATCACATTAGTCAACACAGAAGAAACTGGTTATGTCTATAAGGAGAATGCCACCAAATTTTTAGCTAATTGCATGTTTATAATCATTATGCAGCTGTTCCATGCTGAAACAAAACAGAGTATTGTACATGATGAATGTCCCAGAACTCTGATTTTATTAGCTCCTTTTCATGGATAGATGAGACCTAGCACACAGAAAGAAATAGTTGTGATATAAATCCATATTCCTGCACGCTGTGGGCTTGGCATTGGCAGCATCCACAGCTCTAAAATGTGTGCAGCTGAGGTAGTGTGGGACCACCCCACAAGGGCATAGCGTGGAGGCACCCAAAAGGTGAAGTGGAAGAAGTAGGAGAATGCATGGTGCTTTATGGAAGTCCTGGGGCCTGGTTTCTCTGGCATCAGCGATCCCAGGCCAGTGGGGAGAAACTGAGAATGCTGCAGGTATCTGCCTGCCTGCTTCTGCTCTAACAACACCTCTGACATGTGGTCTGTGGGGCTGGTGTGTGAACGCAGGAATGCCCAAAGTCGATGGTGGTAGAATTGCCACCACTGGAGGTGTTCAAAACGCAGGTGGTCTCAGCACTCTGGCACATGGATTGG
This sequence comes from Pogoniulus pusillus, assembly GCF_015220805.1. Classification (NCBI taxonomy): domain Eukaryota; kingdom Metazoa; phylum Chordata; class Aves; order Piciformes; family Lybiidae; genus Pogoniulus; species Pogoniulus pusillus. The sequence continues at coordinate 5,773,383 of NC_087296.1, forward strand.
TGCATGTGGTGCTGTCAAGCTGATGGTTGGACCTGATGATCTTAGAGGTGTTTTCCAACCTTGATGATTCTCTGATTTTATGCTTGTGTGATTCTATGATTACAGAAGGTTGCACTTCACTGGTTTTGCTGGCATGACATAATTGCTGCCAGCAAGACTCAGCAGGCTGTTACTCCTTTCTGCCCTAACAGCCCAGCCACCAGTGCCCACTCTGCTGCAGCCTATCTTCTTTTCATTTCATTTATTTCTCTTCTTTTCTCCAATGTCTTGTTCTTGGCAGTAGATTTAGCTGTATTGTTTTCCCCTGCTTCAGAATAGCCATGAATACAGCAAGCAGATTTAGTCTAGACTTACATCACTAGCACCAGTCACGGGATCTGGCAGGTTTGCTTTGTGGACATCCTCAGCTCTTCCTCTTCCTGCCACCCCAGCTGGATAGCTTCAGAACCTGGCAAATGAGAGGCACTATTTTTAACCTCTCTTTCAAACAGCAGTGTAGTAGGAGTGGCAAAGAGTAATCACTTTCAATATAGGGAACAACACAGAGTGTCTCTGGTCCTATTTTATGAACTGCATTAAAAAATCTCTTCATGTTAATTGTAATAATTATTTGTGCTGCCCCAGCCTATAGACTTTTCATTTATAAGTTTACTGTAAATCAATGCTGCATTTAGAGCAATTTTTTGTGTGTGTATGTGTGTATGCCTGTGCTTGAATTTTAATGTGCTTGAAGAACCTACTCAGTAGGGTGTAAAAAATTATTTGGAAAATAAGATTTTTAATTACTTCAATAAAGTAGTGTATATAAATAATATGCTGAACACATTGTTGAATAGACTGCTAAATCAAGCAGTGAAATGTTAATTTTGCCTGGATATCCTTAATATAGAACCAAGACACTTAGCATTTTTTGTCTGAAATTGGGTTTTGCCTTTAAATGGTAAAAAAGTGTTCATTAATATTAGGACTGGATAGGTCTGGGTGCTAGGTTGGACTGGGTGATCTTGGAGGTCTCTTCCAACCTGGTTGATTCTATGATTCTATGATTCTATGACTACCATGCTGGTCAGATTTCAGTCCCTTCTCTGAGACAGAAAGATACTGCAGAGTACAAAGGTATCAGCAAATAGTTTTACTAAGTGGAATGGCATGCTTTAGTCTCAGTTTCGTTCCAAGAAATGGAGTTTGGGCTGGCTTTGAAAAAAGAAACCCACTCAAAAATACAATTAGCCATTCTGTGTGAGAAGATGGAAATTTGGCAGAGAAACAAGCACATAGAAGCACACTGTTCCAATGAAGGGTTGGACAACATTGATTAGGGGATGGCTTAAATATCATGTAAGTAACAATAATCACAAGATGTTAGGGTTTGGAAGGGACCTCTGGAGATCATCGAGTCCAACCCCATTGCCAGAGCAGGGCCGTACAATCTAGCTCAGGTCACACAGGAACACATCCAGACAGGTCTTGAGAGTCTCCAGAGAAGGAGACTCCACAACCTCTCTGGGGAGCTCTGCGACCCTTAAAGTTCTTCCTCATGCTGAGGTGGAACTGCCTGTGCTGTGGTCTCCACCCATTGCCCCTTGTCTTATCACAAGGTGCAACTGAGAAGAGTTTGTCTCCTCTGTCTTGCCCCCCAGCCCTCAGATATGTATAAATGTTGATTAGATCTCCTCTCAGTCTTTTCACCAGCAGACCATAAAGCCTTAGGTCCCTCAGTCTCTCCTCATAGGGGTTCCAGCCTTTGTAGCCCTCCATTGGACTCTTTCAAGTAGATCCCTGTCCCTCCTGAACTGGGGAGCCCAACATGCAATTAGTTAAATGATTTGCAAGTTAAAGAGCAATGAAACTATCAGCTCTTCATAGTGTGCATGAGTAGGTAGAGTCCTTTACACTTCGCCTCTGAGCACTGGAATGCTCTGTGATGCCCAAGCTGGAATAGAGAGTAAACTGAAAGATGGTTAGGGGGGAGCCTAAAGTCCTACTGAGCAGAACAGTATCCAGCTAAAGTAATTAGCCCTTGCTGTAGAGGGAAAATAGACATCAATAACTGTTTGCTGAAGTTTCTAGTAAGCACATCTTCAGATATTCAGTGCAGTTGCCTTCATGAATCTGGGTGGAGTAACACCCATTTCCTACCCACTCTTGGGATAAACTGCTTCTAGGAGCCAGATCAGAAGATCTACATTAATCCTCCCTTTTGCAGGCTATGAAAGCAGCCTGCAGAGCATGTGTTTGCATCACTAGCAACCTTATGATGTGCTGGGCCAAATGCACAGGGCCTGTGGAAACCTGCTGAGAGAATCCTGAAGGAAGCCTGGTGCCCTTCTGATGGCACAGCTGCTACAGAGAACAGATGAGATGAGTTCTTAGCCTGCAGAAGAGGAGGCTCAGGGCAGACCGCATGGCTGTCTACAACTACCTGAAGGGAGGTTGTAGCCAGGTGGGGTTGGACTCTTCTCCCTGGTGACCAGCAACAGAACAAGAGGACAGAGTCTCAAGTTGTGCCAGGGGAGGTCTAGGCTGGATGTTGTTAGGAAGTTGTTGTCAGAGAGAGTGATTGACATTGGGATGGGCTGCCCAGGGAGGTGGTGGAGTCGCTGTCCCTGGAGGTGCTGAAGAAAAGCCTGGATGAGGCACTTAGTGCCATGGTCTGGTTGATTGGCTGGAGCTGGGTGCTAGGTTGGACTGGGTGATCTTGGAGGTCTCTTCCAACCTGTTTGATTCTATAATCCTGTGATTCTATGATTCTATTCTCTCCTCACATCCCTCTTTTACTAATTGGCTCCATTTTGTATTTGTGGATGTTGAGATGAAGAGGCAGACAAAGATCCACTCTCCTCCCATACAGGAGGAGAAAATTCTTCAGGGATCTCTTCCCAAAGCTGTTTTTATCCTTAAAGGATCCCTTATGAGACAAATAGACCCAAGAGCTCCCAGGCTGGCCTAAGAGGGTGTTAATTATAGTTGCAGCAAATACAGCACAGCTCTGGCCTGGCCAGGGGTTTTGTTCTTTTCACCTTTATTTCAGAGAATAAGAGTCTGAGGAAATGCACAACCTGTCCCTGACCTAGACACCTGCCTGGAGAAAGTCTCCAAGTGGAGCAGAGGGAGTTCTGAGGGGAAAGGTGGAGGGAGAAAGGTTTCAGAAGCAGAAATGCCCTTTGTCCACACAGGAGCAGAAAGATCAACTAGCTGTGAAACTGCTCTTTCAGTAAACCTTAGTTTCTTCCTTTGGCAAGATGGTGTTTTCTTGCAGAGATCAGGACAGGAGAAATCCCCTCTTCGCTAGCTGCTGTTTGATGCCAAGCATTAATCTGAGAGCTCATCTTTTTTCGGTCAAAGGTGATTCTGAGGAAGAAAAGGATAGGTATTTTGTCTTACAATGATGTCTGAGCCCCTTGACAAAAGGTACAGCTTTCTACCAGGGGCCTCTTGTTCTTTCCTCCAGGCTGAAATTATTGTTCTGTTACAGAATGTAAAGGTTATGCATCCTCTCCCATAAAAATTCCACCCACTTTAACAGCAAAAGAGAAACATTTATTCTTCCTGTTTCTTGTCCCCATCCAGACCTTCACAATCTCCTCATGTGGTTGTTGTGGAAAACAGAAATAGATGTAACTCCCTTGTGCTGCAGACCAAGAATTAAGACAGGGGTGGACTAAACATCACATGCTGAGCAGAGCCCATCCCAGCAGCCTTAAGGTTCATGCAGCCGAGTGAGAAGCTGTGCTTGAGCTGCTGCAGGGCAGGGAGAGAGATGCATGCTCTGGCAGACAAGCACCCATGCTGCGAGGGTCTGTGGATCTAGAGCTCCTGCACCCTGCCCACGCTATACAAACAGACTCAGATAATGGCTCACTCACCTGGTAAAAGGATCCGGGCGACATGTAGCTACAAAATGCCTTTAGTACCAGGTGTAGCACAGTCCTGACTGCCTGTAGATCACACACAGTCTGTGGAATGCCCCTGGTCAGCCCTAGAAGAGAAAAGAGGGAGAGCTGTGCAGGGAATGAGCCTACTTCCACACAAAGCTTCATCTTCCTTTCCCAGGTGTCTGGGGCTGAGCTGCACACGCTCCAATCTACTCCCTCTCCTACTTTCCGTACGGGACTGTTGCTCTTCCTTGCTTACCTGTCCCTCTGCTTCTCCAGGCAAGCAAGCAGAAGGGTGGGATTGGCAGCAGCAACTCCTGCCAGAGGGATGTTTGAGGAGGGCTGCTGGATTACTAGTGAGGAAATGTGTAGAAGGAGGTAGCTGCCAAGGCGAGGGAAGGGGGATGCAGAGACAGATGGCTGTGGAGAATTCCCTGCGTGGGGAGCAGTGCGTGGGAGGTTGCACTATTTGGATCTGCTCCCCTCAGAACGGTCCAGACTGCATTGCTCCTCTGCTAATAATCTCCTTCCCTGAATGGTTGTGCCAGTACAGGGTGGCCACTCAACCACTGTCTCCTGATGTGCTTGGTTTTGATTTGGGCTTTTTCTGGATGCATCACTCCTTTCTGATTATTCTGGAAGCACTTGGGGGAATTTGTAGCAGCAATAATGTATGGTAGGTTTTGGCTGGGAAAATTCTGTCCAGCAAAAAAATGTTGAGGTTTTGAAACTTATTTTCATTCTGTGTTGGAATAAAATCCAAGTCTCCCAAAAACTGCCTTAGAGACTGAGCAGAGCAATCCGTTAGGGACCCACTGGGAGGCAGGAGGTCATTGTTTGGAGCTGAGCACAACAGGATCATGGGTCTGGGTTTCTCTTCCCGCTTTAAAACGAGCCCTGGGCAGGGACTATTTGGAGGTGCTGCTGCTTTTTTCGGGTTTAGACTAGAGATTCTATTCTGGGCCTCTTCACTGAAAACTCTTTTCATTAGGAAGAAAATAATCATTGCAATATATTTGCATTTTCTTCTGAAAAACTCCAGGCTGACCTAAAATTGAGGACTTGACACAAAAATCATGTGCAGGGTCTCAGCATTTGGCTTTCTTCTAATTATGTATGAGGCTACATGGCTTAACTTGGGTTTGTTTGGGTTTTTTTTTCACATGTGCCATTTGCAAAATAACAATAGAAATCAAAACCACAGCAGCTGAGCTTCTGTGGGGAACGACCTGGCTTGCTTCTCAGCCACTGCTTGCCAGCTTCACTGCAGAAAAAAGCATCTGACTTTGGAGCTGCCTTCAGAAATGTGCTGAAGAGATTCCAAGGCATGTATAAGATTAGCAAAATCAGTTCAGGAGCAACAACAGCACGGCTCTCCACCTCAGGGCACAGTTGGGCTGGAGAGATGAGCCAACCTTGTGAAATTCAAGGAGGATCGATGCAAAGTCCTGATAACTGTGTAAGGATGTGAGCTGGGGATGGTTGGAAACAGCTCTATGGCAGGTGCTGGTGCCCTGGATCCCTGTTGGGAATGGTGGGACTTTTAGTGCTGTACAGCTGCTTGATCTTGACACACTGGAACATAAGCCATGGGCTCAGCATGTGTAAGTGCAGAAGTAGTGAGTCAAGTAAAATAGAGGGTCCGAATGACCTTGAGGATGTTGCAGCAGATGAAACAGTGTAAAGCAGGAACCTGCAGTTTTGTTAATCCTTGCTTATCTAGTTGCTAAGGTACGAGGTCTGTCTTGATGTCTGTACTGAGGTCTGTCTTAAGGACCAATTGGGATTTGGCACCATCTTTAGCTTGTATGTTAAGGTACACAGCCAAGTGCTGAAAGTACAGTAAAGGGGACTTAGCTTGCATCAAGCTGCTCCCCATCTCTTCATCACGGCAGATCACCATAAGCCATATGGTAGATGTTGTGCTGAGGGGTTTGGTTTGGTGAAGGACTTGTCAGTGTGAAACTAATGATTGGACTTGAGGAGCTTGAAGGTCTTTTCCAATCTAAGAAATCCTGTGATTCTGTGATTCTGGGACATTCCACCTCCTTTGATGAAGGGAGGAGCACTGCTGGGGGAACAACAGGAGACATGGATCCTTGGCTTGTTGAAGCTGCCCTAGGGTAGAGAACCTGTATTTATATTGCAGTTTTTAATAAGATGGGGAAAGTTTTTTTCTGGCACATGCACTTCTCTGGAGGAGACACATGCTGCCAGGATTTTGTTTAGTACCAGTGAAATTTCACACACTCACACACCTGCACCCACCACTACTTGAGTTTGTCTCCTAATGATGTGGTCTAGCTCTAGAGATGGAGTAGATCTCTAAGGTCATCTCATCCATTTATCTCCTGATTCAGAATTGTGTCCTGCACTGGGTCATCTCAAATGCTCTGATCAGCCAGGTCTGAGCAGACTGCTCTTTTCCAGTTCCTTGAAGTACTGGTCCCCAATAGATGTCACTGTTTGGTAAATGTCACCTGGAGAAAACCACTTCTAAGGGCATTCTGTCTTGCACTGCCTTGTATCTTGAACTGACAAGAAGAAATAAAAGGTGCATAGTCATGTCAGGGTCAGGAAGGATTTCCATCCATTGGCTTGGTTTTGTTTTGACTTTCCTTGCTGTACACACAACAGATACTTGCAGCATGATCATAATCTTCAGATAATGAAATCAATTTGGATTCAATTTTTTAGCCTGTGCTTGCACCAATCTTTTTGCAAATGAAACCACTGGAGCTGAATTTACAGCATGAGTCTTTTCTCTTCATTTGGCAGAAAGAGGTCTGATTTCACTATCAATTATGTATGACAATCCAATATGGGCCTGATGTATCCATGCAGGTGGGAGACCACTATGCCCATTGATATGCATTAATGGCATTTATTCCTCATTTCATGGAAGGCCTCTGTAATAATAGCAGCTCTAATTCTGTTTTCTGTGTCTGAAGGGAAACATAAGAATGCTCACCTCTTAAAGAAGTCTTGCAGTCTCTTCTTGGTGTTGCCCCCAACTTATCTTCAGACACATGGAGCTGGGGCTGAGAACATGCTCAGCATGTGTACTGCGTTCAGTTCTGGGCTCCCCAGTTGAAGAGGAACAGGGATCTGCTGGAGAGGGTCCAGCAGAAGGCTACAAGGATGATTAGGGGACTGGAACACTGCCTGATGAGGAGAGGCTGAGGGACCTGGGGCTGCTTAGTCTGGAGAAGAGAAGACTGAGAAGGGATTGAATCAATGTCTATAACTCTCTGAGGGCTGGGGGTCAGGAGGGGGGGACAGGCTCTGCTCACTTGCTCCCTGGGATAGGACAAGGAGCAGTGGATGGAAGCTGCAACACAGGAGGTGCCAGCTCAACACAAGGGGCAACTTTACAGTAAGGGTCCCAGAGCACTGGCACAGGCTGCCCAGAGAGGTTGTGGAGCCTCCTCCTCTGGACACTTTCAAGGCCTGTCTGGATGAGTTCCTTTGTGATCTGTGCTAGACTGTGTGGTCCTGCTCTGGCAGGGGGGTTGGACTGGATGATCTCTTTGGGTCCCTTCCAAAACCTAACACCCTGTGAGCCTGTGATTTGGAAGAAGGGAACTGGGGAGTTGCAGCAAGAAATGTTTGCATCTGAGGGGAAACTGGAATGAAAGACACTGCTGCAAATTTCAGCCCTCCAAATCTGTGGGGCTTGCTGAACCAGGGTTTTGTTTCAGCCCAGGAAAATGGCAGGAATCCTTTGTGCAAATTGGGTGCAGATGTGGGGCAGAGTATCACACATAAGCCACATTCTTAGTTGTTTGCATGTCGGATTTCGCTTGCAGACCATATCCAATTTTCAAATTACACTGAGTTTCTTCTTCAGTTGCAAAAAATGGCAGCAGCTGTGGCCAAATCCCACTTGCTCCCTGGCTGATGGAGGGGGAGAGCCTGCTTGGGAAAAGAGGTGTTTGTTTTGCCTTGTTGTGTGTCTGCAGCAGGGAGTGAGCACGGGAGCAAGGGCTGGAGCAGAGCACACACAGCCATGCAGGCACAAGCCATCCCTTCAGGGTGGGTGTCCTTCCCCTATCTCTAGGCCAGCATTGCAGTGGATTCCCTCAGGTGCACATGGGTCCAGGCAGAGGGCCAGTAGAACTGTGCCCATGAGCTGTGTGCCCTGACCCAAACCCCCCAGCATAACACATCCATCACGAGTGCTCCTGTGCATTGTATGGCTGCCTGTGCTGCACGGGAAAGCTGGAAGATGAGGCAAGCCCAAGTTTGCTTAAGGCTACCTGTTTCATTGCATTCTGGGCAAGTTTTGTACACTCACACCATGCCCAGTACTGGGAAAGGTGCTGATATCTACCAAGTAACATTCCCTTATCCCATGGAGGGCTAGCCCATTCCAAATTATCTTATACAGAGTGCATTGTTGCTGTCTGCAATGGATGGAGAGAAGCCCAGAGGGAATTAATAAAGCTCATGCCAAGAAGCTTTAACTTAGACATGCATAAGGAATAAATTAATTTTTAATACATTTTTTAAGAAGCTATTTTTTGGCTCAAGCCCATCGTGCCTGGTATGTTTGTAAAGGCACCCATAGCACACTCCAGTTAAGAGTCTGTGAGTGTTTCCACTGCAAACTCTCTTTTCAGAGGTTCATGTTATAATTCCAACATAAAATTCAATCCAGGCAAGGAAGGGCTGGCATCAGTCTTGGCCTGGGATCGGTGTTTTCTTTAATTATTTTTTTATTAACACTTGATTCATATCAATTAATAAGAGTGATTTAGTCTTTAATCGTTGTTAAAGACAAAATGGGATCCTTATGGGGTACAAATGAACTTCTAGGTAGTTTTCACATTTGCACAGCTTAAAACTGTGCACACTGAGCCAGCAGTGTGCCCAGGTGGCCAAGAGAGCCAGTGGCATCCTGGCCTGGGCCAGGAAGAGTGTGGCCAGCAGGACAAGGGAGATTACTCTGCCCCTGTACTCAACACTGGTCAGGCCACACCTTTGTGCTGTGTCCAGTTCTGCACTCCTCAATTCAAGAAAGATGTTGAGGTGCTGGAATGTGCCCAGAGAAGGGTGACAAAGCTGGTGAAGGGCCTGGAACACAAACCCTATGAGGAGAGGCTGATGGAGAGATTGTTTAGCCTGGAGGAGGCTCGGAGTGACCTCACTGCTGGCTACAACTACCTGAAGGGAGGCTGTAGCCAGGTGGGGTTGGGCTCTTCTGCCAGGCAACCAGCAACAGAACAAGGGGACACAGCTTCAAGTTGTGCCAGGGGGAGGTCTAGGCTAGATGTTAGGAGAAAGTTGTTGCCAGAGAGAGTGATTGGCATTGGAATGGGCTGCCCAGGGAGGTGGTGGAGTCACCGTCCCTGGAGGTGTTGAAGCAAAGCCTGGATGAGGCACTTAGTGCCACGGTCTGGTTGACTGGATATGGCTGGGTGCTAGGTTGGACTGGATGAGCTTGGAGGTCTCTTCCAACCTGGTTGATTCTATGTAAAACATTCCCCAAGCTTTCATTTCAGTAGCATAAGCTCTGCCCTTGTTTTCTGCTATGCCCTACTGTACAGCATTTAGGATGAAATATTATCCCAAGTGATAACTGCAACGACCAAGTCCAGCTGATACAAGCTATCCCCCAAGAAACGCTGGTGGGCATTTGGCAGTTTGGGCTCCTGGCCCTGCAGCTGTTGCAGTCCCCCAGGCAGATGATGCACGGCAGCTGACTGGGTGAAGTTCACCTCAGCAGCAGAGGGAATGCTTAACTGGCATCACCACTGAGAGGTGCAGACTGCTGCACGCACCAGCGTGCCCCTCGCGCGCTTTCGAGCACGCACGCTCGCAGCACCTCCGCGGGAAGCAAAGGGCTCAAAATTGCATTCACCTACTTTTATTTATTTATTTAAAAGTAACACTAGCTTAAAATAGAAAGGTTTAGCATTTGATAGCTGCTCAGGAAAGCAGAGCAATCCAGTGTTAGCCTAATGATGTAGTTTCACTCTTATTGGCTGCTTTGTGCCTGCAGGCCCTATAAAGTCCTCTCGGCGCTGGGTAACGTTACACACCATATGTGTTGCCTGCAGTGCCTCAGCACGACAGGGCAGATGAAGTACAGAGTTTACTCCTACCCTTTGAAGATTTATATCAGACCTTTTAACCTCCTGTGAAAACAGTTTGGAGATTGAATTGGTTTTATGATAGCCAAAGCAGCTTTTGCATTTCCACAAACGCTGCGCAGCTCACGTGCGGCAAACAGACCAAACTTCAGCCAGACCCCTCCACGTCAGGCCAAGGCATGACATAAAGGATGGGGTTCAAGGCATGACATAAAGGATGGGGCTCGAGGCATGACATAAAGGATGGGGCTCAAGGCTTTGTGAACTTTCTCACCAGTTGGGGTTCACAGCACTTGTTGAGTTTGTCGACGTCCCTGGGGCACTTCAAGGCAAGGTTGGACGTGGCACTTGGTGCCATGGTCTAGCCTTGATCTCTGTGATAAAGGGTTGGACTTGATGATCTGTGAGGTCTCTTCCAACCCTGATGATACTGTGTGATACTGTGTGATAAACTTTCCCCTCCTTTCTTACCCTCTTTCCACAGAACTTTGAACGATCAACTATGCTTGGGTTGGGGGTTTTTGGGGGGAGTGTTTTTTTGTGCCTTGCATTGTGATTGGGAGAACATGCTTGAAATTCAAACCTGGCACATATGGAGACCATCTACAGGGCAGTATATCTGTAGTTTGCTAGTCCTTCACCTCCCTCACTGGGCTGAACACTGAGCTTGTTAGGAGTTTCAAGACAGCCTCCCTGGAAGATGTCTGTGATATGATATTGAGCTTTCCTGCTTTTAATTCCCAAAGAAGGTCTACCTAACTGTGGTTTTTGTCCTTCTGTTGTCATTTCCACATGTCTTACAACTATGAATGAATGTATCACACACTAGAGTACTGAGAAGTACTTTTGTGCTCATGGAGCTGAATCAGAGAGAGATTAAATGACTTGGTGAAAGTCACACAGGAAAGTTGTGACAGAGCCAAGAATTTCCTGAAAGCCAACCTAATGCTTTTAATTATGCTTTTTTTCTTCTTCTTTGGTAGTACTCAAGGTTGGGGTGAAGCCTGCATTGAGCATTCATTTCTATATGTACACTCATCAAGAGAAGATCTGCAGACCTTTCTCCAAAGAGCATCTCTTAGTAGGGAGAGGACACAAAGGGCAGGAGAAAGGACTCATTAGCTGCACCCCACACACGTGTCAAACTAAAACACAGAGCCAGCAATGCAGTTTGCTCCAGGCCACACAGGAAGTTTGCACCAGAGACAAGGAATTTAATCTACCTCCCCCAAATCCCAGTCCAGCACTTTCAACATCTTCCCTAACCAGTTCATATTTCATATGATATGCAGTCTCTACTGCATGGCTTTGGAAATATATCATGCTTTTTCAGTCTCTCTTCCCCTCTGAAATAATGTAATCCAGGAACATTTGCACTGAACTTTTGAACCTTTGATGTTTAAGTCGGTTGGAAATTAAGCAAACTGTGTTTCCATGTTGTTAATTGGAATCACTCTGCCTGGATCTTTTAGCAGCCTCCATATGGTTAACTTCAGGCTCCCATGTCAGCCCAAAAGGAAAGGAAATCATGTCCCATTAAATGAGTCAAACATTTTAACTGTACAAAACCTTTTGAAAACTGACTCAGGAGAGTGACAGACGTCTGTGTGTAGACTTCTCCCTGCCTGGGTTGAAGGTCATTGTTTTGAACTAATAGCTGACCCCTTTGGCCTCTGGAAGGCCATTATGCTTAATGGCTTGAGCTAATTTGCTGTGCTACAGGGTTGGCTGATCTTTATTTTAATCTCCTGCACCTTCTCCCCTTCTTGTGGGGAAGGCAACTGCTCTGATATAATCCAGTTGGCACCAAATTGCCTAGGGGAGGGAAGAGAAGAGGCGAGCTGCTATGAGGCAGGACTATACACTAATTTACTGGCACTAGGCTGTGGTGGCACAAGAAGTGCCAAGGCATATGCACATGTGCACATGCATAGATGTACACACTGTGGAAGAAGGCTGTAGAGCAAAGCTGTGTAGAGAAACAGAAAGTGCAAGAGAGAGAGTAAGGGGAAGTGTGAAAAAGAGAAGTCCTTTCACAAGCAAATCTACTTTTCTAACCCTGTTTTCTTTCTTTGGAGGCTCTTGGAAAGAATAACACCCAAATGATTTTCTGCCAGGAAACAGAAAGAGCTTTGCTGAGTGCTCTTTCTCACAAACCCAAATACTTACTTGGAAAGCAAAGCCCCTTTGCCAGCCATGTGCCCACGTCTCTCTCAGCACTTCAGAAGAGGCTGCCATGAGTGACCTGTTTGAAAACTAGCTAAAATAGAAAGCAAACACAGAAAGAGCATCAGCTGCCAGGGCTATATTCTCTGAGGTGAGGCAAGGTCCCGTGGGACACTGCTCTCACAACGTTTGTACAAACAGGGGGATTTCTGTCCCCTTGAAACCTTTCTGCATGTGTTCAGACCAGGGATGACAGAGGAAAATCTGATCCAGGCAGGAGCAGTGTTGCTTAATTGGGGTTAGGGGCTCCACTGCCAGCAGAGCAGGGACTGCAGGAGCACTGGGCAAAGGAGACAGACTCTTATCCTCAGTGCAGCCTCAGTAATTTCCCCTGCTCCAAACAGCAGTATGGCACAGAACCTTTGCTTTAGTCTTTTCTCTTTCTTTTCCTGTCTCAGTTGACATCATTTTGCCTTTGCTCCTTCTTTTGCTGATTCCTGTCTCCTGCACACATTCTATGCCCTGAGCAAGAAGAGGACACAGTGAAAAAATGTCAAGTCAGCAGGAAACTGAATATTTTACAGCATGCAAGAGCTCACATGTTAAGAAGCAAAGCTGCTTTCTGTGCGTGTGCTTTTGTATCTGCAGCCACACATGCATGAAATAGCCCAGAAATGTGCAGAGCATGACTAACTACTGCAAATTACAGGTCCTTTTCCCTCCTTTCCCCCACTAATTTTCCATGGTCTCTTAGTCTTGCTGATATCTTATCTAACATGCTGTGGCTGGCTGGTAATGGAGGCCTGGACACTGCTTCAGATCTGTGCTGTGCAGAAAACTACATAAGGAACAGGGCCTTGGAGCTGTGTGTCACTGATTTCTCCATCTGCAGCCATCACAGCAGGCAGGGAGCAGTTCCCCTCTCCTGGGACATCGCTCCTTTGTGCACTGGAGCCTTCTGGGTGTGAAGAGTGAAAGTCTTAAACGTTCCTGACCCTGACAGCACCAAGTCTGGAGCCCACCAGACAAACCAGTCCTGCACCAGTTCTGCCAGCAAAGTCAGTGGAAAGGCAGGGTTTATCTCCACAGTTCAGACCCAATTCTGGGACTGTTCCTCTTAACATTGTCTGGCTTACCATGACTGAATTGACTTTAACAACAACTTTGACGTTTAGGGGTTAAAGAGAGAACCATCAGGGGATATGCTCAGGTCTCTGAATTCTTAAATATATCAGAATTGTGCTCTTGTACTTAGTTTAAAGACAACAAAAACAAAACCAAGGAAAAGAAAAAACAACACTGAAGGCTGCACAGGTGAATTTCTGTTGTATTTCTGGCACCCACACAACCCCTGAGGCCTCTTGGACTTGCCATGATGGATACTGCACAGGGAAAGCATTGCTGGTCCAGCAGTCTCAGGACACTGTGTTCCTCTGCCACGTTATCGGAGTATGGAGCAGCCTCATGGCACAACTCCAGTCCCTGGGCAGCTTCCCTGTGCGTGGAAAACCCTCTGCTGCCTTTGTAGTGTAGCTTCACACTGGCTTTGGGATATCAGGAGAGCCCAGGCTCCAGGATCTCTGTTGTTTGGCAGAGTGTGCGCACCTAAGGGACATTAAACACACCTCTAATCTTCCCATCTACATCACCCCGAACATTTATTGTACTGCCCTCTACATTTTAACCAATCAATTGGAAAACTAATTTTAAAAGCAATTTCTTGCAGCCAGTCAATCAAAAGAAAACAATTAAAAATCAAGAGCTAAAAATGATCTGTCTGGACCAGCACACAGCTCGCGTGGTTTTGCCACGCATGCAGCAAGGCTGTCAAGGTTTTCTCTCCTTTTTTTCCTCCTCCCTAAGTCCTTTGTGAGACCTTCAGGTTTCTAATGCTTCTGGTGTTAATGTTCCCATACAAGCTTGCCCCTGGTGCAGAGTACCTTGGTAAAATAAAAGGCTTCCTGCAGGTGGTGCTACAACGCTGCAAGTATATTTAATTAGCATAGGCACCAAAAGTGCCTCCCTCGCATCACAACCGTGTGAAAACCTCTGGGTGAGGGTAGCTCCTTGTAGGCAGCAAAGTTCAACTTAGCTTCAAATGAAGATGTACAGATGAAGCATCCTGGAGACCTGGACCTCAGCACCACTGTTCCAACACAGCTCACAATCAGATGTGTGTTAAGAAGACCATTTCTCCTCCCTCTGCACAGTCTGAAGACTTGTGGACTCGTTTTCCATTGCCCAGTGACTCTCATGCAGTCAAATATTAGGGTGCAAAATGAGGACGAGTAAGATGTAAAATGTCACATAACAGATTAGCATCTTACCCCTTACAGCAGTGGAACTAATGTCCAAGCAAGAGACAAAGTGGGGGAAAGTCACAAATCAATAATAAATGGTAAACACCAAATCATAGAATCATAGAATCATAGAATCAAGCAGGTTGGAAGAGACCTCCAAGATCATCCAGTCCAACCTAGCACCCAGCCCTAGCCACTCAACTAGACCATGGCACTAAGTGCCTCATCCAGTCTTTTCTTGAAGACCCCCAGAGACGGTGCCTCCACCACCTCCCTGGGCAGCCCATTCCAATGGGAAATCACTCTCTCTGTGAAGAACTTCTTCCTAATATCCAGCCTATACCTACCCTGGCACAACTTGAGACTGTGTCCCCTTGCCTGCCAATGAAAAAGTCCTTTGTGGCTTATGAATCTCTCATTTTCCACAGACCAGATGAAATACATTGGCTGAGCCACTCTGAACCAATGGCTCACCTCTGCATAGGCACAGCCAGGATCCTTTTCTCTTTTGCTTTAAATGGCATTGGATGGCCCAGCACAAAGAGGACATTATATAGGAAGCAAGCTGTGGAGCAAATTAGTACCATTTAAGGCATTCACCATCTAAACGGTCTTTAAAAGAAGATTGCTATTCTGCAGGTTATTTGTCTTTGAAATTGTAGGCTTTCCCCTTCCCTTCTTACCTGCTCACTTGTGGGTTGTTTTTTTCCCCTCCCTTTATTTCTCCTTTACATTATTTATTCATTCAATTGCTAATGTGAAAGGAATAAGGAAATCAAAAGCTAAAATCTTTGGAAGAAAACCAAACCAAAGCAAAAGATACCAAAAAAGGATGACCTTTTCTGGTTAAACATGAGACAGCCTCCTTTCAAGTGTCTTTTACAACTGCTGCAGTTTTCATTTTCATCCCAAATCTGCTCATAAGACACTGTTGCCTTGATTTTCCTGTGAAAACACCTCTATCTGTTTGCTAGTCACAACCCATTGCCATCCACAGCACCTGTAGTTAAGATAACCTGGCTTGGCAGCCTGTGAACTTCCCCCACTTCTGCTTGCTCAGGGAAATGAAACAATTAAGCCATCAGCACAACTGCATGTGAGGCTGTCAGATCAGGAAAAAAATGAAAGCTGAATGATGATGTAGCACCAACCCTTCCACAAGAAACAGCCTCAATTAAATTAAACATGCAATAACTGTAATAAAAATGTATGAGGTTGGGCTCTCAGCTAAGCTTGAACCTTATGCTTTAATTTGAGTTCATATTTTTTTTTCCTCTTGCTTATGCATGGCACCTGGATTTTTCCTGAGGAATTTACAGGGGGAGGCATAGCTATGGAGGCTTAGTACCCAGCTCTTCAGTGCTGTTTCAGTGGAAGTCAGTGCAGATACAGAATTAATTTACTCTCTGTTCTCTGCCTCTCAGAGAAGTGCAGTGTGCTTGGGGGAGCATGGTTATTAGCTGCTTAAACAAATTCCCTTTTTTATAATTAGAGAAGAGGTTGACAGTTTTAAATGGGAAGCCACCAGTTGAGCTGAATGGAGAGTGTTATAAATACCTCCAGTTCACAGAATCACAGAATGTTAGAATCACAGCTTGGCAGGGGCTGGCAGGGATCTCAGAAGCTCGTCCAGTCCAACACCCCTGCCAGAACAGCATCACCCAGAGCAGATCACACAGGAATGTGTCCAGGCAGGTTTTGAATATCTTCAGAGAGGGAGACTCCACAATCTCCCTGGGCAGTCTGTTCCAGTGTTCTGTCACCCTCACAGGGAAAAAAACTTTTCCTCATGTTTCCATGGAACTTCCTATGCCTCAACTTCCACCCATTGCCCCTTGTCCTGGGCATTACCCAGCAGAATCATAGAATCATAGAATCAACCAGGTTGGAAGAGACCTCCAAGATCATCCAGTCCAACCTATCACCCAGCCCTATCCAGTCAACCAGCCCATGGCACTAAGTGCCTCATCCAGGCTTTTCTTGAAGATCCCCAGGGACGGTGCCTCCACCACCTCCCTGGGCAGCCCATTCCAATGGCAAATCACTCTCTCTGTGAAGAACTTCCTCCTAACATCCAGCCTATACCTACCCTGGCACAACTTGAGACTGTGTCCCCTTGTTCTATTGCTGCTTGCCTGGGAGAAGAGGCCACCCCCCACCTGGCTACAATGCCCCTTCAGGTAGTTGTAGACAGTAACAAGATCACCCTTGAGCCTCCTCTTCTCCAGGCTAAACAGGCCCAGCTCCCTCAACCTCTCCTCATAGGATTTGTGCTCCAGGCCCCTCACCAGCTTTGTTGCCCTTCTCTGGACATGTTCCAGCACCTCAACATCCTTCTTGAATTGAGGGGCCCAGAACTGGACACAGTACTCAAGGCATGGTCTGGCTCCAGCCTCTGAGTACTCACCCTATATATCTATAGACATTGCTGAGGTCATCCCCCAGTCTGCTCTTCTCCAAACTAAAGAGCCCCAGCTCCCTCAGTCTCTCCTTGTAAGGAAGGTGTTCCACTCCCTTAAGCCATGTGTTGTTGTGATCAAGTAGATATTACTTATTTAAAGTAACTCCTTATTTAAAGTAATATTACAGTTGCCCAACAGATATGATGGGTTTTAATCAGGTGGAAACCTGCATGCACTGCACACAGTTCTAAAATACTGTGTATTGAAGAAGACATCCAGCCACGAGTTCTTGAGGAAATCAAACCAAAGGGAACAGAGAGACATTTTTGGATGTTTCTTTGAAAAGATGCAGTCTGCAGCTGAAGTCCATAGTGAAAATGAACGAGAATAGAAAGCTTCAGTATCTGCATACACACATCTTTCCTCCTCTTCTGCAGAAGACTTTGCCTTAGAGGGTTAACAGTTCACACTTTTGGAGACACTAACCTTGAGGACTATTCATATGTATGTTATTTATGGCCCTCTTGAAACACATCAGTGTGTCCTTGAGGGTGCAGGAATGACACTGTGCCCAGACTTAGCACTCCAGGGGTTTCTGCAGATAGCAATAGAACTCCCTGGAGGATTCTTCCTCTACAACTCTTATATTTTATGACTTTCCTTTTCTTTGGATGAGTCCCAGAGCTCTGTGTGGGTCGGGCCACAGAGACAAGATTAGAAGAGGACACCTGATTTGCAGACCCCAAAGGCTTTATAAGGTATCTTGTGCTTAGCAGCTCAGTGCCATGGAGATGGAAGCGAGTTATGAGCACAGGCATCAGCAGGGATTTAGACCGGCAGCAGACTCCACTGACAGGAACATAGAGACTTGAGGTCCAATGACAGAAGAAGTTTTTCCAAAGGCAGTAGTGGATTCAGATACCTCATGTGGCATTAAAGTCAGCACTAGAGGAAATTGCCTTCTTGTGGATTTATTTTTCTGTAGTATATAAAATTCTTCTCCACAGTTATTTTTACCACTGCCCTGTCCATGTCAGCGTGGAACTGATGTGAAGGCCAACCAGATACTGGATGTGAAACCCTCATTGAATTACTGTTGCTATCACTGCTCCTCTAAAAGAAAATCTCTGCTTCTGGATTTCTTAATGTACTAGAAATGCAGAGCAAAGCTTCAGTGACTGGAAAATCACCTGCTCTGCCTTTGCCTGTGAAAGGAAATGGCTGTGCTGTCTCCTTGGTGAGCCTACTATTAAAGTACTTCTGGAGCTTAGAATTTAATGGCTGTAGCCTCTTCGAACAGGAGCCATGATACTGACATAACAGACATCTACCTAAGCCCATCAGAAGATGCAGAGTCTAGTGAGGCAGAAAGAGCAAGGCATACAGTAAAGAAGTTCTTCCTCATGCTGTAGTTTCCACCCATTACCCCTTGTCCTGTGGCAGGGTGCAACTGAACAGAGCCTGTCCCCTCCCTCTTGACCCCCAGCCCTCAGATAGTTGCAAACACTTATTAGATCTCCTCTCAGTCTTCTCATCACCAGAGCAAAAAGACCCAGGTGCATCAGCCTCTCCTCATAGGACAGTGCTCCAGCCCCTCAGTCTTCTTTGTAGCCCTCTATTGGACTCTTTGGAGTAGATAGATGATAAGAATAGATAATATCTGTTAGAACTTTAAGACATTTCTGCAGCAATAGGAAAGAAACCAATAGTAGCTAAAGAAATCAGTTTTGACATTTGGAATCTGGCACACGAGGTTGGCACACCTTCAGGTTTTTCTGGTGCTATCTCCTTGCAGCGCTATTTAGTCACTGCTGATGGCTTTGCAGTGCTCTGAGCTTTGGATGTGTAGAAAAGCTTCCAAATATGTCTCAGAGATATGAAGGTGGGGAAAAAAAAGCTTTTTAATAAGGAAAATTCAGTGTTTTTCTCTGCTGTAAAATTTCATGTAGGAGTGTTGCTTTTTTAAGTTCTCTAACATGTGATGGGGACTGGTGGAGCTGCAGCTACAAACTTTAGTCTATTCCAATATCATCTTTAATTAGATGTGAGTTTTTGGGGGGGCTTTTTTTTTTTTTTTTTGGCATATAAATATTTTGCCTGAAATGAATGTTTACTTCTCACAAAATATTTTGAACTTTAGTCAAACAAATAAACAAACCAAAGAGAACAGAAAATTTAACTCCAGAAATGCAGATTAAAACCAGGAACCTAAACATAGTTATGGTGTCTTCTACTCTGTTTCTCTTAGCTGGCTGGCTGCTGAACCACCATATAAGCTGGTTTGTTCTTGTGCAGATCCTTGCAACTTACCTTGAATGTGAGGCAGACTGGGATAAGGTAGAGGGGTAGGAAGAAGGTGGAAGGGTGGTTAGGAGCCCCTCCTGGGGATTCTGATTTCTGGGAGGGCTGTTGTGTTTCTGTAGTACCTTTAACTTCTATATAACTATAAATACCTGTAATATATTGTAAATACAGAATCACAGAATCAGTCAGGGTGGGAAGGGACCACAAGGATCATCTAGTTCCATGGGCAGGGACACCCTGCCCTACATCAGGCTGACCAGAGCCTCATCCAGCCTGGCCTTAAGCAACTCCCTGGGCAACCCATTCCAGGCTCTCACCACTCTCCTATCTGCTTGTATATTGTGCTAGGCTGTGAATATAAAGCTTCATTCCTTAACTTCCATCTGTCTCAGTCTAGTCTGGGTGAATTCATTGTGTGGGGAGGATGAGTAACTCCCAAACCATCACAGTCTGTATCTACACCAATAAATTCAAAGTAGCAGCTCTGATGCTGTCCAATTACTAGCACCATTTTGGCCTAAGTCAACTGGTGTCCTACCAAGGATGTCCTAGGGGCAGTTCAGAAGTCATGGCAGAGCATGGATAATGCCTAGCAAATAATCTGGATGCAGCTAGACTGTCTTGGAAGGTGGGAGGCTTTAAAAGCATGGATGTGGGCCAGTCCCCACACAACCAAACCCAGAGAATGGGCCCCAGGACAACATCCTTGAGTGTGATAGGTGTTGCTTCAGACATTTTACTGCCTGTAACTGCACAAACTAGCAAAGAATGATGAAGTGAAAAGGAATCTGAACCTAAATTGAGGTGCCTTTGGGGCTATAAGAGTAAATTTTTTGGTGACAAAAATGAAGACAGGGATTGTTACCTTGAATTCATACTTTCCATTCCTCTCCTGCTATAACTAGAAACAGAAGGCTTGCAAATCACAACACTTAACCCATGGTGAGGTCTCTGATGTGTTCTAGTTTAACCATACTTGAGCCTTTTGGCAACTTTCTTTTTGAAAGGAATCAGGAAGCCTAACCAAAGCCTTATTGGAGGGCATTTCTGCTCTGGCTGTGATGTGGTCTCATCATGTCACTCAGGAATGAGGCACTTGCTGTTACATTAAACACAAAAATAACACAGGAAATTGATTTATGTTGGCACAGTTTTCCTATTTTAAATTATTTACCTGAAATCCAACACAGAACTGCAGTCAAAGTGGAGTTCAGAGATCAGATTTCTTGGGCTCACATTTTAGAGGACTCTGCATTTGTTCCAGATGCTCCATCTGCCTCTGATTACTGCTTTCTGGTAAATAAAATGAAGAGGGTACACAGATTCACTGCCACATTGGAAAAGAGATAAAAAAAATAATATCAAGAGGCTTAGGCTTATAAAATAAATTAATGGAAGTGGCCAGAGAGTGAGAATAAATATGAGAAGAACCTCTGCTTTCAGAATATACCTTTAATATTCCCTTTTACCTGCCAATGTTTGTTTTGGTGTTTGGAGCCACGAGGAAAATGTGCAGAGATACCTCTCAGGTTAGCTGATAAGAAATTCCACCCACTGCACAGCCAGAGAAACTGGGTGCAATTATGGACTGAAGTTGGGGGGGAGGATAATTTTCAGGTTTTAAGAAAGTGATTTTTCTAAAGGAACAGAAAATTCCCTCATAGTTGAGGAGACTGAAGGGCAGGGGACACCTTGCCTATGAGGGTGTTGAGGCACTTACTGCCATGGTCTAGTTGACGTGATAGGGCTGGGCGATAGGTTGGACTGGATGATCAGCATGAGAGTGGTGAGAGCCTGGAATGGGTTGTCCAGGGAGGTGGTAGAGGCCCCATGCCTGGAGGTGTTCTAATATTATAGAAGGCATCTCCTGAAGAAATTCAATATGGCAAGTTATTGGGAGCATCAGTCTTGTGGAATGGCCAAAAAACAGACCCAGTGGACACTTAGCTACATTTTGTTTCTGTCTCTGCTTGATGAGGCAGTGACAGGACTGGGGGAATGAAGCAAAGATGAGGTGGAGAGATTCAGACAGGATGTGAGGAGGAAGTTGTTGAGCATGAGAGTGGTGAGAGCCTGGAATGGGTTGCCCAGGGAGGTGGTTGAGGCCCCATCCCTGGAGGTGTTTAAGGCCAGGCTGGATGAGGCTGTGGGCAGCCTGTTCTAGGGTAGGGTGTCCCTGCCCATGGCAGAGGGGTTGGAGCTAGATGATCCTTCCAACCCTGACTGATTCTATGATTCTATAATTCTATGATTCTACAGTTCTATGATCTTGGAGGTTTCTTCCAACCTAGTTGATCCTATGATTCTATGATTGAGATAAGGCTGAGATCACATTTTGCTGCCTGCCAAACTGTAGTGTATTAGTGGAAGCATTTTTGGGACAGGAGGGATTTGGTTAACTCTCTGATTATCATTAGGGTTTTTTTTTCCCCCCTCATGTTTTTTTGCTCTTTGGGTCCTAGCCAGAACTTGAAAAGGAAATACCTCTGTACCCTGAGAGAAACTATTTGTGAAGAATTCCTGGCTTGACCTTAAACAGGAATTGTCTGAAATTACAGGAAAGACTTTTTACAAGATTTCCCTCCTAGCTTTGCAAATGCAAGCCATTCAGAGGTTTTGGGTGCTTATCAGCTACTCGGGAAGCATTTGAGGTTTGTCCAGTTTATAGCTAAGAGGGAGAGGTCCTTGCAAAAGGCAAAAAGAATAGTGCCATTTGCTCTGAAAGTTATGGGTTTCCTGACTATGGGCTGGGTTGCAACAGTACAGAGACAACAGTAAAAAAAGAGTCTATGGGCAGAATGTTTTCATTTTCAACATTGAGGCATTCAGCATGAACGGTCAGTGCTACTGTAGCCACAAAACAGAAGACTGAAGAAGGTAAATATGTGTGTAGTGTATTTGTCATTCTTATTAGCTCTTTAAAGTGCATCCCCAAGTGGATGTTTCCCACTGTGCACACAGGAGGTGTCACATCTTTATAAATATCAATGAGGTTTATAAAGATGTGCAGGTGAGTGCCAGGAGGCTGGAGCCAGGCTCTGCTGGGTGATGCCCAACCACAGGACAAGGGGCAATGGTGGAAGCTGAGGCACAGGAAGTTTCATTTAAACATGAGGAGGAGTTTTTTTCCCTGTGAAGGTGCCCAAACTTTGGAACAGGCTGCCCATAGGAGTTGTGGAGTCTCCCTCTCTGGAGATATTCAAAGCCCACCTGGACACGTTCCTATGTGATCTGATATAGGTGATCCTGCTCTGGCAGGGGGGTTGAACTGGATGAACTTTTGAGATCTCTTCCAACCCCTGACATTCTGTGGTTCTGTGATTACCTCTTCACAGCCAATCTGAAAGGAGCTCTGTGTTATGAAACAGAAAGCAAAGCTTTCAGAAAGAAAAGCAGGTGAACATCTCTGTGAAACAGAGGTTTCCAAATGCATGATTGTAACTGTCTCTGGCCTGAAGGAATAAGAGGAGCCTCAAAGTACTGGTGAGGTGCTGATGCCATTGAACACGTTGCCATGTACGTGCAGTCTGTAAGCGTACTGACCTCAGAGCTGCCTGCATGCTGCAGTCTGTATCCCACTTGTACCTTCATGCCTGGTTGGAAGTTTCTGCCTGCCCTACTAACTGGGGTCTCCTGTTCAGTTTGCCTGTGGCACCGTTCTTGGCTACTCCTTATGAGGAGAGCCTGAGGGAGCTGGGGCTCTTTAGCCTGGAGAAGGGGAGGCTGAGAGGTGACCTCATCAATGTTTGTAAAGTATAAAGGGTGAGTGCCAGGAGGCTGGAGCCAGGCTCTGCTGGGTGATGCCCAATGACAGGACAAGGGGCAATGCGTGGAAGTTGTGGCAAAGGAAGTTCCATGGAATTGTAAGGAAGGATTTTTTCACTGTCAGGGGGACAGAAGACTGGAACAGGTTGCCCAGGGGGGTTGTGGAGTCTCTCTCTCTGGAGATAGTCAAGACCTACCTGGATGTGTTCCTGTAAGCTGAGGGAAGTGCAAACTTTTAAAGGGAGCAATTGGTCTAAAGGCTCAGACTCCTCCCAGGCATCACATTTATAGGTTGGACTTGAATGATCTTGAAGGTCTTTTCCAACCTGATTGATTCTGTGATTCTGTGATCTGCCTCTAACCCCCTTGAATTTGTTTCAACATTCTCAGCCTTCCCTCCCTTTTGACACTGTCTTCATTTTCTGAGAGCTCAGACACTCTTGATGCCTTTCATCTTTTGCTTATTTGTGTGCTTGTCCAGTTTCTGTAAGTTCTATGCTAGATGCCTCTCAACACCTGGGCTCAGAGATGCTGAGCTGTTTTTCCTCAAGGTCTTTTCCCTCTGCTGTGCAGGTTGGTGTTGTTCCTTTTTGTCAGAAGCCCTTTAATCCCAAATCAGATTTGTAACACAGAACTGTAAAGGCATCCCAGAGTGATGAAAGTGAGATGTACAGGAACATTGCACTAGACAAAAAAAAAATATCCCATCACTTAGTGCTTTGCCCAAGGTAGTTTCCTGAGTGGTAATAAATTAGATCAAACTGCACAGATCTATTTGAAATAAATCATATCTCAGTACATATAGCTGAAAGCATAGCGTGGCCCAATGATAACACTGTGTGGCTGCCTCACTGGCGTAGCAGCATTCCTAAAAGTGAAGGCATAGATTGACCAGAGGAGAAACAGACTTTTTTCTTTTCACCTTTCCTGCTAGTCACTGTAGTGAGCTCATCGTGACACAAGGGGAGAGTTCAGCTGAGCTGAGCTGCAAGCATTCCTGAGAGCACAGGATTTCTCCATCTCTCA
This sequence comes from Pogoniulus pusillus, assembly GCF_015220805.1. NCBI lineage: Eukaryota > Metazoa > Chordata > Aves > Piciformes > Lybiidae > Pogoniulus > Pogoniulus pusillus. Next base: position 5,797,316 of record NC_087296.1, read on the forward strand.
CACTCAGCCTGCCAGAACCACGTGTAAAAACACCCAGTTTGTAATGCCACACTAACCTTATGGTAGTCCCATACATATATCTATGTAAGCTACTAAAAGTGGCCAACTTCAAGTGCTGTTTCTTTAATATTGACCTCTATCACACTGTGAAATATTGTTCAGCAAACACTAGCTGACAGCTCAACCACTGGCATGCTCCTCTAAGTGTTTTTCTTGTTAGTTAGTTAAGCATTCTGTCTCCTACCCACTGAAGAGATGTATTTTTAAACTCACAGAGCCAAGCCCAGAACTTAAGTGCAATAAGTGAGTGAATTAATTTTCATTAATGCACTTGTAATTTCCTCTCTGCCTTGTAGATGTTTAAAGCAACATCTCTGCATAGTGGAAACCTCGGTTTAAAATATTGGGCAAGGAAATGAAAACAAAAATATCTCTTGTGAAAATATTCAGTGTCTTAATTTCTTCATGTGCCTTTGAGTCTTCACAGGCTCTGAATTGGGTTTCAGGAAATTATGCATTTTACTTTAGTTCTGCTTTACTAGAACCATATATTCATAGAGATTGGAAGCAATTATGCCCCAGAATTATAGAATCAACCAGGTTGGAAGAGACCTCCAAGTTCATCCAGTCCAACCCATTCCCCAGCCCTATCCAGTCAACTAAACCATGGCACTAAGTGCCTCATCCAGTCTTTTCTTGAACACCTCCAGGGATGGTAGAAGTCAGTATACACCTAATAATTCAAGTATATATGAATTAACTACTGACATCTGTACAGCTTTAAACTCTTTAATATGTGATGAGACAGAGTCATCATCAGCCAGGTGATGATTTACATCACTGATTGAGCTGTGAAGTCTTTGAGTGCAGCCTAAAGAAATGCAGCATCTTTTCCATCCCATGATAAATACTACAGCATTGTATGAATCTTAGACTCATGCCACCAAAAAAATTGAGCAAACATCCATGCTCATAATTGAAATAGTCAGAAAACTCTGAGTTGTAGATCTCCCACTGTGCTTAAAGGGGTGTTTCAGGCTTTTTAGTTTTGTCTCCCCCCTTCTTTTTCTTTGCTAATATAAAACTATAAATATTTGTTCTTTGTACTTGAAAGTGGAGAAGCTGGATAGAAGTGAGGGTAGCTGCCCTATGACACTCATTGGAATCTTGTGTTTCTCTGTCTGCTCAGAGGGCAGCAAGCTGCAGAAACACCATGGGCTACCTCACTTTATATGTTCTACTTTTGCTTTGCACACATGATCAGGCACAGGTTCTTCTGCATGGCAGTTCCTTCTTGTCTTTCATCTTTTAGGTGAGGCCTTGAGCGACTTGGTCTAGAGGGAGGTGTCCCTGCCTATAGCAGGGGCTTGAAACGAGATGATCCCTTCCAATCTAAACCATTCTATGATTTGTCTCTGTAGATTCAAAGAACAGAGTGCTGAGACCATTCCATGTCACCTCACTCTCTGTAAAATTAATCCAGTGTTTTAAGTAGAGGAATTTTTCCCTTCCCTGCTGGCTGATCCTCTGTTATGAAATTTAACCCACTTGGGTGTGGAGGGAGAACATCTCCGTTTTCCAGCCCCCAAATATGTACGTTTGTGCCAGAGTCAACAGGAAAAGATGACTTGCTGCATCCAGCTGATTTAGTTTCATATGTCCCTGATGCCCAAACAACTGGAAAGCAGCAGGACAAAAGCATTTCATACATTTCTTCCTAGGAAGTACAGACACTAAGACAGGATGTTTGGCTCTTTGGCCAGTCCCTGCAGGCATATGGGAATGCAGGGAAATGTTGTGCTCGCTACACGTTTATGAGGGACATTTAAAACTTAACTGGACAACACATTAGTGAGTGTACTTTAGGGAACAGTCCTGATCTGCAGTGGAGCTCAACTACTTGATGCAAAAGGCATTTGCACTTTCTAATCTTATAGCTGGATTCGTTGTTACTGTGTGGTTCAGTGGCCACACAGGTTGTGAATCTCTTTGCTTCACCACCCTTTTCAGTTGCAGTAAGGTAAGGATCAAGTAACCATGATCTTTTCCATTCCTGTCACTGTCATGATCATAATGGCTGCAATAATAAAGCTAATAAAATATCTTGGCAAGTGAGAAAGGCAGTTTAGTAGAGAGAATAGGCAGCAGCCAATGTTATGCACAGATGTCATCATTGGCTCTTCTCCCCGGTATCAAGTGATAGAATGAGAGGAAATGGCCTCAAGTTGCACCAGGGGAGGTTTCACTTGGAAATGTTTCTTTACTGAAAGAGTGGTGAGGTGTTGGAACAGGCTACTCAAGGAGGTGATGGAGTCACCCTTCCTAGAGGTGTCCAAAAAAACATGTAGACATGGCAGTCTGGGAGACACTTTAATGGGCATGGTAGTGTTAGGCTGACATTTGGACTCAGGTCTCTTCCAACCAAAACAGTTCTGTGATTCTCCCTTCACTGGTACATCTGGGACAGTTATTTAACCTCTGTTTCTGGAGGAAGTCAGAGAAAAACTCAGCTCATTTTCTTGCCTTATGTCATATGCATGTGTTTAAGAGAATTTTTGTTGTTATTTCTCTTTGTAAATACAACTTGGAATGCTCAGAGGCCTGCTTCTGTTTTATGAACTAAATGGATCTTTTTTTCAGTTATTATTAACTTAGATGTTCCCCCAGATAGCATTCTGATAGGCCTTACAGGTAGAAACAGGTCTTGTCCCAAAGATCTTATGGTTTAAGAGGTCAAGAGGCCTTCCAGTATCTGGAAGGGGCTACAGGAAAGCTGAAGAGGACTATTTACAAGGTCTTGTCATGACAGGATGAGAAGTAATGGGTTTAAACTGGCAGAGAGATTTAGACTAGATGTTAGAAAGAACTTTCCAGTGAGGGTGGTGAGACACTGGCACAGGTTTCCCAGGGAGGTTGTGGCTGCTCCCTCCTGGAGGTGTTCAAGGTCAGGCTGGATGAGGCTTTGAGTGACCTGTTCTAGCAGGAAGTGTCCCTGCCTATGGTGGGGGGTTGCAGCTAGATGATCTTTGAGATCCCTTTCAACCTCAACCATTCTACAATTCTATATGATAAAACTGGAGATGTAGCAACTTTTTCAGGTGATCCAAGAGGCAGTGAGTAGAAGATACAGGAGGGAATCCGAGTTCTAAATCATAGAATCATAGAATCATAGAATCAACCAGATTGGAAGAGACCTCCAAGATCATCCAGTCCAACCTATCACCCAGCCCTAGCCAATCAACTAGACCATGGCACAGTATGAAAAGCTGAGAAACACAGATTTGTGTGAGCTCTGTCTCCAGACAGAAACAGCAAGGGTGGCTCAGGTATTTGGGAGGATCTGCTGGTGTATAATTGCCAGACTGCAGAGTATTAGCCCAAAATAAGCTGCAGATTTGAAGCGTTCGTATGCAGAAGAGAATTGCAAAGCACTTCTAGAAAGGCCTCAGGAATAAGCTGAACATTTGTCAAATGACTTATCCAAAGGCTTCCATCCATCTCCACTGCTTCACTTCTGAAGGGCAAGTGAGGATTGGAAATACTCCTCCTAAATTAAACAGCACCCATATGTTGCAGGGCTGTGGCAAGCTGGAAAGCCAATGGTGGCTGCAAGCAAAGCTAAATGACAATCGCCTTTTGATAGGAGCAAACCCAGGTGGAAGCTTGTTCTGAAAGCATGTGGAGTGGAGTCAGTTATGCATGGGTGAGCAGTGCTGCAATGCTAGCCTCTCAGTTTAGAACAGCTTCTGGAAGATTTATGAAGCCTTTTGTGCAACAGGAAGTGGAAGTACTGATCTGATGCTAAGGCAAAAGCTAACAAGCCCTTCTTGCAACCCACAGCTGCCCCGAAACCAAGAGCCTAAACCTCCAGAAATCTTATGATTGGTTTTAATGTCAAGAAGCTTTGCAGACCAATAACAAACATCACAAACTCTCTGATAAAATTTTGGGAGCTGCCAAGATGCACATTTTTTGACCTGTGAGGTTTGTTTTTACTGACAGTCCAAACAGATTAGAATGTTCTTTCTGTTCTTCTCTTGTACTTGAAGGTTGGACTTGATGATCTTAAAGCTCTCTTGCAATTGAAACAATTCTATGATTCCAAAATTCATGTAACTTAAGTTTTAAAAAGTCATTTTTTCAGTGCCACTGAACCTTTCAGTGAATTTCCACAGCTTGCTTTTGAGAGTATTCTCCAATCTTTGTTTTTCCTCTATCATATCATGGAACATGCCCAAAGAAGGGGGACAAAGCTGGTGAGGGGCCTGGAGCACAGCCCTGAGAGGAGAGGCTGAGGGAGCTGGGGGTGTGCAGCCTGCAGCAGAGGAGGCTCAGGGCAGAGCTCATTGCTGTCTACAACTACCTGAAGGGAGGCTGTAGCCAGGTGGGGTTGGTCTCTTCTGCCAGGCAACCAGAACAGAACGAGGGGACACAGTCTCAAGTTGTGCCAGGGGAGGCTGGATGTTAGGAGGAAGTTGTTGGCAGAGAGAGTGATTGGCATTGGAATGGGCTGCCCAGGGAGGTGCTGGAGTAGCTGTCCCTGGAGGTGTTCAAGCAAAGCCTGAATGGGACAATTAGTGCCATGGTCTGGTTGATTGTCTAGGGCTGGGTGCTAGGTTGGACTGGATGATCTTGCAGGTCTCTTCCAACCTGGTTGGTTCTATGATTCTATGGCAATTGCTGTTTTCATGAACATTTTGGTGCTAGGACTGATTTGATTTCTTATCAGTTCCAAAACCTGAAAGTTTTTGTTTTCCATGAATACTGAACTATAAAATTGTTTTGGAAGCCTGTGAAAGGAGAAGAGAACCTTAGCCATATTTCACATGCATCCTTCTTTTTTACTTCTACATGATTTCCTAGACAAAATACTGCTGATGGCCACAACAGGAGACCTCTGTGACTTTGTCACTATTGAACAGCGAGTGATGGGGACTGCAGAGAGAAAATGCAAACACCAATGGTTGTACATTGATCATTAAATTGTTTCCCCTGTCAGCAGCTGCATCCATCAGAATCCTCCGTAACAACCTAACTCCAAGGAGTGTGGTGGCTCTCAAATGATGACAATGCTGTCACAGCTACACTAAGGAGATACTGTATTTTCATATCTAGTGGTCTTTCTAAATCTGAAGCTCCTAACTATTATAGCAGATGCCAGCTCCAGGAGGAGATGATAAAGATGAGTTATTTCCTCACATCAAAGGCACCATAAGTATATTTTCACATCGACAAAAGTTCTTATCCAGAAAATATAATCTTTCCCTTTTTCCTGTGTTGCAAAGATAAATAGATTGCTTTGCTAAGCACAAACAAAGAAATGCTCAGAAAAATAGGGGAAAAAAATAAACAGGTTGCTGTCAGATTTGTGCAAAGCTGTCCTTTCATTCACTGGCCAAAGTGACAAACACTTTGGAGGTCGCTCTAAACCGAAGGCGTTTTCAGCATCATTGCTGAAATGTAGAATTTGGGAGGGGTGGGAAATCACTTTGAAAAAAGGATTGAAAAATAAATAAATAAATAGCTTCATATTAATAATTTTAGGGATTTTGAATTGCAACAGACTCAAATACCTTTTTAGAATTATAGAATCAACCAAGGTGGAAGAGACCTCCAAGATCATCCACTCCAACCTAGCACCCAGCCCTAGCCAATCAACCAGACCATGGCACTAAGTGCCCCAGCCAGGCTTGGCTTCAACACCTCCAGCGACTCCACCACCTGCCTGGGCAGCCCATTCCAATGCCATTCACTCTCTCTGCCAACAACTTCCTCCTAACATCCAGCCTAGATCTCCCCTGGCACAGCTTGAGACTGTGTCCCCTTCTTCTGGTGCTGGTTGCCTGGCAGAAGAGCCCAACCCCACCTGGCTACAGCCTCCAAAGTAAAATATTATCTCTATGTCCAAGCTTTAATCCTTGCTTTTATATTTTTCCATTACTGTGTCCATGAATGTGTATCATTTGGTTCTCTGGTGAAATCATGGGTTTTGGGCTCGGAATATCTGGGTTTTGAATCTTCCTGACATTTTATCATACTTCTCATTAGAAGACAAGAGAAGAATGTACAAGTTCTTTCTTTTCCTTATAAACATTGCTTGGCAAATTAGATTCAGAAGGCAATTTCTCCCCCTTATTAGAGCTGCCTTGGCTCCAAGGTTAAAATTCCTGGCTGTTTCAAATTTGGAAGGCTTCCCATGATAATCATATTCTGTATCAGAGTGTGGTCTGTATGCTCAGCGTTGCCTTATTTAGATCCATCAGGCAGCACTGACTAGCTGAAACCAGTTTAACTTTCAGCAGGAGAAGAGTAACAGGAGCCCAGCGCCAGTCTTGAACAAACCAGCGGGAACTCAGCGAGCAGCTCTTCCCCAGCTAAGCAAAAGCACCGTCCTAGGGAGAGCTTGTCTCTGGTGAAAGACTGGAGCTGCATTGTTCTAATGAACTCACTTCAAGCTGCTGAAATCATTTGAGGGAACAGCTCTGGGGTTTATAATTCTCTTAAATCTCTTTGATTTTAGAAATATGGAAAGTTTGATTTGTTTCAAGATTATTTCTCTTCAGTCCTTATCCCTACCGCATGCAGGCACTCGGCAGGGCTGGCTTTGTGTGTGTCCCTGGGTATTCTCTTAGGAAGATGAGAAGCTTTCAGATATGGATTTTGTATTTTTTTTCCCCTGTTCCTGCTTTACTGTAGAATGAGTTTTAAGAGAGCATCATGCTCAGCCAATTAATTAAAAGAAGAAGAAGAAAAAAATCAGTTAATTTACCCAGTGTCAGGACCATTCAGATCTGTGCTTCAGCTCCAAGGAAAGCTTTTCTCTCTTACAACAGATCAAGATAATTCTGGTTTAAGTTTCATGCAGCCTCCCTTTCCACCATCTGCTATTCCACAAGCCCTCATATCTCTGTTACTTCTGTGTCCATTTTCCCTTAGTGCCATGTTCAAGATTGAGGAACAGTGTGGCCAGTAGGACAAGGGAGGTTATTCTGCACCAGCAATGAAGCGTGGTGTGTCCAGACTAGCCACAATTCATGCAGCTAAGGAAAACAACCCCCCAAAGCCCTCCAGACTTATGATGAGCTAGGGGAAAATGTAGCACTTAGTTTGACACACCAAAGAGGTGAGAACAAGGAATTTTCTTCTAACCCTATTATTGCTAGACCTCCTCTCTGTTTCCTGTGCTTTATGAGCTTCTCAAGAGCCTCTCTCCCTTGACTGTGTCAGGAACTTTGGCTCCTAAGTTTAGAAGCCCTCAAACTCAATTTTAAATTAGAGACATCTTTTAAATAACATGAATAATGCTCTTGACTTAAGGTAAATGTGCAAAGTTCATCTATAAGCAGCCAGGGCAATATGGATTGTCCTGATCTGTCAAAGATCAGTGGAAGAAAACATTTACAAGTGGAAGCCATGGAGTCACAGACACAGATTTCATGGCCAGAAGTTAACATTAGCATCTGAGAGTGTTCCTGTGTCTGTGAAAATTATTGAGTAAGTGGTTACCAGTAAAGTCTTACTGCACTTCACCATCACCACTGTAACAGATTCATGTAAACTGAACTATTAAAGGGACTCTGGCCCTCAGTCCTGGAGAATTTCTTTCCTGTTCAAGGATAACATGATACGGGGAACACTAAAGGAAGATTACTTTGCCATATCCTTTTGCTATTTCTTTTGTAGAGATAAGCCAAATTTCATCCTCCAGAGTTGTCAGTCCAGCACCTTTTATGCAAGTTACATTCACTATAAAAATGAAACTGAAATAAAAAATGAAGGGGGGAAAAGAGGTTGTTGCCAAATCCTCTACATACAGGAAAACCTGGACACTTATTATAGGGTGGAAATGAACTTTAAAGTGCGAGAGGGATCCATGGATATTAGCCCACTTACACTGTGGAAAAAATGAAGGTAGCTGATCATGCCTTGAGCAGGAGATATGAAAACCAGATGGCTCTTAAAACTAAGTGGAAATCTCCAGCATGTGTAGCAGGGGCAACTAGTGAACTATGGAAACAAGAGTCACTGCAAAGCTTAATTAACTCTGTAATATTTGATCCAGGATAAAGCATTCTGGCAATCCTGTGTTGAGGCCTCTGTCCTGTAAAGTTGAGTCTCTCCTTATTACTGTTGCAAAGGTTTCCTCTAGGCACCAAAATCACTGGAAATGGAGGTGTGAACTCAGCCAAAGAGGTGTACTGAGTAAGGCAAAATGATAAGAAAACTCCAAAAAGGGAAAAAAAAACATCTCCAGTCCAGTTGCAGACACTGTAGGTTGTGATCAATTAGAGATTAAATTAAATGATGTATAAAACTACAGGCCATGCCAGCAAAGTGAGGAGAGTTTATCCAGCTTGCCACCCACATGTGCTTCAGAGCATGTAGACAGTGGTCAGACATTTTTTTCTGCTGGGTGGAAAGTAATGTCAGATGAATGGCAGACTGGCCACAGTGGGATTTGGGGGTCCTGTTTTTTTCTTATTAAACAGGTTGGAAAGACCTCCAAGCTCATCCAGTCCCACCTAGCACCCAGCCCCGTCCAATCAACTGGACCATGGCATGAAGTGGCTCATCCAGGCTTTCTTCTCTTGAACACCTCCAGGGACAGCAACTCTACCACTTCCCTGGGCAGCCCATTCCAATGCCAATCACTCTCTCTGCCAACAACTTCCTCCTAACATCCAGCCTAGACCTGCCCTGGCACAGCTTGAGACTGTGTCCCCTTGTTCTGTTGCTGGTTGCCTGGCAGAAGAAACCAACTCCACCTGGCCACAACTTCCCTTCAGATAGATGATGACTCTGAGAGGAAAATTGAGATGAGTTTTGGGTTGTGTTGTTTTGGGTGTTTTTGAGGTCTCCTCCACCCTCTAATATTCTTTGATTTTGTGAAAACTCCTAACATGTATATATATATGTATTTTGCCACTGGGTAAACATCTTATATATGGTTTAAGAGAGATCATAGAATCATAGAATCAACCAGGTTGGAAGAGACCTCCAAGCTCATCCAGTCCAACCTAGCACCCAGCCCTGTCCAATCAACAGATGGTGAAGACTATCACATCCAATTAAAATGACAAAGAGAATTTGATCAGAGAGCAGATAACTGTGGATCATGATAAACTTTGTTGAAGATGACAGCCTTGCTTTTACAAGATGCTCACAAAAGATGCCAGATTTTAGCAGAGGTGTCAGAATCCACCTTGATTTTGGTGGATTTGTGGGGTTTTTTTTTGTTGGTTGGTTGCTTGCTTTTCTAGTTTTGGGTTTGGTGAGGGTTATTTTGGTTGTCATTAGGGGTTTTTTTGTGTGTGTGCTTCTACAGTGACAGCAACTTGAAACCTTTTCCAACTTGAAAAATGCAAAATGCTCTCGAGCACAGCTGAAAAAGATGCTTTTCCATGTATAAACATTTTTGGGTCAGTTAGACTCAAAAAACCCTTGAACAATAAAAAAAAAACCCCACAAATCACTATTTATAGCTGCTAACATCTTACTGGGCACTCTGCAAAGCAACATCAGTGTAACCAGAAAAATCATTGTTTTATCACTATGATTTGCCCATCATATCACAGATGAACTATCAGGAAATCATTACACAGATGATAATCCAGGTTTGCCCATGAAGTGAAACATAACACTGCCCTGCTGCAGTTGTGATAGCATTACTCTTTATACCAAATGACAGTTCCAGTCAGTGCACATAATGCACAAGTCCTGTGCTTATTTAGAACCGACTGTGGTGTGCATTAAGTCTGATGTGAGAAGATTTTTCAGGGTAAAGAAATGCCACATTGAATATGCAATGATTGTACTGATATCCCAGAGTAAAAAGCACTGTGAGGACTTGATTCACTTTCTCACTGCAATCCTTTCTTCCAAAACACTTGCAACGATTTGAAAACAATCCTTGAAATATCAAGGTCCAAGACTGTTGCAACTGAAGATGTTACAATCATAGAATCATAGAATCAAGCATGTTGGAAGAGACCTCCAAGATCATTCAGTCCAACCTAGCACCCAGCCCTATCCAGTCAACTAGACCATGGCACTAAATGCCTCATCCAGGCTTGTCACCTCCAGGAATGGTGACTGCAGCACCTCCCTGGGCAGCCCATTCCAATGAAAATCACTCTCTCTGCCAACGACTTCCTCCTAACATCCAGCCTAGACCTCCCCTGGCACAACTTGAGACTCTGTCCCCTTGTTCTGTTGGTGGTTGCCTGGCAGAAGAGACCAACCCCACCTGGCTGCAACCCACAAATGCCACTCAACTTTAAGAAAACAGAAAAAAAAAGGCAGGAGGGATAAGTTTGTTCTGCACAGCTGTGGGAAGAGTTGGACTTGATGCTCCTAGAAGTCTTTTCCAACCTGGTTAATTCTGTGATTCTGTGAAAGATAACTTACTGGATTGCTTTTCTTGGAGCAGGTGAAAAAAGAAGCATGGACACAGTTTAGACTTTCAGGAAAACTGTTTTACAGTAAGTTCAAGAAGATTCTCGTTGCCTGTTAGAGAATTCCCCTGGGTTCCCTATGTCACATGGCTGTTTTGAAGACTAATGAGCTAATGATTATAGTTTTGCAATGAAATCAGCTAATTAGCAATTAATGCCATGTTTGCAAATGGCTTTAGAAATGTTGTAGCATGAGTTCTAAATGTTGTCTTCGTCTCTAACAATCTCACAGTGGCAACGTGTTCATTAATCCTCACGTGCCAACAGTTTGCTAAGCCTTTCTGAATATCTAAACAAAAACCCACTCGTTTGGACTGTTGCTTTTCCTGCTGTGCTGTGAGCAGATCCCTCCAGTCAGAAAAAAAAAGTCTTAATCATTGAAGAAAATAAAATGAAGGTCAATTTCCAAAACTCTCTTAGGCAGACCAACAGCTTGAGAAGATGAGAGATTCGAGCACGTGAGGTACATAGACATGGAAACCCATATGTAAACAGGAGGGAGGCTTCTAGACTCTGACATGGAAATCTGTGCTTTGTCACCTTTGCACTTTGTCTGAACTCAGCTACCAATGTTAAACACGAGGCTGCTGAAATAGTTAGTCCTTGACATAGCTTCTGATGTAGTTAGAAATCCTTAAATTGCTCTAAAAATAGAATAATAGAATCCCAGAATCATAGGATCCCAGAATCCCAGAACCATAGAATCATAGAATCACAAAATCCCAGAATCCCAGAATCATAGAATCACACAATCCCAGAATCCTATAATCCCAGAATCATATAATCCCAGAATCCTAGAATCCCAGAATCATAGTATCCCAGAATCCCAGAATCATAGAATCACCCAGGCTGGAAGGGACCTCTAGAGAACATCTGGTCCAGCCCCTCCTTGCAGTCATCAGGGACATCTTCAAGTAGATGAGGTTGCTCAATTATTTTATAATTAACAAGTACATTCATAGAATCACAGAATCAGTCAGGGTTGGAAGAGACCACAAGGATCATCCAGTTCCAAACCCTCTGCCATGGGCAGGGACACCTTAGCCTACATCAGGCTGGCCACAGCCTCATCCTTCCTGGCCTTAAACACCTCCAGGGATGGGACCTCAACCACCTCCCTGGGCAACCCATTCCAGGCTCTCTCCACTCTCATGCTGAACAACTTCCTCCTCATGTCCAGCCTGAACCTACCCACCTCCAGCTTTGCTCCATTCCTCCCAGTCCTGTCACTCTCTGAGAGCCTAAAAAGTCCCTCCCCAGCTGCTTTTTTTTTGGTATTAATAAGCTATTCATAACTAATGTAATTTTTTAATGGAGGGATGTATGAATCAGGAAAAAAAAATGTCATACCTTTCTTTCATTTTCAGTACTTTTGAGTACTAAAAGCAGTATATTCATTGAATATGGAAATATGTGGAGAAAAACCAACTGACTTCAGTTGTATTTCTCTGATCCCTAGCTAGTTGTATGAATCTATTCTTTGTGGAAGGATGCAAAGAATTTGGATTTTGTTTTTTTTTTGTTTAAGTACTCATCCAGAAGAGATTTTCCACAGCACAGAGCAGCACAATCTCTGTGCTCCAGCAGAACACAGTGCATGGTTTTAAAGACAAAGGCATCAACTGATTTACAGAAGTGCTTTATTCATAACTGTAGGAAAGATACAGTTTGGGACCAGCCTGGCGAGATTGCTGCTGCTAAAACATATCCCTTATGCAAAGGACCTTGGTGCAGCTGTGGCTAGCACCTTGCTGCCCTCAGTGTTATCTGATACCATGAGAACAGCTCTCATGTCAACAACAGAATCATTTGTGGTGTGCCTGGAGTCCTAGACAGTAAGGCAGGCTTTATTCAAGGTCAAAATAAACTGTTTTTGTTAAATACAATATAGATTCAACTGTGCCATAGAGAGAGAAAGTAAATGTCTGTGGCTACTTCTCCAGCTGAGCTTGAGAGCCTTCAGCAGTTTGCCAACGAAGGCAATTTTGATCTAAGGAACAGCAGGACAGAAGCTCAGTGAATGGTTATGGATTTTCCTTGGTGCAGTGACCAGTTGGTGACTAGTTTGTAAAAGGCACACATTGCTGTGGACAGCTGTGATAACTCTTATCACCTCGTCTCTAGCAGACTTCCTTCACAAGATGAGGGAGGCTGCATGCAGCCTGGACCCTTTCTCCTCCTCACAGAGCCAGACCTGGCTTCTATATGCTGCTGGCTATCAGCCCAGCTGGCAGCTGTGGCAGTGTCCATCCCTCAGCCTTTGCTGAAGCAGGAGTGGCTGAGCACTGGAAGCGAGAGGATGTAACACCTCAGCATTTCAGACTGTCAGAGGAATGGGAAACATCCCACATGGCATTGCTCATGTGCAAGGCAAAGCAGAGAGCAGGTTCATTCAGAGTTCTTTTATAAACGATGGGAGTCTGTGGGGTGTTTTAAAAGAGCCTTTATCTTTCTAACATACTCCACTCTCCTGAGTGTTTTCCATTCATCACTCCATGCCCTGAGCTCTCGCTGGCTTCCTGACATAACATCAACTGGTAGCCTTCTGTGGAGACGTGCAGACCCATCTTGCCTGACTTGCTTTGAAATCAGTTCCTGTTACCTCAAAACCAGTAGTAGTAAAGAGCTTGACATAACCTGATCCAGTGAGGAAGAAAATATGGTCTTGCAAGGCACAACTGGGAGGCTAGCTGTGCCCAGGAGAAAGAGCATGCTCTGGTTTATGTTACTTTGAGGTTGTTTATATTAACATTAAATAGTAAGTTCCAGGAAGGAGATAGGTTTACACAATATAGGATATGTACAGATTCTGACTACATGATGGAAGCAACACCTGCTGAAAGCTTTAAAGCTTGCATACATTTTCCATGCAAAACACACTTCATGTTATTACTCCATCCCAACTATGATATATATCACTTGCTCTTCTTTGTATCCTGTGAATGAGGATTAAATGCGCAGGTTGCCAGTGAAAAATGCAGTCTCCAATGTAAACATGAACTTTTAGCATTTACCCCGAGTAGACTGTTAAAATAAATATCATTTGAGTGCAACAGATTTCACTGAGACTTGTGTAAAACTGGAGTCATTCCATTTTAGACCCCTTATTATGAGCAAGCAATTAGCTCTGACTGACTGCATTTGCTGATTGCAAAATCTTACGTGAACAAACATCCACCCTCTCTTTCCAGACTCCACCGTGCTTGCCTATCACTGAGTATGTTTTGATGGCAAAACAGACACTTCACCTATTGAGAATAATCTCTTCAGTCAACCAGAAGAGAAAATAAATGGGAAACGTGGATTAAATCCCAAGATAGGACAAGCTGGAATTTCCAGGACAGATATAGATAGCTATTCAAAGGAAGACTCCCTTGCGCTGGATAATAGTGTACATCATTTTACTCCTTCTGCCCAAACTATGTGCCAGTGTAAGAGCAGAGATGGACTACTCTGTTTCTGGCAGAAGATGAAAGGTGAGCAGACACCTGACAGATGGCTTGATAGGGCACTAGCAACAACCTAGACTAGCACAGCCTATTTCTGCCTGGGAACAGGTGAATAGCCTGGGTACCAAAAATGTGTGTGTGCCCTGCCATCTCTGCAGCTGTCAATTTGCTTTCCACAGCAATGCCATAAGTCACAGTTTCTTGTCAAGAGCATCTTCTGATGATCATCTTTAAAACTTGAGCTGGGCTTGCTTCAAGCTGGGCTTAACCCTCTTCACAACTGTAAATATCAGGCAAGACCATATGCAGAGCAGCAGACATAGTGGCTGCTGCCGTGTGGGGCAGGATTGCCCTTTGTAATGGGGCATTGTCTTCAGCTTGGCTTGTCTCATTCACTTAGGATCAACCTTGCCCCTTTTTGAGTTGCAGTTCACAGACTGTAATTAAAGGGTGTGTATAAAGCAAGTTTGCAGTCTACAGAGATACTTAAATGATCTCAAAATCCTGACCTGTTGGTAATCGCAGAAAGCCTTGAAGATATTTCATACTGGAGAAGCTTTTCAAATATGTTATCATGGGTGGTTTACTCTACCTCTTTGAACATGTTGTAGAGCCATAAACATAATGTAATGTACACTTGTGGTTTTCTTGAACTTCCATTAGTGAATGGGACTCATGTAAATACATGCAAGAGGTAAACGTGACCTAGATTGCTTTGCATGCCTCTGAAAAGACTTCCTTCTCCTGTTTGCACAGGCAAAGCACCTACTCATTCAGTGATAGAAAGGCTGCATGTAGGAAAGGCAAAGAATTATGTTTCAGCTCAGGCCTGTGGGGAATATTCCCAAACTCACATTTGATACAGGTGCAGATGTAACTGCCAGTGGTGCCCCTGCTCCTCCTGTGCAACCACAATAAAATGGCTGAGATGCTTACAGGGAAAATGTATTATTTCACTGAAGTTTACTTGGAGGGCATTTAAAGATCCTATCTGGAGTTAAAAACCATAAAATAAAGAAGAGCTAGAGACAATATGCAAATAACTGTGTTTTTGATAATTTGGGTGACTTTTTTATTCCATGAAGAAGAAGAAGATTGGTTGTTTGACTTAAGACTAGTTGTGCATCTGATCAAGTGCACTGAAAACAGACACAGAGCAATTGAAGTGGACTGAGTGGATTGGTCTTACATTCAGGTCTCTCTGTGCACGGGGGAGTGAGGCCATTAGCATTATGACATAGAGAGCAAAGTGTCTAAGAGACTGTGGAACCATGATCATAGAATCAAGCAGGTTGGAAGAGACCTCCAAGATCATCCAGTCATACACCAAGATCTTTCAGACATACACCAACACTCCTCTAGGAAGCTGACAGGGCACAGGTTGCAAAAGAGCTCTCAGCCTGAAGTGCTTACCCAGGTTTGCTTGTGCTGCATGGCAATGCTATTCCCCCTGCAATACAAACTCAATCTTGCAAAAGGCAAGAGTGAGAGAAACAAACCACTTTCAGTCTTCTTTGGGGCTGTGACTGCACATTAGACTTGCTGGAACACTGCAGTTAGGATTCTGGGCTGGACTTAAATAGCGTGGTAATGGGCAATGGGAAAGTGTGGAGTTCTTGGTCAGCAGCAGCTTGCTGCCTCTGTTTGTTTGTTTGCTTTTGTCAACTAGTCCCTTGAAAACCTGTTCAGAACCATTAACAG
Organism: Pogoniulus pusillus; assembly: GCF_015220805.1. Taxonomy (NCBI): domain Eukaryota; kingdom Metazoa; phylum Chordata; class Aves; order Piciformes; family Lybiidae; genus Pogoniulus; species Pogoniulus pusillus. Next base: position 5,812,920 of record NC_087296.1, read on the forward strand.
CAATGAGACTGAATGGCTTTCACTGAGGGCCTAATTTGAATACCATGGGTTTATTCAGATGCAGCAGTGGCCTAATTTGTTTGGAGACCCTTTATTGTTAGTGATGCAAGAAAAGAAAAGGGCTCAGAGCACACACTGAGCCCATTGGTGACAGTTAAGAAAAGGAAATCTTGCTGCTTATAAACAGAACATATGTGCCATGGAATCACTGAGAGAAAGAAAACACTGAGTCCTATGGTGTTTTCTAATAAAGGGCTTCATTTCAAAGAGGAATTATGCTTTAAACTGTATTTTGTCTGTCAGAAGATACAGATATCTTAAATATGTGTTGACAGATCTGCACACAAAACCCCTCTTGCATTTGGACCAAGCCCACAAAGATTCCTATAGTTCCAACCACTCCTAATATCTTTGATGCAGTACTGCTGTGTTATGAGAACCTCTTCAAACAGTGCAATCGCAGTCCTGTCCTACCAATGAATGTGAAAGGAAGGCCAACAGCAGTTCAGCTCCTTTATAAAACCAGACTGCAGGAATAAGCAGCCTCTGCAAAAAAAAAATATAGGCATACATCTTCATTTGAAACCAAAAGATATGCAAATGGATGCGAGACTTCTGCTCTCTTCTGGCTAAGGATGCTTAACAGGGGTCAGCCATTTGAAGACCAGCTGGTTTAAGATGAATGCAGAGTTAATATTTCTCAGTTAAATAAATCCAGTTTCCCTCTGCTCAGCATAAAACTCCTGTTCATCCTGCAGGAATAGTTTTGGTACTAGCAAGAAAAGCAAACCTCAGACTTAAAATGATTTGAAGGAAGTGTTCTCTGCATGCATGGGTACAGGATCAGATCACTCACCCAGGATGCAGGAGGGCTGGCTTTGTTTCTGTATGTGCCCATGTGAAATGGGCAAAAGCCAAGACTGTGTCCTGGGTAGGAATAGATACACTAATGTGTCAGAAAATCTTTGCTGAAACAAGGATAAAGAAGAGAAAAGACATTTCAGCTGCAAGGGCTAAGCATATAATGTTGAACTATCTCAGGGTTTGGGGGGTTTTGTATTTGGTTGGTTGGGGCTTTTTTTCCTTCTTCTTTTTGCATGTGTAAGATTTATGTTCAGATTTGCCTTCTATTTGATTCAAAGTCAGTATCTGACTTAGGCTTTCTAAGATTTGATTTCCAAGATATGAAACTTCCTCCAGAGTCCTGGATACTCCAATTTCTTACAGTTATAATTATGCCCCCTTCTTGGTCTGCATCCCCCCAGTTCAGTGAGTCAGAGGGTCAAAATCATCTTTGGCTCAGAGGCTGGAACTCCCTGGAGCACAACATATCAGTTTGTGTCCCTTTTTAAGCGTTTAAATACAAAGGCATAGTGCAACAGTGTGCTAGGTTGAGCCTAGCTGGGATATTTTAGTGAGAGGAATTAGATGATAGGCTGTGAAAAGGAAGCAATGGTGATGTCTGCTTCACTCATAGGCTTGCTGAGATGGATAAAAACAAGAACACAAACATAGAAAACAGAGTCGCTCTCTGGCTCTGGCTGCCTCCTGTCTCTCCCTAACCTGCTGTCTGTGTAACTAATCCCTCTGCTTCCTAACCTCCCCCTGGCCAATTCTCCAAGCTCACCTTGAACGTAAGGCAAAGTCTGGGATAAGGTAGAGGGGTGGAAAGGAGGTGGAAGGGTGGTTGGGAGCCCCTGCTGGGGACCCTGGTCTCTGGGAGGGCTGTTGTGCTTCTGTATTACTTTTTAACTTGTCTATTTCTGTCTATAGCTGCATGCATTGTAAGTACCTGCTTGTACATGGTGCCAAGCTGTGAATATAAAGCTCCATTCAAATTTCCAGCTCTGCTGAGACTAGTCTGGGTGATTTTCTTCAGTGGGGGGTGGAGGGAGGCAGGTAAAACCCAAACCATCACACACAGCAAAACAGGAGGAATTGGGAGTGTTGCCCTAGCTGTAGGTCTGGTGTTCAGGTACTCTCCTGTGAGGTCAGATCGTTTTGGTTCCCCTGACAAGGACAGAAGTCTCTGGGTGATGCATCTCTCTCTTGAGAGCTCTGAGCACTGGCCTGCTATGTTAAAGGAGACTGACACACTTTGTTATCCTTCTCTGGCTGAAGCTATGCAGTCAAATTGGTCTGAAGTCAGGGTTTCCTTTCTGGTTCCTGAACCCACATTTTCCAGTGGATTTCCTTTTTGGTTTTCCCCAGTAAGTTTACAGAAATATCCCTCAGAACTGAGCCAGCTTTGACCTTTCAGTCTCTCATCTGCCAAAGAGCTTTTGAAGTAAGCCTGACAAAGACCTCTACTCCAGGGGAATGAACTACAGTTGCCATGTTTTGTCTTGCAACAAGAAAGGTTGTTTAGGTTAGAGGAGCTTTCGTGGGTTTAGGGATCAGACTACAATACAGGAGCCAGAGAGCACAGAGGCTAAACTAAACCATGTTCTAGAGCACAGAGGCTAAACTAAGCCATGTTCTACATCTCTGCTGAGCTTCTGGCTGGCTCATGCAGACTTGCCCTGAGGGCTGTATGGGCTGTAAGTGAGGTACATGCATTTTACTTCAAGATGAGGAGGAGTGATACTGTGCAATGCTTTCACAGAGCACTTTCAATGTATGGAAATACAATATATTTTTAAAATGGAAAATTAAATGAGATACAGTGAAGACTGATGTGGTTTTCTCCTGAAGATAAAGAAATGTGAGAACAAAGTCTCAATAAGCTGGAACTGATTCTTATTTAACACAGCTGTTTAAACAGCCACGTTTGTTGAATGTGGCACTAACAAAGTTTTCACCTTTTGATATGGAAACACTGCTCTAAACTGGCTTATTTTATATGAGAAACATTTTTGCTTAGTGAGGCATAAGTGTTTAATTCCTTGTTTTGGTGTAGAAATGTAGCAAACCCTTAATTTAAATAGATATAAATACAGTTGCAACTAATAACTTATTACTATTTCAGTTTGAAGGCTTAAATTGCAAACATGTAAGCAGTGGCCACGACTCTCCCTACTATAAAACATCAATTTGAAATGGTTCCATTAGTAAGTAGGATGCCCACTTGGAAATGTTTACAAGACTGGACCTTAAAATAGAAACTGTAATCAGCAGGCTATGTGCTCTTGGCTGAACATCTGTAAATATTCATTAATGATACCAAAAATACAAGGGGGGAAAAAAAGAGTAATGTGAGAGCTGCTCAGTTTAAATCTTTGTTTGGAGCTCAGCTTCTCTAGGAACACAAAACTTGGTGCAAATCAGGCATATTGCACTGGGTGCTTTTTCCCATTAAATTATAAAAGGACAGTGCAGCAAAGCACAGATTTTTTAACTTAGTGCTGCATCTCTCCATATAAAGGGACGTGGTCTGGATCATATTTGTAAATGATGCTAAAGCAGGAGATCTCAGAATACTGTATTAGAGTGGTGATCAAGGGCACAATGCCCACCTTGAGGGCAGTGACAAGTGGTGCTCCTCAGGGGTCAGTGCTGGCACCAGTGCTGTCTGACATCATTGTCAGTGATATGGACAGAGGAATCAGTGCACCCTCAGCAAGTCATAGAATCATAGAATCAACCAGGTTGGAAGAGACCTCCAAGATCATCCAGTCCAACCTAGCACCCAGCCCTATCCAGTCAACTAGACCATGGCACTAAGTGCCTCATCCAGGCTTTTCTTGAAGACCCCCAGGGACAGTGCCTCCACCACCTCCCTGGGCAGCCCATTCCAATGGGAAATCACTCTCTCTGTGAAGAACTTCTTCCTAATATCCAGCCTATACCTACCCTGGCACAACTTGAGACTTGATGACACCAAGCTGTGTGGCACAGTTGACTTGCCAGAGGGCAGGGATCCATCCAGAGGGACCTGGGCAGGCTGCAGAGCTCATTCAGTCCAACCTAGCACCCAGTCCTGTCCAATCAACCAGACCATGGCACTAAGTGCCTCATCCAGGCTTGTTTTGCACACCTCCAGGGACCACGACTCCACCATGTTGTCCTGTCTCAGAAAGCAGTCCCAGGGCTCAGGCACCAGTGTGATGTCTGAGGCCACTCTCAGTTTGTATCTTGTCCATTGTTAACAGGCTGATCAGCCTTTGCTCTCAATAGTAACAGAACATTATGTCCTTTCTAGTTTTGTGTTGATTATGCAACTGAGCCTGTGTGCAATTGAAGCCATCAAGCTTTTCAACAATTAAAGCATAAAGAGATAGTTTTATCCCTGTGCTTTTCAAACATAGTTTTAAACCCAAACCAGCTTATGAGGAGCATCTTATGAATCTCCTATGGTGTGTAACTCAGGCTGTTGTAACAGCAAAGAGCATTACTGCTTGCTTTCATTTTATTTTGCAAATAAGCTATTTTTCCCCCTTCTGTTACTTGTAATTGCTTCTAATACTTATTGTAGAAAGATCTAATAAAGGAAAATATCTTTGTAATTACTCAAACAGCAGACTAATTTCCCAATTAGCAACAAAAAGTCATGATATCATAATTGCTTCATTTCCATAGCCCATAAGTTAACACACAAAAAGAAGTCCTGATGATATAATTGCCTCACATATATTTTATAGCACTGTGAATACATTTCTCTTCCACTCACAATGGAAGGGGGGGGGGGGGGGGGGGGAGGAAAAAGAGTTGTCCTATATAATTAGAAGTTATTTCCTTTTTCATATTCATGTAATTAGAAAACAGAAAAAGAATATATTTTGGAGAGCAGACTGTAATGAAAACCACATTCTTCTTGCATTCTTATGCTTACACACAGCAAAAAATGTGTCTCAAGTTGGAAACTCTTCAAATAAAACACTCAAGCTATTAAAAAAACCCCACAAAAACAGCAACCAAAATTCTAATATACTCAAGAGCTGCTTAATTTTGATGATATTTCACCAGGATTTATATTAAACTGGAAATTCTAACAAGTGTGGCTTTGCCATACGTGTTTCTTATGTACAAAAACACGCCCCCATAAGCACTGGCATACAAGCACAAGAGCAGAAAGTTTAACTAGCAACAAGGGGGAAGGGGAGAAATGCATTGTTTTCTAGATAATTTTTAAATGTATTTTTAGGCTTAAAATTCCTTTAAAATCCAAGATACATTTCTGATGTTAAAGCTGTGGGGTTTTTTTCCTCCTTTTTTTTTTTTTTTGCTTAATGTCTCCCAGGGCAAATAAATTTGTTTTCCCAATGAGTAGGAACTGCATGTTGTCTTCTCAAGGAGACACAAGTGAGCTTTTATTATCAAGCTCTAGGGTTGCACAATTTTTGAGATAGAGAAATCCTAAAGGGTAGCTTTCTGCCTAGAGAAAAGGTCTCACATTGCCAGCCTGGGTGTAGAGTGTAGCTCCCTCATGGCGAGCTGAGCAGGGATGGAAGATGCTGGGGGTGCTGGTAGATAGTAGCTGAACACAAGCCAGCAGTGTGCCCAGGTGGGCAGGAGAGCCAATGGCATCCTGACCTAGATCAGGAACAGTGTGGCCATCAGGACAAGGGAGGTTATTCTTCCCCTGTACTCAGCACTGGTCAGGCCACACCTTGAGTGCTGTGTCGAGTTCTAGGCTCCTCAATTCAAGAGGAGGTACTGGAATGTGTCCAGAGAAGGGCAATGAAGCTGGTGAGAGGCCAGCATCAGGGTTCTCACTGAAGTGGGGTCTGAGGCAGTTTGGGTAAATCCTCTGATGAACAGTATCAATGATTTTCAGGCAGAGTCAGTTTGTATCACAGTATCACAGTATTATCAGGGTTGGAAGAGACCTCACAGATCATCAAGTCCAACCCTTTACCACAGAGCTCAAGGCTAGACCATGGCACCAAGTGCCACGTCCAATCCTGCCTTGAACAGGCAAGTACTTTTAAAGGGAAGAGAAGAGAGCCCTTCTGTATCAAGACTCACTTCTGAGCAATAGCACTAAGGTGTGACATGCTAGCTTCCAGGAAGCTCTGCTGGAACAGAATAACAATAGGGATTTTTTTGACTTCCAGGACAAAACACTGTGAAGTATTTGGGAATCTTCTCCCCTCGTGAAAGTTCAACAGAGAAACTACATTTTTTCCACCTCCATGTGAGGATCATACGTTTTGCTAGCCCCGAATTTACTTTGCTCTCAACTTGGAGTCCCATTTAGTTTCTAAGTGGAAACCAGAGGTGTCCAGGAAGCCTTTAGGAAGTTGCATTGAATAAGATGAGGCTTGAGTCTTCCCATCTGTCCAATCAACCAGACCATGTGCCCCATCCAGGCTTTGCTTGAACACCTCCAGGGACGGCGACTCCACCACCTCCCTGGGCAGCCCATTCCAATGCCAATCACTCTCTCTGGCAACAACTTCCTCCTAACATCCAGCCTAGACTTCCTCTGGCACAGCTTGAGACTCTGTCCCCTCATTCTGTCACTCGTTGCCAGAGAGAAGAGCCCAACCCCACCTAGCTACAGCCTCCCTCCAGGTAGTTGTAGCCAGTAATGAGGTCTGCCCTGAGCCTCCTCTACTGCAGGCTGTGCACCCCCAGCTCCCTTCTTTTGAGTTGAGGGGCCCATATCTGGACACAGTACTCAAGGTGTGGCCTGGCCAGTGCTGAGCACAGGGACAGAACAACCTCCCTTCATTGATGGATGAACCTTTCCAGGGTGACCTTGTTGAACTCCTGCATGGTAATACCACAGCCATTTTGCAGCCTACTGCTTCTGTTTGAGACCTGCTTTAGTTTGCCATGTGAGCTCCCAGGCTTTGCTGATAAGATCATGATCTAAAGAAGCAAGGAATAGCCTGCAAAGTTCGAATAGCCTTTCTGTGTTGCTCTTCAAAGTGCCTTTGCAGGAAGGCTTTCAGGAACATTTTTTGTGCAAGGTTGCTTTTGCTATCTGCAAGGAAGGCACCATTAGGAAGCATGATACTGGTGGCTACATTTTTCACTTCTAATATTAATTATCTCCAGGCCTGGAGATAACTGTTTGACAGTTTGGTTCCTGTTCTCTTCTAGGCCGTGTCTGCATGGGAGGAAAATAATTAGGAAAGTGATAATTAAGTTGTTAATTTTAAACACCATTTCCTTGGCTCAGTCACTCTGCTCCTGAACACACCTTGGCTTCCTGCAACTGAGGGGGAGATTTGTTTTAGCATTTAAAACTTTGTGCCATTATTTCAGCTCTTTGCACAGCAGATAGAATCAACTAGGTTAGGAGAGACCTCCAAGCTCATGCAGTCCAACCTAGCTCCCAGCCCTGTCCAAGCAACCAGACCATAGCACCAAGTGCCTCATCCAGGCTTTGCTTGAACATGAGGCAGCAGTGTGCCCAGGTGGGCAGCAGAGCCAATGGCATCCTGGCCTGGCTCAGGAGCAGTGTGGCCAGCAGGACAAGGGAGGTTCTTCTGCCCCTGTGCTCAGCACTGCTCAGGCCACACCTTGAGTGCTCTGTCCAGTTCTGGGCCCCTCCACTCAAGAGAGAAGTTGCAGTACTGAAGGTGTCCACAGGAGAGCGACAAAGCTGTGAGGGGCCTGGAGCACAGCCCTGTGAGGAGAGGCTGAGGGAGCTGGGGGTGTGCAGCCTGCAGCAGAGGAGGCTCAGGGCAGATCTCATTGCTGCCTGCAGCTGCCTGCAGGGAGGCTGTAGCCAGGTGGGGTTGGCCAAGGAGACTCACAAAGGGTCTGGAGCACCTGGGCTACCGGGATCTGGGGGTGTTCAGGCTGGAGAAGAGGAGGCTGAGGGGAAAGCTCATTGCTCTCTACAAGTACCTGAAGGGAGGTTAGAACAAGGAGGGAACAGGCTCTGCTCCTTGGTGTGCAGGCTGAGTTGGGAGAAAAAAAAAAGACAACACAAAAACCCTCAAACCCCTCAGTGCTGTACAGGCACTGCTGATAGACTCTCAAGACACTGCTGTGTAATCAGCACTGTTTCAGTCACAAATCCAATCCATATGAAGAAAATTAACTCTACCCCAGCCAGAGGCAGTATACCTGCCCACAGGCTCATTAAGGATCATGGTTGTTCTCACAAGATCACAGGATGTTAGGGGTTGGAAGGGACCCAAGGAGATCATCGAGTCCAGCCCCCCCTGCCAGAGCAGAACAATGCTAATTAACACAGGTCACACAGGAACACATCCAGACAGGCCTTGAAAGTCTCCAGAGAAGGAGACTCCACAACCTCTCCTGGGAGCCTGTTCCAGTGCTCTGGGACCCTTACAGTAAAGAAGTTCCCCCTTGTGTTGAGCTGGAACCTCTTTTGCTGCAATTTACACCCATTGCACCTTCTCCTGTCCCAGGGAGCAGTGAGCAGAGCCTGTCCCCTGCCCTCCTGGCAGCCTTCAGATACATATAAACATTTATCAAATCCCCCTTTCAGTCTCTTCTCCAGACTAAGCAGCCCCAGGTCCCTCAGCCTCTCCTCCTAAGCCATGCCCTCCAGTCCCCTAATCATCCTCGTAGCTCTCCGCTGGACCCTCTCCAGCAGATCCCTGTCCCTCTTAAACTGGGGAGCCCAAAAAAAACAGTATTTAAGATGAGTTCTCCCCAGGGCAGAGTAGAGGGGGAGGAGAACCTCCCTTGCTATGCTGGACACACTCCTCCTAATACACCCATCGTAAGGTCTCTGAGCCTTTCAAGCCATGAGCCAACAGAAAAACAACAGAGGCCATGAGATGTTAACTTGCTGAAGTCAGTGGTTTCAGGGATAAACTTGCTTTTAGCCATGGTTCAAATGGCCATGAGCTGTATCCAGAGGAATCACCCTGCATAGAAGCAGAATTCAGATTGAAAAATTCCTCTGCCAAGAGCAAAAGGCTTGGAAACAATTCAAATATTCAGCTATAGATTGCTTCCAATTTAGTTTCTGCATGCATTGTGTTCTGTATTTCTTTTTTCCCTGTTGAAACATCCCAAAGGAACTCAAACATACCCTGCCAGCTAATTAGGCATGTGTGCTCAGGAACAGGAAAAATTGGATACTTCTGTTTCCATGAATGTAATCATTTAGATGCACAGAAGGATTGAATCACATCGAATGCTTAGGATTTTTTCTTTTCCTTGACAAGGTTAAGAGTTATAAAAAGCAAGCTACTACTGCTTGAAAAGTGCTGTCTGAAATAGGAACTATTTTAAAACTTTAAAAGAAATGAGTTGTTTAGAGGGAAAAAAAAAAAAAACTAAACCAAAAACACAAAGGTCCAAAATTGATGAGAAATAAATAGAGGGTTTTTTTGCTCCCATGGAAGACAGACGAAGTTTTCTTTTGCTGTTGAGGGCAGCAATGAGTGCAACTCAACATTGTCAGCCTTGACTGACTGACAGAATTCAAAATGCTTACTAGTGGCTATATCATTAATGTATCCTCTACATGAAGCTCATAGCATAGAGTCATAGAATCATAGAAGCAACCAGGTTGGAAGAGACCTTCAAGATCATCCAGTCCAACCTATCACCCATCCCTAGCCAATCAACTGGACTGTGGTACAGAGGCAGAATAACCTCCCTCGTCCTACTGGCCAGGTCCAGGCCAGGATGCCATTGGCTCTCCTGGCCACCTGGGCACGCTGCTGGCTGATGTTCAGCTACTATCTACCAGCACCCCCAGGTCCCTCTCTGCCTGGCTGCTCTCCAGCCACTCTGTCCCCAGCCTGTAGCACTGCTTGGGATTGTGTGGCCAAAGTGCCCTGCACTTGCCCTTGTTAAATCTCATCCCATTGGCCTCTGCCCACACATCCAGCTTGTACAGGTCCCTCTGCAGGGCTCTCCTACCCTCCAACAGATCAACACCTGCTCCTAGTGTCATCTGCAAACTTACTGATGCTGGACTCAATCCCCTGGTCTAGATTTGAAAGGAACAGTTTTATGCATATCAGCTCATTAGGAATATTCAAACATCTGCATATTGCTAGGCAAAGCATTTCTGCTCAAGCAGGGCCAAAAAATTCAGATCATTCCAGCTGATGCTTGCTTGCAATTATTTATCTCCTTGGCTGATATTAAACAGGTACCTGCAATGAGTAGCTAACTTCAAAATCCATTTTGCACAAATTTTAGATGACTTTATTGAAAGGTATAAACTCTTTCACTCCCCAATTAATAGGGATAATGAGGATTGCACCTACTGAATGAAACAAGAAACAAAAATCAATCTCTCTGTACCATCATTACTGAGCTAAGTCTTCAAATATGTGTTAAATAACATATTCTTCATTATCTTTGAGAGACAAATTCTTCTGCCCCTTATTAGATTTAACACTTTACACAATGGTCAGGACTGAGTTGTTTGATGAAAGAAGCAAATTGTGCCTCAGGCACTGCAATAAATGTACTCAGCTAAAACTTTCTACACAGCTTGATTTAGTGTACTGTAAAATGCTGTGCAAGCCTATAAAATTTTGTTTATTTACAGATTTATTCTTTCTTTAGCTGCCTAATTATTTGTAGACCTGTTAGATTAACCTGGAGAGTTATTGGCTGACATGGAATTAACATTTTCCACCTTGGGAAAATTATTTAGGATGAATTAGAGCCTTTTAATCGCTGAGGGTTTCCTCTTTTGCTTCTAGCAGTAGGGGCATAAAATATAATCTACATTCACCATGCCCAGGTTAATTGAAAAAATAGTTTATGTAGCTCAGTGACCTTTTGAATAACCTTCTGGTTCAGACAAATGGCACCCCAAAGACTGTTTATCCTCACTGTATATAGACATATGCTACAGTGAACTGTACTCCTTAGAAGGATCACGAGCACCAGATTTAAAGTTAAAGTAGGCTATAAGATGCCAAGAAAAAGAAGGCAGAGAATTCTCTGATCCTTTCCTGCCCTCTCAAAGCCACCTGAAAACAGCTTTCATAGAATTATAGGATCAACCAGGTTGGAAGAGACCTCCAAGCTCATCCAGTCCAACCAAACAGTTTTCATAGAATTATAGAATCAACCAGGTTGGAAGAGACCTCCAAGGTCATCCAAGTCAAACCTATCACTCAGTGCTGTCCAATCAACAGATGGTGAAGAATTGTTGCTTGTTCTGCTTTTCATTCTCAAATGATTTGCCTGTTGCTTTGACCTTAGCATTTGATCTTAGAATCATAGAATCAACCAGGTTGGAAGACACCTCCAAGCTCATCCAGTCCAAGGCATAGGGAAAATACTTACAAGAGATGTCCCTAAGAAGTAGGATGGCCTCTATCCTGGCTAATAGAGAATGAAGAGTAGGACACAACAAAATGAGAGAAAGAATAGAGTGACAGAGACTTCTGGATTGCTGCAGTGAGCAGCTCTGCCAAGGCGTCTGCAGCTTCAGGCTCCTGAAGTCCAAAGAAAATAACTTCTCTGACTGCTGCTGATGGAAGGCATCAGCCACAGTTTAGAGAGGTGAATCTGCCAGACCCCGTGAGGGAAGTGTTATTTTAACAGTGCTGCAGATTTCTCCATTTCTCAAACATCAACAGTTCAGCTACTGATCTCCATCTAATCTTTCACTCCCAGACAAGCCACCGAAACAGCAGCAACAGTGGCTCCATTATGTGTAGAAATCCATCCCTGAGTGAAAGAGGCCAGCATGGATTTGTATTTTGAAGCTGGAATTCAAACAGATAATGGAGGAATTTTTTCACCCTGGATCTTCAGGCCCATCAGTGCTTTAAGCCATTGGTGACTTAAGTGGCGTCACTGCACGTCAACACACAGTGCAGAAACAAATCCTTTTGGACTAACAACTGGTGAGCATGTGGAAAAGTAATGAAGAGCTGCAGGAAGTAGTTGTCATAAATAGATTCAGACCGTGTAGGAGTTCCAGAAGAAGATAGATAATCAGCAATGTAATAATTTTCAACCTGCAATAAACTTTCTGCACACTTAGGCAAAAATTTCCTGTTATAAACATGTCAAAAAGGGAGAGACTGAAAAAAAAAAATGAAAAACACCCCAAAAAATCCCAGGTAAGGAAAGTAAAGAATGCCTCTGCTGTGACAGATTGTTAGCTGCTTTAGATCATTGTGGATCTAGAAATACTCAGTGAAACTTCACTGTCTTGTACTAGGCAAAGACTAAGATTTCAAAGCTACCCTTGACACCAAATGAAGACAGGTCCAGGTGCAGTGCAGGTACTATATGAAGAAAGGATTTATGAGAGAGATGTACAAGGATCTTAACAACTTATTTGAAGGGTATTTGACTTTTAGTCAGATTTCTCAGTCCCACCACCAACCAGGAAAAGATAACGTTTGGGAGAAAAAGCAAATAGGGAAAACTTGACATTGCCTGAGGCTGTTTCCCCTTTTAAAGAAACATTGCTGTTATTCTGCTCAGTTTCAGTGAAAGGCTCATCTTGATTCTACAGCCAAAGAAAAAACAGCACTTATTTCACCATTCCTGAGTGTTGCTTGTTCTGCTTTTCATTCTTTCATCATTTGCCTGCTGCTTTGACCTTAGCATTTGATCTTAGAATCATAGAATCAACCACGTTGGAAGAGATCTCCAAGATCATCCAGTCCAACCTAGCACCCAGCCCTATCCAGTCAAGTAGACCATGGTACTGAGTGCCTCATCCAGGCTTGTCTTGAACACCTCCAGGGATGGAGGCAGCCCATTCCAATGCCATTTGCTCTCTCTGTGAACAACTTCCTCCTAACATCCAGCCTAGACCTCCCCTGGCACAACTTGAGGCTGTGTCCCCTTGTTCTGTTGCTGCTTGCCTGACAGAAAAGACCAACCCCCACCTGGCTACAGCCTCTCTTCAGGTAGCTGTAGACATCAATGAGGTCCCCCTTACTGCATCAGGTCACATCTTACTCCATGAAAGCAACATTATCAGGCTTATAGTAACATCTTGGTTTTCCCAGGTGCTTTATAGTCTTATTACAATAATTGTGTGATGCAACCTGTTTAAATTATTGCTCCCCTTTGAGCTTTCAACTTCTTTTGTTTCTTCTTTCATATCTGAGCTCTGGGAGAGCAATGAGTGATTTCTGAAATGCCCCATTCTCTCATGGACACTATTCTGCTGCTGGTATTTGAACTAACCAATTTATCTTCTGATAGTTGTGTTTCCTTTTTCACAAATGAGAAGGTGAAAAGGTGACTATAAATTTTTCCTATCAGCTGAAACTGCTCAGAAAAGGAAAAGGAGCTGTGCAGACATTTAATTGTACACAACTGTGCCACACATTCAGCTGTAGACAAAGCAAAGGCTTCTGCACTCATGTGAGACGGAGAGCAAGAATCAACACGAAGTCCACTATAGAACTGCTTGTCCAACTACCTTAAAAAGCTCACAGACACCATGGCAATGAGATCCTAAAATAGCTCTAAACTAGATATCCACACTGCAATGAGTACCTATTATGCTACCAGTTCTCTAAAGGTCTGTGGGAGGTGGTCTTGATAAATTATGGTGTATAACTAGATGCTATAAGAATGACAATTGTTAGCTATTTTTAGTGTTAAGTGATTCTAAATAACACTAAATGATAACCTAATTTATATAGTGATGGCAATCCTTGCAAGTAACAAGTTCAGAAGATGTTCCTAACTTTTGTTCCTGTGGCTAATCCAAGCCCTTCTCAGCAGCAACTTTGTGCCTCTTTTTCAGCCACGAGTAGCTCTCGCAGTCTCATTGCTCATAACAACATGACAGCACTTTATTTCCTTTGACATCCTTTCCACTTGCACTTACACTGTTTATACTTTTGCCTTGTTTGGATGGATGTGACAGAGAGATTGGTGTCTCTGAGCTCTCTTTTCCTCTTTTAATTTTTGCTGAAGGTTGGATGTTAAGCGAAAGTGGTTTCTTGGAACACGAGTAACAGCTACATAAAAGCATCTCCTCCCACTGAAGTCTGAAGAAGGATCCAAAGAGTGATTTCTAATGAGAGGCTGACAGAGGATCTCTCTATGAGAAATCTCCCATGAAGGACAATTGTATTCCTTTAGGTCTTCTCTTTGCTTTAACACTTGCACTCATTACAGTTTAGTAAGGAAAATGCTTATTGACATCTCACACTTCAGTCTTCACCCTTTCCACACCTGCTTGAAAGCTGTTTGTGTTTTCTTCTTCTTCCCTCCCCCCCCCCCCCCCCCCCCCCCTCCAGGAGGAACTAGTGCAGGAGATACAGGGCCAAGGTCACTTGGAATATCTACTGAGCATTTGTGTTTAGCAAACAAGAGCTCGTTTGAAAATTAGCTCATCTTCCCCTTTTCAAACCAAACAAGTAAACAAAAATTAAGAGAGGAGCCTGCTATGAAATGCTTTTAGAGTGAGCCTTTTCTGTCCATACTGCATAATTACTAGCATTTCATTTAGGAGGTCACATTCATCAGGCTGTTTAATTTGGCAGTGCCAAGTGTGTCATGGAAAGCTGTGGGCAGCTGGTGCTGTTGCTGTCAGCCCAGGAATCTCCCACCAGCCCTCTGTACTAAGCAGCTCTGCCCTGGACTCAGCCTTGTGCTCTCCTCCTTCTAGCATCATGCCCTTGCACTTTCCCTCAGGGCTACTGTGGATCCAGAGACCATAGAATCATAGAACCAACCAGGTTGGAAGAGACCTCCAAGATCATCCAGTCCAACCTAGCATCCAGCCCTATCCAGTCAATTAGACCATGGCACTAAGTGCCTCATCCAGGCTTTTCTTCAACACCTCTAGGTACAGTGCCTCCACCACCTCCCTGGGCAGCCCATTCCGATGCCAATCACTCTCTCTGCCAACAACTTCCTCCTAACGTCCAGCCTAGACACCCCCGGCACAACTTGAGACTGTGTCCCCTTGTTCTCTTGCTGCTTGCCTGGGAGATCAACCCCCTCCTGGCTACAGCCTCCCTCCAGGTAGTTGCAGACATCAATGAGGTCACTCCTGAACAGTGAGGTCTGCCCTGAGCCTCCTCTTCTGCAGGCTGCACCCCTCAGCTCCCTCAGCCTCTCCTCACAGGGCTGTGCTCCAGGCCCCTCACAGCTTTGTCACCCTCATTTAATTTTCTGTTGCAGACCAGAGACAGTTTGCTGGCAATCTGGAGAGTGTTCAGGTATGCACTAAAAGAGGATTTCTGATTATACAAAACCTTTAACTGGAAACAGTCATCTGATACCTACACAGAAAATATGAGCCATTAAGTGGATATGGATCTGCAAGGCTCCAGGTTCATTAAATGAATACAAATCTGTCAGGAAACTCCAACTGGGATTTTGACTGAGATGATTTTAGTCACAGTCCACATTTAAGACAGGAGAAAAAATATATACACTTAAAGCTCTGCTGTCAGGGAATCTTGATTAGAGGCTGATTGCTCAGCCTAGGAGATGATTTCACTGGAAACCTTTGGCTGGAAAGGCAAAAAGAAGCAATCAGAGCAGCAGAACAAATGTGGGTAACAGGTATTTACAACTTGTATGGCTTTTAATTCAAGGTTTGAGATTCACCTATGGCATTTCTATGTTTAGAGGTATTTATGCTTTTCTGCATAATTCTCTTGCCTCTGTAGAAATGAGTAAGTCTGAAAAGGCAGCAGCATCTGTTACTAATGCACACTTTGAACTCCTCAGTCGTGCTGAAAATCCTCCTTGTTCTCCTAGCGGTTCCTGTGGCTTCACTGTGAGTGGCTTCACCTCTGCATAGAGTGAAGCACATAAATGAGGACACTTCGAAGGTGACCTTACTCTGCACACACCCCCAACTTTCAGTGGTATTGAAGAGAGCTCAGGAGAGCTTTAATCACACTGTTACTGCTTTCCAGTTTGTTTGACTTCTTCCTTTAATTCTGGTTGTCAGGGATGGGGAGACTGGAGGAAAAGGCCATCTTTGATGCAATGAGGGGAGAGAAACCAAGAGACCTTACCTGAAGTTCAGCAGATTTGATTCCTCTCCTGAGTAATCACAGCAAAGTCTCACAATGGGCTGTGGCTTTGTGGCAGGATTTTCTGTGATGTTTCCCATACTGAGGCCACTGTTGTAACCCAAATGATCAGATCTGACTCACAGTTTACCGATGAACACTTTTCATCATTGTTGTTTGTGCCACAGAAGAATGTGAGCCTCTGACATTTGAAAATGCTAAAGCAAGAGTGGCTGCTTTCTGCAATCCCCTTGAGATAGACATTACCTTTGTGTTAATTGGATGCTTTGCTGGTCACTGGCTTTGTCTCCAGATGTCCTCTCTTACTGAACGACATATGGACATTGCTCTACCTGCAGCAGGACAAGAGCAATCATTTCATGCAGTTAAATTGTGCCCCACAGAACTACAGCTCTGAGAGGGGAGGGGACAGAGAACTACTGGAGAGGGTCCAGTGAAGGGCCATAAAAATGATGAGGGGACCAGAGTGACTCTCTTATGAGAGGCTGAAAGATCTGAGGTTCTTTAGCCTGGAAAGAAGATGACAGAGAAGGGAATCCTATCAATGCTTATAAATATCTAAAGGGTGAAGGGCATGAGGATGGGGCTTGGCTCTTTTCAGTGGTGACCTGTGATAGGAGAAGACACAGGGGGCACAAAGCAGAACACAAGAGCTTTCAACTGAACTTATAGAATCAGAGAATGGTTTAGGTTGGAAGAGACCTCAAAGCTCATCCAGTTCCAAGCCCTTGCCACAGGCAGGGACACCTCCCACTAGAACAGGTCACTCAAGGCTTCATCCAACCTGGTCTTGAGCACCTCCAGGGAGGGAGCAGCCACAACCTCCCTGGGCAACCTGTGCCAGTGTCTCACCACCCTCACTGGAAAAAACTTCTTCCTAATATCCAGTTTAAATCTTCCCTCTGCCAGTTTAAACCCATTACTCCTTGGCCTGTCATTACAAGACCTTGTCAATAGTCCCTCCCCAGCCTTCCTGTAGGCCCTCTTCAGATGTAGGAAGGACACTCCAAGGTCTCCTTGAAGCCTTCTCTTCTCCAAGAAGAGCCTCAAGTCTCTCAGCCTGTCCTCATAGCAGAGCTGCTGCAGCCCTCTGAGCATCTTCATGGCCTTCTCTGGACTCTCTCTAACAGTTCCATGCCCTTCTCAACGTTGGGGGCTGCAGAACTGCACACAGGACTCCAGGTGGGGTCTGAGGAGAGCAGAGCAAAGGGGCAGAATCCCCTCCCTTGCCCTGCTGGCCACAGTGCTCTTGCTGCAGCCCAGCACAGGGTTGCTGTCTGGGCTGTGTGTGCACACTGCTGGCTCATGTTAAGCCTTTCACCAACCAAGACCCCCCAACTTAAGGAGAACTTCTTTACTTTGAGGGTGGTGGAGCATTGCACCAGGTCGCCCAGAGAGGTTGTGGAGTCTCCTTCCTTGAAAACTAAAAACCTGACTAGACACATTCCTGTGCAAGCCAATCTAGGCTTACCTGCATTAGAAGGAGCTTGGACTAGATGACCTCCAGAGATCCCTTCCAACCCCACCAATTCTGTTATTCTGTGGCTGCAGGGTGCTCCTCTCGTATGTTAGAGCACAGCACATCTGAAAAGGGAGAAATGCTTTCAAGCAGCACTTTGTATCTTGCTAGACTTTCAAACATGAATTGTAAGCAAGAATGTTGACTGAATGATTGATTTAATCAAACTGAAGGTAGCAGGCAAAATAATATACATTGCACTATGGTTTGGATATGTATATATATGACTCTGTTAAAATACATACTAACTGCATAAGGGCTGTTTAAGAAATAAACAACATTCCAACTTTCAAACCTCATGGTTGGCTCATACTTAACAAAACAAGCTGATAAACCACCACTGCTCCAAATAGCCTCCTTCTGACACCGGTCTGACTCCCGACAGCCTCCCAGCTGCTGCCAATTTTCCTTCTCTAATTGGTTCCCAAACATCCAGCCATGTTGTTTACAAATCAGCTTTGTCTGTTAGTCAATTTAACCTGCTTCAAAAGTCCTGTAGCATAACTGGCTAATTGCTCACCAATTAGCAAAGAGGGATGATGGTTTTCCTTTCCATAAACCCCTGCAAGCCATGGTCAGGTTTCATTTTCATTTAGGTGCATCGATAGGGATGATTTAAAACCAGTTGGAATATTTCAAGGGGGAATATGGTTTTGCAGCCTTCCGTGGCAAATCCACCCGAGAGCACTTCTGTGCAGGCAGCACATCTTTGTCATGTAAACTGCAACGCAGCCTCCATGTCAGTGGCACAAATGTGCAGCAGTAACACAAGCCCTGAGCATCGTGATTCCCCAGCTCCTGACAGGTACTGATGTCTGTTGCCATGGCACTGGCTCAGACTCCTGCCAGTCCTCAGCTGCAGACTGTAGCTCTTGCAGCATCCAGCTGTCACTGTGTTGCAGAACATTTTCCTCTGACATCAGAGCACTCAGCTTTTAAAAGAACACTCTCCACAGAACACTCTGGCAGAACAGGTGAAGACATAAGGCATATATTTCCCCCAAATATTTGTGCATTTGATCTTCAGTCCAATCTGCATGCAAGAGCAGAGAGGGAGAGAGCCACAGCTGTAGAAATTGCTTAGAATCATAGAATCAGTCAGGGCTGGAAGAGACCACAAGGGTCATCTAGTTCCAAGCCCTCTGCCATGGGCAGGGTCACCCTGCCCACAGCCTCATCCAGCCTGGCCTTAAACACCTCCAGGGATGGGCCCTTGACCACCTCCCTGAGCAACCCATTCCAGACTCTCA
Source organism: Pogoniulus pusillus (assembly GCF_015220805.1). Lineage (NCBI taxonomy): Eukaryota > Metazoa > Chordata > Aves > Piciformes > Lybiidae > Pogoniulus > Pogoniulus pusillus. Next base: position 5,831,513 of record NC_087296.1, read on the forward strand.
CCACTCTCATGCTGAATAACTTCCTCCTCACATCCAGCCTGAAACTCCCCACCTCCAGCTTTGCTCCATTCCCCCCAGTCCTGTCACTCCCTGATATCCTAAAAAGTCCCTCCCAAGCTTTGCTGGATGCTGTTTATTCCTGAAACTCCAGTAAATCCTCACTGCCTCTTGTCCCACTCAATAATGGCAGGGAGTGTGAGGGCAGCAAAATAGAGCAGAATGCATAACCCTTCATTAAGTGCAGATCAGGGAGCTAAGCAACCAGATATTATCCATTAAACAGAAGACATTACATGGAGCTCAGTGCTTGTTATCTGTGAGTTTCAGGATGTACCCTGGGTATGAACTTTTCCACATAGCATAAATCACAGAGTAAGCTCACAAGCTTGTTGTGCAGTGCTGGAGACCTCTATGAGGAAGATGTGGCCTTCTTGTGAGCCTCTATTTCTGCTGCTCTGAAAAAAAGCAGAATAGCTGGAAGGTCTCAGAGGCATTTAGAGGAGATGCTGAGGATGACATGCCTGGAAAGGTACAGTCACAGTGTCTGAGAGAGTGCAGGGGAGGTGTTGATTAAGGCCAAACAGTCTTATAGACCCACATGTCTGTCATCTGAGAGGTGAGACAACCACAAGCTAAGCATGGAAAGGTTGTAATTCAGCAAGATGGCTGAATTCATACCCATCGTGAACGTATGTCCCTGTGCTAGTTTGAGGCTAATGGGGATATTTTAGTGAGAAAAATTAGATGATAGGCTGTAAAAACTAAACAGTGGTGATGTCTGCTGCACTCATAGGCTCGCTGAGATGCACAAAACACAGATAAGACAGAGTCAGTGTGTGTGTCTCTGTTGCAGTTGGTGCCCTGGGCTGCTTCTGTGGAACTAATCCTTCTGCTTTCTAACCCCCCTTGCCTATCCTCCAAGCTCACCTTGCATGTGAGGCAAAGTCTGGGATAAGGTAGAGGGGTGGAAAGAAGGTGGAAGGGTGGTTGGGAGCCCCTCCTGGGGACTCTGGTTTTTGGGAGGGCTGTTGTGTTTCTGTACTGCTTTTAACTTGTATATAGCTATAAATATTGTAAATACCTGCTTGTATATTGTGCTCAGCTGTGAATATTAAGCTTAATTCCTTAACTGCCATTTGGCTGAGTCTAGTCTGAGTGATTGCATAAGAGCTGGGGGCAGGTAACTCCCAAACCATCACAGCCTGAAATGGAAGGTGTTTCTTGTAGCAGCAGCAGCAATTACCAGAGGTAAAATGCTAAGACTCCATGATCTCAGAGGTCTTTCCCAACCTGGTTAGTCCTGTGACTACTGTACTGCTTCTCCAAATGGATGCCATGTTAAAACAAGTTAAAATGAGGAGCTGCAAATTGCCTTGTGATTTCATGGTATCCACAGCAGTTGACTGTGACAGCCAAGCTTGCCCCTGTTCTCTTTTGTTTTCTCCAAGAGTGGCTGGAATGATGTTCTTTTTGTAGACTCAGTGCTCCAGCAGCTGGGAGAGAAGGTGATAGGAGCAGGTCTTGCTTCTGTTTCCACCCTCCCCATCTTACTCCCATCTGAGCACTGGTGTTGTAATAAAGGAGACCTCTCAATGGAAGGCACAGAGGTGGAGAAAGGAATCCTCATCATCAATTGAAGCTTCAAGTCCCAGAGCAGCAGGTCCCAGCTGCTCAAACAAGGTCACACCAGCTGAGGAGAAGGGGCTAATGAGAACAGAGAGAACTCATCTCCCGCTGCCCACAGCATATTTATACATATATATGCATACATTTAAATGCATATCTTTGGAGGAAGCCACTTGGCCCTGTCTTTTGGGAATTTCACTCTGTGTTACAGGCTGGGGGGAGAGACCAAAGGAGGTGAGTATCGTGTTCATCTTCTGGAAAGTCTGAGCTCTGCTCAGTGGCAGAAATGAGAAGAAAAATGGCTTTTGTAGTAACTCTTAAAGGCTTCCACAAACATTCATCTTTCTGACACAGCCTTGCTTTTCCATTGTGTTTGACCATTCTTTCCTCTGTTTTCCCAGCTGTGCAGCATGTTGTAGGTCACCTCTCTGCCTGCCTACATGCTGCTGCTGCTGCTGCTGCAATTAAGTTCCCTAGCATTTTTTTCCCCTCAGAGTTTGAATGAGTACCAGAGGTACCAGCAATGCATGGGAAGAGGAGAAGCAGTTATTACTTTACAAAATGCACATTGAGGCAGAGAAACTTTCAGACAGGACGATTTTGTGGGAAAGAAGCCAAGCCTCTGGAATCCCACTTTCCTGCTTTAACCCCTAGACCACAACCAGGAACAACATAAGGTATTCTGGAACTGAACAATGAATTTTGCTGGCAAGTTCTGCAAATCTCATGCTTTCTGTATTCACTAAAGCCTAAGCTAATGGCTTCCTTGAGCTTTGTGTGTACGCTCCTCAGGGGGATGTGCACAAGCCAAAAAGGAGGGAAAGGAGATGGCTGTAAATACTTGGCTCCAGTATGTGCATTACATCTGTCACAAGGGAAATAGTGAGACAGGCTTAAAAAATGCAAGACAGTGCAGTTAATGCTGGCCAGAGGTAGAGTAACAGTTCCAAAATTTCCTTTTAGTGATGCTTTACATGCATGCAGGATGTGAACCCACAGTTAGAAGAAGCAGGGAGGAATAAAGGAAACATCAGCCAAATATGCCAGTTCAGCCCCTATATAACTCAGCAGGAGTCACCCAGGATGGGAATATGACTCCAGAAAGCAACAGTGCCCCCCCTGAAAGAACTGCACAAGTTTGTATTTTGAAAAGTAATTTTCATAGCAATGGTTTCATTATGTTCCAGAAGAGAATAACCACACGGAGCAAAACAAGAACTGGGATGAAAGTGAGGGCAGGAACCATCCACCTACAGGGAAATTGAGAAAATAAGGTCATAAGGATAGACTGCAAAAATCTTCTATCTTCTCCTTAATTCATACTTCCAAAAAGGCTACCTGATGAAGACTCAGAGGTGACAGTTTAAGGGAGCTTTGGATCAGCTGAGTCTAAATCCTTGTCTTCCATAAAGGATCAAAGAAAGCAGGCAGTGTGGACCTCAAAAGAATTCGCATCACAGATTTCATGACTAATCCCTTCCTTGCTAGCTTTGATCTCCTCTGGGAACCAGCCACCTGACTTGAGAGACATGGAGACTGAAAACATTAACATTTTTAATGCCATATGCTGAATAACTGTGTTTGGAGAACCTGTAGTCCAGGCCACCTCTGTGCTATCTGCATTATCACTGGCCTCGGGTATGAAATTGATAGAAAAATGTTACTGTCCCCAAAGTTGTGTTTCATTTTTAAAGAGCAGCAGCTGGATGGCCTATGCTCATTTATGGGATGTGTAGCTTCTGATCTGCATGGGCAAGTCATTACTGAAACCTAGCTGCTGTGCCTGCTGCTCCCAGGAGAGCCTTGTCTCCAACAGATCTGATTGACTGGAGCTATGGCAGCATGGTAACCCCAAGGCAGGAGATTTTCAAGCTAGCAAAATCTCAAATGATTTGAATTTTAACAGTAGCAAATACACTTAAGAAACCTCTAAGGAAAAAGGGACAACTTCATGAGGTGTCAGAAAAAGAGTTGGCTCTCATTCATAGGAGCTGTTTTATCTTAAGGGCTCTGTAAAGTAGAAGCTGGAGAAATAAAAGAGGATTATGCCTCAGTAGGGCACTTCAGCAGTATTATCCCCTCTGTAAAGAAATGAGACTGGTTGCACTTGCAGGACACTGAAAGCACTGCCACATATGTAGACCGGCACAGTGCATTCATACCTCATACACAAGAAGATCCTCCCAATCCTTCCACCATTCTGTGATTAGAAACCTACAGGCAGGCCAAATGGGTGTCTGAAGAGGATGGCTGTATAGAACAGCATCACAGAATCAGTCAGGGTTGGAAGGGACCACAAGAATCATCTAGTTCCAACCTCCCTGCCATGGGCAGGGACACCTCACAGAAGAGGACACTTGAGGACAGACTGAAAGAGTTGGGGCTGTTCAGTCTGGAGAAGAGGAGGCTCCCAGGTAACCTCATTGTGGCCTTCCAGTATCTGAAGGGGGCCTACAAAAAAGCTGCTGAGGGACTTTGCAGGCTGTCAGGGAGTGACAGGACTGGGGGGAATGGAGCAAAGCTGGAGGTAGGGAGATTCAGCCTCGAGGTGAGGAGGAAGTTCTCCAGCATGAGAGTGGTAAAACCCTGGAGTGGGTTTCCCAGAGAGGTGGTCAAGGGCCCATCCCTGGAGGTGTTTAAGGCCAGGCTAGGTGAGGCTCTGGTCAGCTTGATGTAGGGTAGAGTGTCCCTTCCTGTGGCAGGGGGCTTGGAACCAGATGATCCTTGTGGTCTCTTCCAACCCTGACTGATTCTATGATGCTATGATTCTATGATTCTATGATTCTAGATCAGGCTGTCTAGAGCCTCATCCAGCCTGGCCTTAAACACCTCCAGTGATGAGGCTTCCACCACCTTCCTGGGCAACCTGTCCCAGGGTCTCACCGCTCTCGTGCTGAAGAACTTCTTCATACAAAAGAGTGTTGCCCAAGAATATATATTCTTATCTAGGAATATAAAAGAGTGTTGCACAAAGGTAAATTGTGAAATGGGGAGAGAGTGTTGTGCTCAGAAAAATGAGCTAGGTTGTGTTCTTCCCCTTCCTTTCACAAGAAGGAATGCCAGATCTTTGATACTCCCATTTCCTGCCTCCTCAGGTTGGGCAAAGAGCCAAAACAATAGAGTGAGAACAAGCAGCAAAAAATACAAGGAGATTGAGGTCATATCAACAGGATTTCATATGAAAGCATGTCTTGCACATGTCCACCGACCAAGGTTCAGCCCAAACTCCCTGATGAAAAGGCACGAGCAGAAGAGTTACCCTCCCAAACACGAATGCTTTCGCCTCTGTCTTTGAAGAGGTGTGACAGACAATGTAAGCAAGCCAGAGCACGTATCTAAATGGAGCATATCTGAAAGCTGTCCACAAAAGACTGGCTTGGCTGGTGTAGTCACTCAGCACTCAGTACTGAAGAGGTACAGAGTGATGGTACATGTGGAATAATTTTGATTGCTTTGGTTCCTGATGGGAAGAAAAGCAGCTGGTTGACTGCTCAGTTACCAAATGCCACCTGCTAGAAATCATTTTAAGTGTCTGCCAGTGCTTGTGAACACTGTGACATTCTGTGCTTTTCATAAAGATCTCTTCAGTATGTCCATTATTCCTTACTACAGGACACTGCTATTCTTGGTGGTGGTTCATTTTCCTTAGCTCAGATGGCAGCAATCAGGTTCCGCCTCAACACAAGGGGGAACTTCTTTACTGTATGGGTCACAAAGCATTGGAACAGGCTTCCCAGAGAGGTTGTGGAGTCTCCTTCTCTGGAGCCTTTCAAGGCCTGTCTGGATGTGTTCCTCTGTGATCTGTGTTAGATAGTACTGTCCTGCTCTGGACTGGACGATCTCCTTGGGTCCCTTCCAGCCCCTACCATCCTGTGATCCTATGAAAAAGACTGAGCTGAAGACAAAACTGCTTTCAACACAAGTCATGGGTGGGGGCAGGAGTTTGTAAAGAATGGTTTTGATGGTGGTGCTCCCCACTGCCTGTCTCTGAACACAGTCTTTAAATAGAGAGTTGTTGCCATACTCTAACAGAAATTCAAGGTATGTTGGTCTGGATTAGGTAGTTTATTCTTTGTTAGGTTGGTTTCGGTTTTGTTTGGTTGGTTTGGGTTTTGGTTGGGTTTTGGTTGGTTGATTGTTTTGGGTTTTGGTTGGTTGGTTGAGTTGGGTTTGGTTGGTTGTTTTGGGTTTTGGTTGGTTGGTTGGGTTGGGTTTGGTTGGTTGGGTTGGGTTTTGGTTGATTGCTTGGTTTGGGTTTTGGTTGGTTGGTTTGGTCTTGTTTTGTTGGTTGGGTATTTTCTTTGTTTCTTTGCTTGGTTTGTTTGTTTGTTTGTTTCCCCTTTTCTTTTGAGGAAAAGAAGATAGGTTAAACCCATAGTTTGGTGTTTTTAATAGTGCCAGTGCCTGAGAACTACACATAGAGGTGGCTGTATCCAGTGAACATTGAAAAGAAAGTTTCATTTTGAAGTGTTTGTTTTTCCTACTTGAATCATATTTCCTTGTCCATCACATTCACTATAAAGCATGCAGGAGAAAAGGCAGTCACCTATATTTACAGAAGGGCTCTGGACAGTACAGTGATGCCAAGGGCAGTCCTTGTTTGGCTTTTGGGACCAACTGAGATTAGGAAGTCTAGAAATATTGCTTTTTCATTTAATCACCCTGGTGAAAGTTATTTTTGCCAGCTTGACTGAAGGTAGACTGATGGTGTCAACATCTCTGTCTCTCATGAGGAAACTATTCTTGACTTTCCAATGTCACCACTGGCTTTTGTTTGCAAGCCCTCATAAATTACCATATTCCTCAAAAGTTTAAAATTGCCCTTGTTTCCTTTCTTTGTGCTTATGCATAGCAGAGGCCACTGAGTGCTTGCAACGAAGGATGACGCCAATCCTTTTCAGTACAGGAATGTTCCCAAGGAAATGGACTGCTCCTGTGCCCAAGGGAGACAGGGAGCAGGGCAGGATGTGCTGTAATTCACAAAGCACAGCCTCTCTAGCAAAAAGGCAATGCCACCTGCAAGGGAGAGATGGACAGGATGTGAGTGATGCACAGGAAGTGATGCAGGCAGGAAACATGAAAGCCAAGTAAAGAGAGTTCCAAAGTAAAACAGGAAAGTGGTTGAAAGGAAAGAAAACTGAATGACGTGGAGCAGACGATGGGCTTGTGGTGCGGTTTGCTTTCAGCCAGGCTAACAGCAACCTTCTGGCAAAACAACTGAGGTGTGCTTGCTAAACTCACCTTTGTAGCTTAGGTGTGAGGTCTTAAAGAGGCCTTCGGAGAAACCTTATGTGTTGTAAATGTCTTGTGTGCATCTGAAAGCAGTGCACCTTGGAGCTGGATGGGCACAGAGCATAACATAGCCTTCAGAAGCACAGAATCATAGAATCAACCAGGTTGGAAGAGACCTCCAAGACCATCCAGTACCACCCATCACTTTAAACAGACAATCACCTCAAATTTCCTTTCTTTTCCACAAAATCCCTTCTGTGACAAACTCTGAACATATAGCCCAAAGCTTCTACCTCACACCAGTGATTTCAGAGTGTTTGCATCCAAACTGTAGCAGTGCCTCTGAGAGTGGAATCAGGCTCAGGCTGGTTTTTCTGGGCCATGCTTTGGCAGGAAGCAGACTGGATCTTGACATATGCTGCACTGTATTTCTAGAGTTTAAAGCAGCTCCGAAGTCTCCTTCCTCCTTACAATTCATTTCCAATGTCACCAGCATGTAATATTAATGACACAGTTGTTCTATCCCCAGAAAGAAAGAGACAGCAAGAAGCCTTTTCAGGTACTGTAGCATTCAGGAAATTGCACGTGCTTGTTAAGGATACATATTACAACTTCCACTACTTTTACCACCTTAGAAATATGACAGCATCACTTGCTTCACTTCCTCCACACACAGTTTGCAGAGAGGCATTATACCAAAAGAAAATGGTATTACTAATGTCTGAAAAGTTATATTTGCCCCATTTTGGTTAGTTACATCGAGCTGCTCTGGGTCTCCACACAAGGGTGGTTGTAAGGAGCGTTTTAAAGAGCTGATGTTTTTATTGCTATTGCCATTGCTGTTGAAAATATCCACTGTTATTAAAAAGTGCACTGTTAGTGTTCAGAACCTTCCTGGTTTATTTCTTACACTGAGATAAATCCAAAGGGACGACACTGGGAGACCTTTCTCTGCACTCACCGAGCTGCTGCAGATGGAACTTTCTGGTTATTAAAAAGCCAACAAGAGTGCTTTCTGAGATAGCAAAAAGGAGATGGTGATCACAATGTATAGACTCTAATACCAGCACATCACAAGATGGAGCCAAAGAGACTGGATAGGAGAACTGGAGTGAAAAGTCCAAATGTGGAGAAGAAAATAATTCTTTCCTATCTAGTAGCTGGGAAGAACTCCACAGTCTTCAAAGAGCTATTTTCCAGTAGTGCTATTATTCACATGTCCCTTTGACAAAAGAATCATTTGCAAGTTAATAAAATAGAGCTGAAAACCAGTGTGGTCTTATGCATCTGCAACAAAGAGTATAATCTTTTGGACTCAGAATTACAGTAAAATAGAACTGTGGGCCATTAAATAAAACGCTGAGGAAAAGCTCTTGCTCAGAAGACAATAGGCAAAGTGAAGGAAAGGGCTTTTCACCTGAAACACCTTCATATGCTCACTGAGGTCATTTGTGACTTCAGCAAGGTGTGGGGTAGTACGAACTGCCATTCTCCAGTTGGGATTAATTGACAGTGGAGTTCTCTGAGCTCAGCCCTCAGTGCAGTTTGACAAAGAAACATGACATTCCTCTCAGTGTTTACTCAGCCCATTCCTGAAGCCACCCTCTTTCACTAACATAACTATTGTGTTTGACCTCCTTTCTGGACTGAACCCCTTTCTGACTTCAAACAACTCTTCCTGAGGTTTGTGTGACCTGCATCATTTGAAAGGACCAAGGAGCTTTCCAAAGGAGAGGGAAGTGAGAGGCAGGCATGGCATTTCCAGTGGAAGAGGTCCTATTTGCAAAGCACACATTTTAGGTGTTTGTTTGCTTTGGTTGTGTTAGTTATATGATAAGCTCGAGGTGAAGACAGGCTACATACTACTGTTTGATGAGGGTGAAGGAAACAAGCAGTGTGTGTGCTGAGGGAAAGAACATTTTTGCCACTCTTGAAGGATGCCTCTCAGCTCCAGCACTGGCAGAGCACACTAGTCTCTCTCTCAGAGCCTTTATACTGGGATTCCAGAGTTCCTCACTTTGTCTTCTTCAGGTCAGATTTGTAAAGATCAAAAGTAATCTCTGTTTGGTGACTTCTTATCAGATTCTCCAAAATGGATTTGATAGATTTAGTTTGATTTCCATGAGCTATAAAAAGTAAAGACCACTGACACTCTCCTTGCCCTGTGAAGAGCCAGAGTGTTTTTGTGCACTGAACAGATGCTGCCCCTAGCTTGGGAGGGTCCCTGCCTTCTCAGACCATACAATCTCTGAATAAATGTGAGCTCTGCTTATCAGAACTGTTGATTCAGATCCTGAACCAATTCCTTTCTCTGCCACATGTTTCTTGTCCTCATCCCCTGCAGTGATGGATACCTGCCTGCTCCTGTCATTGTACAAATGCCAAGTATGAAGCAAGACACAGACCTCTTAATGGAGAGCTTACTGAAATCAGAGCAGTAGCTTGCAATCTGGTGCTCACATACCCAGGGGCCAAGTGTTATCCACTTGATTCAATGAAGACTTACACTCAGCTGAAGGTAGATTTTCTATTCTGAAAGGAAAAAACAGCCAGGGAAACTATGTTCTACTGCAGATCCACAGAGCAATACCGAAGGTTCTTGGGGGAGCTACATTGGCCTAATACGTCTCTGGCCCTGTTTTCACCTCTGTCATAGTTCCTTCATGATTTTTACTTACAGAAAGCAAATCTGTGGCTCTAGTCTATGCCATGCAGCAGGTGCTCTACCCATGAAATTGGGTCAAAGCCCAAACTTAGTCCCTTTCTTGGCACAAGAGGCTCACAGCTCTTCTTCTTTGGAAATGAGGGTTAGATTCACTCCTCAGAGTGCCAGGCAGCATTTGTTTGCCAGGCTTTAGTTACTACCCCATTGCTGCTGAACCCATTCTTAACTCTTTGGGGATGGACAGGAAAAAAAAAGAAATGCTCCCTCTCTCTTAGGCTCAGAATAAAATGATTCCTGCTAGGGTTATATAAATCACACTGTATTTCAAGAGTGTCCCATGTGGGCAATAGATTGGATGTGAAGTTATTTTTATTTTCACATAACCATCTGCCACGATTCATGTTTTATCAAAGCAGTTTACATGATTCCAGGCAGGGCTGTGAAAGAGCATTGGTTTCTGGAGTTGCCATGGATACCAAGCAACACTTCTTCATTTTATGACATGATAATGTTTTTACAGTTCTCTGGTTTGGTTTGGATGTTGTTTGGTTGTTTTTTTTTTTTTTATATGATAGCAGCTTCTTCATCCACCTTTCAACCAGAGGTTGTGGCAGAACCTGGAGAAAAAGCTGCAGTGGTCCAAATGCACTGGATTGCACTGCTCATAACCACAACAAGGAACCAGGCAAAACTAGACCATCAGCCTGTTGTTTTACTTAGACTGAAACCAGTGAGTGCACCAGGAGGTGGTGTTTTCATGAGCCACTCAAGACAGACTGCCCTCCCCTTGAATGTGATCCCATCCTCATTACATTTTTTCCCTGATGCTTTTTGAGTGAACCCAATCCTTTCCTTTATGTTCTTGCCAGGAAACCTCTCTTCCTTTCACATTCAGTGTGATGTAGGCCAATTGTTTGTCAAGATTCCTCTTCTCTTTACAAACCCAAGCCAGATCTTCATCGCTATGATTCCTCTTCTCTTTACAAACCCAAGCCAGATCTTCATCGCTATGATTCCTCTTCTCTTTACAAACCCAAGCCAGATCTTCATCGCTATGATTCCTCTTCTCTTTACAAATCCAAGCCAGATCTTCATTGCTATGATTCCTCTTCTCTTTACAACCCCAAGCCAGATCTTCATTGCTGTGATTCCTCTTCTCTTTACAAATCCAAGCCAGATCTTCATCGCTGATTCCTCTTCTCTTTACAAACCCAAGCCAGATCTTCATCGCTGATTCCTCTTCTCTTTACAACCCCAAGCCAGATCTTCATTGCTGTGATTCCTCTTCTCTTTACAAATCCAAGCCAGATCTTCATCGCTGATTCCTCTTCTCTTTACAAATCCAAGCCAGATCTTCATCGCTGATTCCTCTTCTCTTTACAAACCCAAGCCAGATCTTCATTGCTATGATTCCTCTTCTCTTTTCAACCCCAAGCCAGATCTTCATTGCTATGCATTAGTATTTCAGCTGATAACCACTGAACTTTCATACATATGTAGTATTACACAATCCTTTGCTCCATGGTACCTGCTGCCCTTTCCTTCCAGTGGACAGGTGAGTGCGCTTCAGTGGTGTTGTGCATATAGTAACTGGACTTTGGAAAGCTCTTTGACAAACACTGCTCTGTAAGTGAAAGCTGTTATTAACTGTCAGGAGAAGTATGGTCCTTCTAAAATTCCATATGCTCCTCCCTTCACCAGCAGTAAAAGTTTTCAGAGACCTTTTCCCTTACTCTTTTTGTGTCCACCTTTCCAGACCAGATATGAGATCTGTGATTTATCAGCACTGAGATTTAGTTGTTGTACAGCAATATGTCTTAAAATATGCTCTCCCATAATGTGCTGCAAATGGAGTTGTGATAAATCCAGTGAAAGCTGAAGGCAAACAGGTTCCTTCTGCAGAACCTGACTTTAATATTTGACTAAGTCCTTCTGTTCAACGAAATAAATTCTTCACAGCTAAAAAGAATTGAAAGCAGGTATTTGCTTATGCAGGAAAGTTCAACCCCCTTTACTAGTCCATATAACTTGGTGTTCAGATTTAATGCAATTGGCATATTTTCCATACATGAGGAAGAGTCAGTGAGCCTTTACTGCTGCCAGGAATAGATGTGGAAATTAACATGGATGCTCAGAGGGCTGCAGCAGCTCTGCTATGAGGACAGACTGAAAGAGTTGGGGCTGTTCAGTCTGCAGAAGAGGAGGCTCTCAGGTGACCTTATTGTGGCCTCCCAGTATCTGAAGGGGACCTCTAAAAAAGCTGGGAAGGGACTTTGTAGGCTGTCAGGGAGTGACAGGACTGGGGGGAATGGAGCAAAGCTGGAGCGGGGGAGATTCAGGCTAGACGTGAGGAGGAAGTTGTTCAGCATCAGAGTAGTGAGAGCCTGGAATGGGCTGCCCAGAGAAGGTGGTTGAGGCCCCATCCCTGGAGGTGTTTAAGGCCAGGCTGGATGAGGCTCTGGCCAGCCTGATGTAGGGTAGGGTGTCCCTGACCATGGCAGGGGGCTTGGAACTAGATGATCCTTGTGGTGCCTTCCAGCCCTGACTGCTTCTATGATTCTGTAACAGCAAATCAATCTGAAACTACAGCTACAGCATTAGAAATCATTACAAATAGGCATAAATAAAGCTCTCTGTACTTACTGGGACTGTAGTTAACAGAGACACGAGAAAACCTTGGATGAGCAATCCAGATGTCTATTTGCATTCCCTAGCTCTCTATCTGAGCTGGCATTATATCAGCCTTGCTAGCACTGGGCATGGGATTGCTGATTAACTCATGGAAGCTGTGGTATCTAGCATGCATCAAGTAATTTTTTCATTAGCAGTGCCCCAGTTAGCTAGACACATACAATATTCCATATTGGGTGCCCTGGAACCCTGACATGGATTAGATTGCCATTTCCAAAGATCAAGCCAAAATCCTCTCTCTGTTCACAGTATCACAGTATCCCCAAGGTTGGAAGAGACCTCATAGATCATCAGCTCTGTGGCAAAGGGTTGGACCTGATGATCTATGAGGTCTCTTCCAACCCTGATGATGCTGTGATACTGTGATCAAGTCCAACCCTTTACCACAGAGCTCAAGGCTAGACCATGGCACCAAGTGCCACGTCCAATCCTGCCTTGAACAGCTCCAGGGACGGCGACTCCACCACCTCCCCGGGCAGCCCATTCCAGTGTCCAATGACTCTCTCAGTGAAGAACTTTCTCCTCACCTCGAGCCTAAATTTCCCCTGGCATAGCTTGAGGCTGTGTCCTCTTGTTCTGGTGCTGGCCACCTGTTCTGGAGAGAGTAGCACCAATGTATCACTAATTGCTCCTAGCAGCTTAGGCATAAGCAGTCCAAGGGATGGCTGGAGCCAGTGTGTCTGGTGGTCCTCTTGGTCTGGTCTGACTTACCTGAGCTGCCCTGCCTTCTGCTTGCCATGATTCACTTGTTCACTGGTCCCTGCCTTTGTGACAGATATCTTCCTGGATGTACAGGAGATAGCAGAGCTCTTTATTAATCAGAAGGCAGCTGTGAATCACATCGCCTCTGTCATTGGCTAAAAAGAATGTCCATGGTGGGCACGGCTGGGTTTGGAGGCCTTGTTGAAGACAACTTGGAGGAAGATTTAGAAGTGGCCTGAAAAACAGAAATAAGTAAAGGCATCCATTTGTGAGAGGAGGCTGGGGGAGAGCTGAGGGAGTGAAGAGAGGAGTGCTAAAGAAAACACTGTGGGGAGGATATAGGGTTAGAGTTCTGCCTGGAGAAGAAGAAGGTGTGATGCAAGAAGGGGTGAGGAGACACTGAGATGCAAGACCAGAGCTGAGCAATTTCCTTTGTGAAGCATTTTTCCTTTACACTCAATTAGTTAAATTGATTATAATACAATTACCAGCCCACTAGATAGCAGGATGTTTCTTATACTTGTCTCTCTCTGCTGACTCTCAAATGAAGCACGGGCTGGCTGTTTGCCAACATCAAATTAACAATCATTTTTCCCCCCCCAGCCTTTTAAAACAAATATTTGAAGCTTTTAATTGTGGCAGGGAACGCTAAAAGTGGCCAAAAACAAGAGGAGTTCAACGTGAAAGCCTGTCTGATGGAAACACTTCATCCCTGCACCTCTCCCTTTCTGCGTGGGCATTGGTCTTTTGTTTTACGGATGCATGGTGTAAACCAGCGAAGGGTTGCTTTTAAAAGCCCTTGGGTTCAGCTGGAAACATTCTTCTCCTTAAAGAAAGCTTGTGTTTCAGCAAAGCTGCTTGCGTTGTTCAGTGGGAGGTACATCAATGCCCTGTCTCTATTTACAGGCTTGACTAGTGTAAGAAACTCCTTTGGAGCATGGATTTGCTTTACCTCTTCTGCTCGGGGGCAGGCGAAATGAATGGCAGGCAACGGCGATGAGACAGCCTTGGAGTAGCTACAGGCTGCTACTGAAAAGGCAAAAGAAAACCAGCCTGAAACAACAAATTACCACTACTCTCATGGCTCCTACTAACCACCATTTGATCCTTTCTGCTCAGTAAAATTAGCTGCAGAGGAACTTCAGCAACTGCTAACTAATTAGTGTCAGAAACAGAATTTCTTCAAAGGTTTTCATAGAATCATAGAATCATAGAATCAACCAGGTTGGAAGAGACCTCCAAGATCATCGAGTCCAACCTATCACCCAGCCCTATCCAGTCAACTAGACCATGGCACTGAGTGCCTCATCCAGGCTTTTCTTGAAGACCCCCAGGGACGGTGCCTCCACCACCTCCCTGGGCAGCCCATTCCAATGGGAAATCACTCTCTCTGTGAAGAACTTCTTCCTAACATCCAGCCTATACCTACCCTGGCACAACTTGAGACTGTGTCCCCTTGTTTTATTGCTGGTTACCTGAGAGAAGAGGCCAACCCCCACCTGGCTACAATGCCCCTTCAGGTAGTTGTAGACAGTAATAAGATCACCCCTGAGCCTCCTCTTCTCCAGGCTAAACAGGCCCAGTTCTCTCAACCTCTCCTCATAGGGTTTGTGCTCCAGGCCCCTCACCAGCTTCGTTGCCCTTCTCTGGACATGTTCCAGCACCTCAACATTGGTGCCCATACTTTGAATAGTCTTCTACAACGACCTCATATTGCTCAGTAGTCTTTGAAATTAAGATAGACATCATTTTCCTGTGAGGAAAAGAGGTAAATTGTAATTTACCTTATGAGCAGCTGTCAATTATTTTGATTTTTGTACATTCTTTTGCCCTAAGCAGACCATCTTGAAAAGCATCCAGGTTTAACTCTGCCAAATAGAATCATAGAATCAACCACATTGGAAGAGACCTCCAAGATCACCCAGTCCAACATAGCACCCAGCCCTAGACAATCAACCAGACCATGGCACTAAGTGCCTCATCCAGGCTTTTCTTCAACACCTCCAGGAACAGTGACTCCACCACCTCCCTGGGCAGCCCATTCCAATGCCAATCACTCTCTGCCAACAACTTCGTCCTCACATCCAGCCTAGACCTCCCCTGGCACAACTTGAGACTGTGTCCCCTTGTTATACCTCCTTCTGCTAATGACTGTTTGGGGCTTTTCCCAAATTGCTTTTCTAGAGTGATTAGTGGCAGGGATTTTTCAGTCAAACTGAAGCTGTTTTGTTCTGTCTTTCCTTTTACAAAAGGTCATCTTCTCCGACTGGAATCCTGGCTGTACTTTAAGGCCTTAATTCGATGCCCATCAGCTATTGCAGTAGCCCAAGCAAGACAGAAGCCCAGTAATCCTTGTATTAAATGATACACTTAGCAATTGCCTGTAATTTCCTTGAAAAGCTTTAATTAACCTCTCCATTTTTAAAGGTGTCTGCTCCAGCAGCTAAAAGCCACTGGTTGCTGAAACAGTGCCAGCACTTTCACACTTTGCTGCTGGTGCTTTTTAAACCTGACCTGCAGAGATAATTTATGAAGAGGTCCCCAAGGCACTAAAGCATTTTGCTTGATTAGGGCCTGAATTTATAGGAATCTTTGTGGATGGTAAATATATTTACATATTTAGGATGTAATTATGTGTTATATGTAATCATTTTTTTTTCATTAGTGAAGATGAAACAAAACCAAACAACCCAACATGTTACTCCCAGATTCTTGGCTGACAGAGGCTTGTCATGAGGTTTTCATCATGTAACCCTTATTTCCTCTGCCCCAGATCTGCATTATTTGCAAGCATCAGATATGTTTCTGTTTACCACACAGATTTTTGCACTCCTTGTGGGAAAAGATATTGCCTGCTCCTGCTGAGAGTGCTTCTATTAGCATATTGTATGCTACTCTAGAATTGGGATGACAACAATCAGCCTTGTGAAGACATCAGACTCATCTGTATCTTCCAGTACAATAACTCCTTCCAGATTAATTGCTTATCTCCTGCAAATGGCTGTACTACAGCTGCAGATAACACCTCAGACCTGAAAACATTTCTCTTGCTTTCACCTATCCTGCTGATACAGGGCAATGTTTGTAAGGCTGCATTCTGTGACAGACGTTGATACTGCAGCTGCCTGTCTGTGAGCAACACCTTGCTCTGGTTTACTCAGAGTTCATTTCCACTCTGCAGTTCTATTTATACAACCATCTTCTGCTGATGTGTAAACTGGTTCTCATTGACTTACTTATCATGTGCCCACCTGCTCAGCATGCTGCAGTTTTGCTGGGGATGCTGGTAATTCTTCTAAAGCATGTTAGAAAGTGCAGGCTTCAGTTCAGATTTCCATACCCTTATTTTGTATAAAGTAGGAGTAGAAAGAGTTGACAAATACTAACATTGCTAACAAAGAAAGTGTTCCCTGTCTGTTTCTCTGGGTTATCTCTCTGTATGTAATGATAGTTGAATGAAGATTCCTCATTACTTTTTCAAGCATTTCTTAATACATTTTATATCTTTGTGTCTTGACATAGAATCATAGAATCAGGCAGGGTTGGAAGGGACCACAAGGATCACCTAGTTCCAAGCCTTTTGCCATGGGCAGGGACACCCTACCCTACATCAGGCTGGCCAGAGCCTCATCCAGCCTGGCCTTAAACACCTCCAGCCATGGGGCCTCAACCACCTTCTCTGGGCAACCCATTCCAGGATCTCACTACTCTCATTATGATATGCTACATGATGAGTTTCTAAACTCTGCCCAGTAATTCAGTGCCTTGAAAAGATAGATTTGAAATGATAGGATCGTAGAATGGTTTAGGTTGGAAGGGACCTCGAATCTCACCCAGTTCTAACCCCCCACCATAGGCAGGGACACCTCCCACTAGAACAGGTTGCTCAAGGTCTCATCCAACCTGGCTTGAGCACCTCCCGGGAGGAAGCAGCCACAACCTCCCTGGGCAACCTGTGCCAGTGTCTAACCACTCTCACTGCAATGAACCCTTTCTAACATCCAGTTTAAATCTCCCCTCTGCCAGTTTAAACCCACTACTCCTCGTCCTGTCATTACAAGACCTTGTAAGAAGCCCCCCCCCAGCCCTCCTGTAGCCCCCTTCAGATACTTGAAGACCACTCCAAGGTCTCCTTGAAGCCTTCTCTTCTCCAGGCTGAAGACCCCAAACTCTTGCAGCCTGTCCTCACAGGAGAGGTGCTCCAGCCCTCTGAGCTTTATATATCAAGAAGTCACTTAATGGTCATAGAAAACTGGTTCCCAAATGCCATATGGCTTCAGTACAGCTTGTCTGAGAGACTTTTGTTGCTGTTGTTCTAAGTAAAGACGACAAACACTTTAACCCTCCATGCATTGGCAACAAGAATGCTGCAATGATAGTAAGCCTTATTCAGAGAAATATCAACTTTGTAACAGCTTCTTCTAGTTTCCCTTTTGCAAGTATTACACCCACATTCCTCGTGGATGCATTATTTATGATCTCACCCTGCCTAGCTCTTGTGCTCTAATAATTATGCAGCCAGCAAACACTCATAACATGAACAGATCTTCCATAACGTCATTAAAGATTTCCATTAGCTGATCTTTCAACTCTCACCTTTTTAAAGATCTCAATGTCTGCCTCCGTGTAAGACAATCAATTTGTGTCCCTGGGAGCTGCTCAGGGCAAGGGAGGGGATTCTGCCCCTTTGCTCTGCTCTACTCAGACCCCACCTGGAGTCCTGCGTGCAGTTCTGCAGCCCCCAACACAAGAAGGATATGGAACTGTTGGAGTGAGTCCAGAGAAGGCCATGAAGATGCTCAGAGGGCTGCACCAGCTCTGCTCTGAGGACAGGCTGAGAGACTTGAGGCTCTGCAGCCTGGAGAAGAGAAGGCTTTGAGGAGAACTTGTAGTGACCTTCCAGTATCTGAAGGGGAGTAACAGGAAGGCTATGGAGGGACTATTGACAAGGCCTTGTAATGACAGGACAAGGACTAGTGTGTTTAAACTGGCAGAGGGGAGATTTAAACTGGATGTTAGGAAAGGGTTCATTGCAGTGAGGGTAGTGAGAGAATGGTACAGGTTGCCCAGGGAGGTTGTGGCTGCTCCCTCCCTGGAGGTGCTCAAGGACAGGTTGGATGAGGCTTTGAGTGACCTGTTCTAGTGGGAGGTGTCCCTGCCTATGGCAGGGGGTTGCAGCTAGATGATCTTTGAGGTCTCTTCCAACCTAAACCATTCTATGATTTGTTCTATGATTAAGCATGCTTCCAAAGAAGCCTCTTATCTAGGCTGTCCTAGCTGCTTGGGTAAAATACAACCAAAGTCTGAATATTAGCTCCTCCTTGCCATGACAGTTTGCTTCAGCAGGTAGAAGGTGCACTGTGCCATCCATCCTTTTCTGGCAGTCATTTGGAGTTAAGCCCTGCCTGTCCACAGGGCAGAGCAGCCAGATTTTCCAAACTGCTTTTCTGAGGAACCCCCTTTTACATCTTCTTCTTTAGCCTTTTACTTTTCCTCCCTCTGTCTTCAGATAAAATATTCCAGCCTCATTTGCACTCCCTTACGCCCTGATTGCTTTCCCTCACAACATCTATTTTCCACACTGTATTTTCCTCTGCTGCCATCCCTTTTCCATTCTTCCAGATCAAGATGTCAAAATCAAAACTCACTCAAATTCCTCCGTTTTGTCAGTTGAAGGGGAAAAAAAAAAGACTTATTTCCTATTCTGAAATGAAATACTGGAGAATAAAGCTGTACAGAGACACCAAAAAGCCATTTCCATTATACTTCAGATAAGGGCAAGAATCAGTTTTCTCTTCCTGACTTACAGCTTATGTTATGAATGGCCAAAGACAGAAAGCTCATAGCTGAGGGCTTCTTGCCTTTTGCATTTTCCTCACTGAATATATCCAGGGAAGATATCCTCAAAGCTGCTGATTTTTTTTTGTCACAGAGGTGTGTACTGTGCCATGATCCTCAATAAATTCTATGATTTGATCTGTCCTTTTTATACTTGAAAGTACAAACACAAGGTTTTGCATCTACAAAACAATTTCTTTCTTCCTCCAGTACTTTCTGGCTGTCATGCATGGGAAGCTCAACTGTATGACAGAGATTAAATACATACTTTATCAAGACCATTGAGAGCACAAGCTGGGAAGGAAGTGAAAGCCATCAGGCTCCAAAATGTAAGTGGATGCATTCCTTGTGTTAACTTTGGACACAGTCACCATGGCCCAGAATTATAGAATCATAGAATCAAGCAGGTTGGAAGAGACCTCCAAGCTCATCCAGTCCAACCTAGCACCCAGCCCCAGCCAATCAACCAGACCATGGCACGAAGTCGCCCTCACCAGCTTTGTCGCCCTCCTGTGGACACCTTCAGTACCACAACATCTCTCTTGAATTGAGGAGCCCAGAACTGGACACAGGACTTGCAGCCTCTGTAATGCTGTGAAATATTTTGCACAAAGCTGCTGCTGTGAAAGCTTGGTATATTAATTAGGAAACCACCTTCCTGTGTCTATTTATATCTACACAAATCCCTTCCTTTCTTCCCTCCCCTCCCCGGGTTGTTTTGCATTGTAGTAAGTAATGAAGATAGTTCTTTACTGGTGTAAATCAATCAAGGTAAGGTCATTCCTGTCACTTGAGGAGGCTCACTTCCCTCTTTTCTCACTGAAAGAGAGACAAGAGGTGGGCAGAAGAAAAGGAGAGATCTAGAGTCTGAAAAATCTTCCCAACTCTGTTTGGACCTACTCCCTGCCTGCCTCCTGATGTGAGATTCACTGGAGGGAACTTCTCCTGCCCACACCTTGAATATTGCATCCACTTTTGGGCACTGCAAAAATAGAAATGTGGAGGTGCTGGAGTGGGTCCAGAGGAGGGCAACAAAGCTGTGAAGGGCCTGGAGAAGAAATTATATGAGGAGTGACTGAGAGAGCTGGGGATGGTTAGTGTGAGGAAGAGGAGGCTGAAGGGAGACCTTATTGCTGTCTACAACTACCTGAAGTGACATTGTGGAGAGGCTGCTGCTGGGCTCTTCTCACAGGTGATTGGAGATAGAACAAGTGGGAATGGCCTCAAGCTGAGGCTGGGGAGATTTAGATTGGACATTAGGAAAAAAATTTCCATGGAGAGAGTGGTCAGGGACTGGAATGAGCTGCCCAGGGAGGTGATGGAGTCACCCACCCTGGATGTGTTTCAGGGTTGTTTGGATGTGGTGCTTAGGGCTCTGGTTTAAGGTGAATCTTGTAGGGTAGGGTTCTAGGTTGGACTTGGTGATCCTGAGGGGCTTTGCCAACCTGCATGTTTCTGTGATTCTGTGATCCTGTGATTCTGTGACTGCCTCAAGGATTTTGTGATTCACAGGACTGGGCAGCACGAGCTGGTTAAAGGATGGACTGTAAAGCAGACACTGTCCTCTGAAGTCATCTGTCTAGCTGCTGATGGTTTAGATATGGTATCTGTGTAGATGTCCCCTGCAAGTTACTAGAGAGACACAGTTACAAAGATCAGCAGCTGTGCCATCCAGTGCAGAGTTTTCACTCAATGCAGTTTAAGTATAGATTTAATCCAGTGCATTTTTGCATATTTTTGCATATTTTCCTAGCCTCCTTTCTCAGTCCATGCTTGTGACTGGGTAAATGTTCCTCAAGAGGTGCTCCTGTGACTTGTGCTTTCCCATTGTTCAGGAGATAAGCCACCGAGGAGGAAGTCCTGACCTTGCTGAAGCCAACGATAAAGGCTGTTCTCTCTGCCAGGGTCATCATTTCACCTGGGTCTTTAGTTTGTTTTCCAAAGGTCACCTCTGACAACAGCCTATTGACGCAGTATGCTTCCAGGCTATCAAAACACTGACCCTGAGGCAGAGTGGAGAATAACCACTGGGTAATAACCTGGGTTGGGTTTCATTTTGCACAAGTTTTAGCTGCAGAGCTGGAATGTCTCAGTGGACATTTCCCATCCAGCAGAGCATCCTTACCAAGAAAGTAAGCAAACAAATACAAACTGGATACCAAGTTCCCCATGGCACAGCAATGTGCCTTTCTGGCCGAGGAGGCCAATGGGATCCTGGGGTGTATTAGGAGGAGTGTGTCCAGCAGATCAAGGGAGGTTCTCCTTCCCCTCTACTCTGCCCTGGGGAGACCCCATCTTGAATACTGTGTTCAGTTTTGGGCTCTCCAGTTTAAGAGGGACAGAGATCTGCTGGAAAGGGTCCAGCGGAGGGCTAAGAGGATGATGAGGGGACTGGAGGGCATGGCTTATGAGGAGAGGCTGAGGGACCTGGGGCTTTTTAGTCTGGAAAAGAGAAGACTGAGAGGGGATTTGATAAATGTTTATAAGTATCTGAGGGCTGGCCGGGGCAGGGGGGTGGCGATGACAGGCTCTGCTCACTGCTTCCTGCGATAGGACAAGGAGCAATAGGTGTAAATTGCAGCAAAAGAGATTCCACCTCAACACAAGGGAGAACTTCTTTACTCTAAAGAGCACTGGCACAGGCTCCCCGGAGAGGTTGTGGAGTCTCCTTCTCTGGAGACATTCAAGACCCATCTGGATGCATTCCTCTGAGACCTGAGCTAGATTCTGTGGTCCTGCTCTGACAGCAGGGTTGGACTGGATGATCTCTTTAGGTCCCTTCCAAACCCTAATATCCTGTGAGCCTGTGATCTTCTCTGACATATTTCTAGGTGCATATCTTTAATTATCAGTGAGGAACACACAACTTAGGCACAGACAACAACAAAATCAGAAACCTTGATTCTTCTTCTGGAGACTTCCAAGGCCTGTCTGGATGTGCTCCTTCTGTGATCTGTGTTAGTATCGTCCTGCTCTGGCAGGGGAGTTGGACTCGATGATCTCCTTGGGTCCATTCCAACCCCTGACATCCTGTGATCCTGTGAAACTGCAGTGGACCTGAAGCCTGCAGCTGTAGAAAACTCCATTCTCTTTTTTTTTTGCAGGATGTTGGTTTTCACAGGCTAGCAAATGATTTTCTCTTCTCCCCTTCAAAAAAAAAATAAGAGGGGAAAAAAAAGAGAAAGGAGTGTTGTAAGAGTAAGGGTAATCCCCAGTGGGCTTGACATTTTTCCAGAAGAAATTAAGAGTAGAATTCATCAAACATTAATGTTAAGAAGTCAGAAATTCTGGAATGTTTGCCCAGAGTCCCAAGACCCTGAGCAAACACTGTCATCCTGCCGGGCTCCAGCTGAAAACCAGAGCCAAAATAAACAGAGGCAGAAACTCCATCTGACTGATCCTGTGGAAACAGCTGTAACCACTTAGGTGGAAAACCACCTCAAATTCTTCTCCCAGAAAACACTGATGACATGGGAGATGGCGATCAGGAAAGCCCTGTCAGGGTCTCTCGTCAACTGTGGCCAGGAAAATATTTTCTTTCTCCACAACTGTAAATAGAAAAGTTCAAACCTGGTCACAATAAAATGCAGCCACATAAAAGTTAAATGATTCTTCTTTTTTTTTTTTTGGGCCCTTTTTTTTCCCTCCCTCTTGTATATTTCCTCCCATTCGTTCTTCAGATCTCCTCCACAAAGGTTGCATCTGCAAGGAAAGTTCTTCCTCTATAGGAAACCAAAGCTTGTACCCAAAAGTGTCATATGATAAGGCTCTTGAGATTGTGCTTTACAAAGTTGTCTGAACCCTACTCACTTCTTGGTGTGCTGAAATGAAGCCAGCATTCAAGTCAAACACCTTCTGTGCAGCCTTTTTCATGGTATTCTCTTTAAAAGGCTTTTGTCAAGTGCCATTTTGGGGGGGAGGGAGGGGGGAGAAAAAGAAATAAAGGAGGAAGATTGTTGTTAGAAGAAATAGCAAACATACACAAAGCTAAAGGGATAAAACCTGAGGCTTGGGTTGTCCAAGATGCATGGAGCTTCCCTGAGAAATCTGTCAGGTAGAGGAAACAGAAAGAGAGAAGGAGAGAGGAATCACTGTGAGGCTAACAAGAAAAAGGAATCTGGATAGATCCCTCCAAGCTTCCCCTTTATGTAAAATGAAGATTAAATACAGACCATTCTATGATTAAAATCGTGCTTGAGCGTACTGGGTCTTTAAGGTGGAATAGAGAGCACTGCCTGAGCACAGTCTGCTTTCACATCTTAGCCATTGCCAAAAGCAATAATTCTGGATTCCTTATTTTTATAGGAAGGCAGTGTTCATTTTCCTGAAATTTCCATTCTGTTCTAGGAATTATATTTACTTTTAGCCCATCAGCAGGCTTAGCACAACACATAGGTGGTAACGCTTTAAGATGTTGCTAACATGCAATAATCATTACCATTTCTTGTCCTGTGTGTCTTCCCACACTGATAGAATCACAGAATCAACCGGATTGGAAGAGACCTCTAAGATCATCCAGTCCAACCTAGCACACAGCCCTAGACAATCAATTAGACCATGGCACTAAGTGCCTCAGCCAGGCTTTACTTGAACACCTCCAGGGACGGTGCCTCCACCACCTCCCTGGGCAGCCCATTCCAATGCCAATCACTCTCTCTGCCAACAACTTCTTCCTAACATCCATCCTAGACCTCCCCTGGCACGACTTGAGACTGTGTCCCCTTGTTCTATTGCTGGTTGTCTGGCAGAAGAGACCAACCCCACCTGGCTACAGGTCGCTGGCCCTAGAGGTGTTCAAGCAAAGCTTGGATGAGGCACTTAGTGCCATGGTCTGGTTGATTGGAAAGGGCTGGGTGCTAGGTTGAACTGGATGATCTTGGAGGTCTCTTCCAACCTGTCTGATTCTGTGCTTCTATGATTCTATTTAGTATTTTACCAGCAGGACTTTTACATGAGTACAACTTCACTAAGTGGATTCAGGTTCCTGTGCTCTGCAGATGTTACAGTTAGCACACGCAGGAGCGTAATGGTTAGCAGAGAAACAACTTTATTTCCCAGATCTGAAATCACTCCAGTTGAGAAGGGGTAAAGAATAGCAGAGACAGTGTGGTGGTGGAGACAGAAAGGTGGTGCTTTGGAGGAGGTACCTGCAGAAACCTGATGACTGACTGACTAATGCTACCTTGACTGCTGTAAGCTGAAACGACAGAAAGAAGACTCCATTATTATTATTGTTATTATATGTATCTTTTTTTCCACAGCTGCAGCTGGATGAGAGCCCAGGAGCCCAGAGAGGCCACAAAAACCCCTTCCTCAGAATAATAACATAACAAGAACATCTGTTGTAGCAATGAAGGTCAGAAAAGTGAAGTCCACAGCGAGATGTCCCCCAGATGACAGCTCTCTTTGGACAGCCAGGCCCCTGGACTCAGATCTGATAATGGCATGTGATCTTTCTTGTGAACCTCAGAGGAGAGGAGCAGGTGTGACCTCTCAGTTTCATAACAACTAAGTTGTCTTCAGGCCTCCTCTGCAGGGCTGGGAGGAGTGTGAATGGGAATGGCTATCTGCCTGGAGCCGCCTCTTTGCTGCTTGTTAAGACTCCCAACAGCAGCTGCCAGAAGATGAGCGTAGGGTCTGTAATAGAAGTGCCCAGGAATCTCTTGCCAGCTTGGACAAAGCTGAGCAGCCCAACTGGCTTCAGCAGACTCAGCAAGCAATAAGCAGAGAAACTAACAGAAGTCTGGTTTGGTGCTGATCATTATTTGTGTGTGTCCTCTATGCAAGCCTGAATCCTGAAATGCTGGAGGGAAAAAAATCCATCTGAAAGGCAACTCTCTCTGTTCACACTGTCATGGGCTGCAGCTCCCTCTGTGACCCCTCAGCTCTTCTTGCAGCCTGAAACCAGCTCTCCAAGGATCATGGTCCAGTCTAAGTCAATCTGTTCTCTAATAGTTGCTTTGGCATTCATCACAGTACATGAACATGAAGAGCATCTGTCTAGAGATTAGTATGACTGGAGGAGCAGCTGTGCAGTTCCACTGCCTATATGCTTAATGACCTCCTATGAGGGTTTGTGGCTCAAAACATTAAAGATTTTAGAGCATGGGCTTTAGAAAAGCCTTTAAAAGGCCTGCTAGTGTCAGATAAATACTGTCACTTAAGTTTCTGTTGTCATTTTAAGCACAAAGTTGTTTCAGTACCTCTGTCTTTTGAAACTGGTTACATTGACTAAATAAAAAGCTAGATTCCATTATACTGGATTACACAAACTCTTTGTTAATTACACAGAGTGGTCAGACAGAAACGTGAGAATCTCCAGCAGAAAAACTGTGAGTCATGGTTAATTTCCACTGTTTCTGTGCAGGAAAGGGTTAATAATCTCCTTCTGTGCACTTCTCTGCTATTCAGAGAATAGATTCTATTGCTTATTGGGGTCAATCAGCCCATCAATGTCTGCCAGGACCCAGCACTAAGGACTGACAAATCTGACTGCTTTACCTGACAAAGTGATTTAGCATCCAATAAGCAGGTGCTGCCTCTCATAATACATCTCTGGCACAGAGTATTAATGGCTAAAAATATTAGCATTATGTGTTTGAGGCCAGGTTGGATGAGGCCTTGGGCAACCTGTTCTAGTGGGAGGTGTTCCTGCCTATGGCAGGGGGTTGGAACTGAATGAGGTTTGAGGTCCCTTCCAACCTAAACCATTCTATGATACCATACTGGATGAGGCATTTACTGCCATGGTCTAGTTGACTGGCTAGGGCTGGGTGCTAGGTTGGACTGGATGATCTTGGAGGTCTCTTCCAACCTGCTTGATTCTATGATTCCATAATACTGAGCCAGGTGCTGGTTCTGTGTTGTATATTCAAAGTTCCTAGGCAAGGGGTCGTAGCCTATTGCTCTCATCATGAAAGAACCAAATAACTAAATCCATAGACACATGGTGTCATCATCCTTGTTGGAAACCAGCTGAAGTGCTAAAGGCAAAATAGCTGGGAGTGCTGAAATATTTTCTCATTGCCTCATAGGGGGATGCAGACAGTCTGTGGAGTTAACATAAGGGGGTTATGCTTCTCTCTGAGCAGAAGATAGATGGAGAGATAGAAGGCTGTCGACTCAATACTGTTGGTCAGCATGAAATCACCTAGTAGAAGAAAACAACAAATTAATCTTTAATTTTTTGAGAAGACAAGAGCCTTTTGGTTTTGCCAAGCCATCTGCTCCAGTCCCTTGCTACAAAAGCTGAGCTGGTAACACATAGCCTTGAGGATGAGATCCTAATCATTAAAAACACGAGATGTGCCAGGAGCCTCTTCAAAAAACCTGACTCTTGGTAGCTTGTACATTAACCTCCCCAAGCCATCCTCTATGAGATTTGTTGATTGGCTTCTAGGACTACTCACCTAGTAAGAGTGGGCTTGATGCCATGGGAGCAGGTGGACTAGGGCATACATTCAGCAGTGGACATGTGGATTTGTGGAAGCTAAGGAGGATTCTCTTCCCATGAAGAGTGTTGATTAATGATAAATTAGAAGGTCCATCACCCCTTTTCCAGACAAAGGTTGGAATGATTCACAGAAAGATCTCCAAAGCAGTTCTGGTTTTGCCCTTGCTCTGCTCTGCAGCATGCAGTTTAATATAATGCATTTAATCACTTTTCCATGCACACAAATTGGGGTTTATTATATTTAATCTGAGGAGTTAATGAATTTTTACCTCATTGCTCATTTGTTTCTAACATTAAAAGCAAGTGGTAGGTTAAAAGTAGAAATGTTAGCTAGAAATAATTTGACCAAATCACTGGACCAGGCTGGCCAGAGAGTTTGTGGGAGCTCTTTCTGTGGAGAGATGCAAAACCTATCTGGATGGGTTCCTGTGCAACCTGCTCTGGGTGACCCTGCTTTAGTAGAGGGGTTGGACTAGATGATCTCCAAAAGACCCTTCCAGCCTCTCTCATTCTGTGATTCTGTGACTCCTGTGGTAGCAGAAACTTTTTTCCCTGGGATTTAACACAATTAAGTTTTGCAAAGATGGTGGTGAACAGAAGCCCACTCCGTGTCCTGCAGACTCTGGCTTCTCCTCTCAGGCAAACTTCAGAGAGTGGTAGGAGATGATTATTTTAAACTCAGCTGATGTCCTAAAGAGAACTACTGAGAAGTATAGAATTACAGAACCAACCAGGTTGGAAGACATCTCCAAAATAATCCAGTCCAACCTAGCACCCAGCCCTAGACAATCAGCTAGACTATGGCACTTAGGGCCCCATCCAGGCTTTTCTTCAATACCTCCAGGGACAGCAACTCCACCACCTCCCTGGGCAGCCCATTCCAATGCCAATCACTCTCTCTGACAACAACTTCCTCCTAACATCCAGCCTAGACCTCTCCTGGCACGACTTGAGACTGTGTCCCCATGTTCTGTTGCTGGTTGCCTGGCAGAAGATCCCAACCCCACCTGGCTACAGCCTCCCTTCAGGTAGTTGTAGAGAGCAATGAGGTCTGCCCTGAGCCTCCTCTCCTGCAGGCTAAACAACCCCAGCACCTTTTGTCTAAAAATACCTGCATTAGGAGAACATTCATTCTTCACACTTACTGGAATGTTTTATTTTTACATAAATTGCAACAGATGTGCACATTTGCACCCTGAAATCTATGTACTTATGGCAGAGTTGAAACCAGCTGCAGGCTCGAAATTTAAGCAATATGGAAGTGCACAAAGTCCCATTTCTTGCAAATTTTGTATGTTCACTGGCACACTGCATCTCTAAATTCTACTGAACTGGGCAACCTGATCCAGTGTAAGGTGTCCCTGCTCATGGCAGGGGGGTTGGAGCTAGATGGTGCTTGTGCTCCCTCCCAGCCCTGACAATTCCATGATTCAATGATTCTGTGTCTGGAGCTATGCTATTCCAGTCATGTATGTTCAACTAAGGGCCAGAAATATTTCTTGCTTCAGAATAAAAATAAACTCCCTAAAAATAGCATTTTGGTATGGAAAGCATGACAGTCCTCATCTACAGCATCACACAAGTGGTGTTGTACTGTCCCTATCAGCTTTTCAAAAGCTATGTCACACAAATGTATTTGCCATCTTGTGAACGTTTGCAAGCAGTGATTGGAGCAAATTTGCATAAACATAGAACCATAGAATCAGTCAGAGTTGGAAGGGACCACAAGGATCATCTAGTTCCAACCCCCCTGCCATGCCCAGGAACACCTCACTCTAGAGTTTGTGTTGTAAAATCTAGTGGGTAGATTAAGAGATTTCCAAGTCTGAGAGGCATCACTTGTTAGCATTGGCCAAGCTTACTGCCCCTGCTGCTGACCCTGAGGGAAAAGAGATTTCCTAGATTGCCAAGTGACATAGTTTGTGGTACTCACTCACTGATACTTAGAAGTATTTTCACAGATCCAATTATGTGGAATAAAAGGATGCCATTCCACAGAGCTGCCTCCTTTTAAAGACAGCAGAGTGCTTTTCCAGTTAGCCTTGTATGAGGCTGGATTCTTGGTATGAATCTGGATCCATAAAGGCAGCCTTTTCTCCTTCTCCCTTCCTCCTCCTTAAACCTCTGGGTTTGATGCAAAAAGTCTCATACCCCGTGCAAATGTGTGTTTGTTTGTATTTACAACACATCCATGTAACCCCTCACCAGGCTGGAGGGAAAATATTCTGGGAGCAGTGCTGCAAATCATGTCAGTATCACAGGCTCACAGGATGTCAGGGGTTGGAAGGGACCCAAGGAGATCATCGAGTCCAACTCCCCTGCCAGAGCAGGACAATACAATCTAGCACAGATCAATGAGGAACACATCCAGACAGGCCTTGAAAGTCTCCAGAGGAGACTGCACAACCTCTCTGGGGAGCCTGTGCCAGTGCTCTGGGACCTTTAAAGAAGTTCTCCCTTGTTTTGAGGTGGAAGCTGTTTTGCTGCAACTTATACCCATTGCTGCTTGTCCTATCCCAGGGAGCAGTGAGCAGAGCCTGTCCCCCCTCTCCTGGCCAGCTCTCAGATCTTATAAACCCCAAGTCTCTCAGCCTCCCCTCATAAGGCATTTACCTTTAGAGGAACTTAGGAAGGCAGGGAAAGTCCAGAAAAACTTTCAGGTTTGAATTCCTGACAAAGTCAGATATTTCCAGAGAAGAAACTGCTTCACTGCAGATCAGATTATACCACTGCCCTGCTCCCTTCTATTAATTTCAGCTATCTCTGGCTGTGCTGAATGGAAAAGCCTACCAGTTGCCAGTGGTTAGGAGTTAACAGGATGGCCCAGAATAGCTCACATGCCTCAGCAGTTTGCTGCAAAAATTCCATCTTCAAATGGAGAAGTTTTACAGGACACTACAAACTCAGCTCTGTCTCACTGAAGGGCCACCAATAGCTCCATCTCCACAGATTCACTGAATCACAGAATTAACCAGGTTGGAAAAGACCTTGAAGATCATGGAGTCCAACCTATCTCACTTGACTATTTTGTTTTACACAGAAGTTTAGTTAAGACACTCTTGTTTATTAAAAATCCAGGAGGAAATGAATGCCTGATTTCATCTAGCTCACTTTGCTCTGCATCCTTTCCTAATCTGAATGCTCTGGCTGTAGCTGTAAGGACCTTGCAGGCTCACAGGCTCACAGAATGTTAGGGGTTGGAAGGGACTCAAGGAGATCATCGAGTCCAACCCCTCTGCCAGAGCAGGACCACACAATCTAGCACAGATACCTATATCTATATCTATATCTATATCTATATCTATATCTATATCTATATCTAGCACAGTTCACACAGGAACACATCCAGACAGGCCTTGAAAGGCTCCAGAGAAGAAAACTCCACAACCCCTCTGGGCAGCCTATGCCAGTGCTCTGTGACCCTTCCAGTATAGAAGTTCCCCCCTGTGTTGAGCTGGAACCTCCTGTGCTGCAGCTTCCATCCATTGCTGCTTGTCCTGTTGCAGGGAGCAGTGAGCAGAGCCTGGACAATGTGAAGACTATTTCCTTGGTTCTTCCATTCTTTGATTTAGAGAAAGCTGCTTTCTGAAATTCAAAACATAAACACACATGCACAAATATATATACTGCACACACATATATATATATATGCACAAATATATATACTGCACACATATATATATGCACAAATATATATATATATATGCACAAATATATTGCCATGGTTTAGTTAGTTAATTAGAAGGCTTAGGTGATAGGTTTGACTCAATGATGTTAGAGGTCTGTGCTAGTTTGAAGCTAGCTAGAATGTTTTGGTGAGAAGAACTTGATTACAGGTTGTGAAAGACAAACAGTGCTGATGTCTACTTCTCTCATAGGCTTGCTGAGATGTATAAGAACAAGAATCAAAACATAGATAAAGCACTTCTTCTTGGGGCATTGCCTGAGCTGCACTTCTCTCTAGCCTCTCTGCTGTCTCTCTGATGAATCCACTTTGCTTCCTAACCTCCTGGCTGAATCTCCATACTTCCTTGGGACTGGGGTAAGGTCGAAAGCGGTGGGAGAAGGTGGAAGGGTGGTTGAGAGCCCCTCCTGGGGACTCAGGTTTCTGAGAGGGCTGTTGTGCTTCTGTGTAACCTTTTACCTTGTATATTTCTGTATATAATGGTATACACTGTAAATATCTGCTTGTATATTGTGCTAGTGTAAATATAAGCTTCATTCAATTTCCAGAGCTGGTTGAATCTAGTCTGGGTGATTGCCAAAGTGTGGGGGGGTGGGGAACACCCAAACTACCACAAGACCTTTTCCAATCTGGTTGATTCTGTGAGACAGACATTTAAAAAAAGAAATCTACCAGGGGATGTTCTGAAATTGAAGTTTCTTTTCCAAATCACTTTTCCCCCACCCTGAAATTTAATATCAAGCAGACTGGGAATTGTGACTTTTGCAATGGAGCATAAACGATGGAGAGAGGATTATGCTATTAGCTGCTGCATGTCACTCAAGGGATTTAAGGGAAAACACACATTTTTGAAGAGGGATGCTTTTACCACATCATTTTACAGTTCTCTGACTAGTTAGTAGGCTTCTTTTGACAGGAAAACACTACTGTAATTACCTCAGGTTAGAAATATATATATATATATCTATATCTATCTATATATATAAAGTTATAAAGAAATGGAGAAGCAGATTAAAGTATTATTGGCAAAGGAAAAAAAATCGTATTTTAGTAAGGATTATGAAAGCAAAATGTAGTAAAATAAATGGGTTTCCTTTGAGTTTTTACTCAACCTCAGCTTCTTGGATATACTTGGTAGGGTATTTTTTGATACAAAATCATTTATCACAGGTTGGTTCATGAGGAAGTATGTGCAACACAAGAGTGCACTAAATAGATGTAGGGCAGCTGAAGAGAGTGTTAGCATGAAAAATCAATGAGATTAAAATTGCCTGCTGATTCCAAACTTGCTGCTGCTATTTGTTTGAGTGTCCTAAAAAAAAAAAAACTCAAGCAAACAAACAAATAAAACCCTGTAAAGGCACAGAGTGAAGAAAAGAAAATGTATTAAGAAGAAAGAAAATGTATTAACCTCATTGCTGTCTACAACTACCTGAAGGGAGGCTGTATCCAGGTGGGGTTGGGCTCTTCTGCCAGACAAGCAGCAACAGAACAAGGGGACAGAGTCTCAAGTTGTGCCAGGGGAGGTCTAGTCTGGATGTTAGGAGGAAGTTGTTGTCAGAGAGAGTGATTGGCATTGGAATGGGCTGCCCAGGGAGGTTGTGGAGTCACCATCCCTGGAGGTGTTGAAGCCAAGCCTGGATGAGGCACTTAGTGCCATGGTCTGGTTGATTGTCTGGGGCTGTGTGCTAGGTTGGATTGGATCATCTTGGAGGTCTCTTCCAACCTGGCTGGTTCTGTGATTATCATGTCCAGTCTTGCACTAACTTTCTGTGCCTTGAGTGTGGGGTTGATCTAAAGATGTCCAGAGTGCTACATGTTTCTCTGATTCTGCATCAAAGTGAACTACAGAATCATAGAATCATAGAATAGTTTAGGTTGGAAGGGACCTGAGTTCCAACCTGCTGCCAGAGGCAGGGACACTTCCAACTAGAATAGGTTGCTCAAGGCTTCATCCAACAGAGCTTCCAGTGCACTGGGGAAACCATTGGGATTCTCAGTTTTAAATGCCAGAGGGTAGCAGGACATAGTGTGCCAAGATGCTTAGCAAACTGTCCTGAGAACCTTCTTACTTGCTCCCCTCCCCTCCGCTCCGATGGCTCTAATGAACTCTCTGTTTCTCAATGGTTCCATCGGTCATGGGTGAAAAGGTTACTCCCCAGCACTAACTGCTAACTTTTCTCCTTATCTAGTTCTCCTGACATGATGACTAGGCAAACAGAATAATAGGTTAAAAGGGAAAAAAAAGAGAAATCAGTTGAATTTAACTTTCTCTTGACTGACAACAGTCTTGGAATGCAGTCACTGACTGACCTGCTGAAAAGTGTCTTGGATGCATGGTCAGAAGATCAACCCAGCTGGAATAAGATGTGTTGATCTTGGGTCTGAGCCTGATTTTGTGTATTTTTATTTGATCACTTCATAACTAAAAGCTGGAGAAATGAGGAAGCAATCTCCCCACCCATTGGCAAGCAGGATTAGCTGCAGTGTCCTACTCTATGGTTTGTTTTTTCGTACTTCAAGCTGTATGGACAATGAGATTTTGTTTTTAATTGCTTATTTGATCTTCCAGATAAATCTTCCTGTCACTTTTCTTAGAGCTAAGCAGGCCTAGGCAGTGGCTTCAAGAGCTGCAATATTAAACTGCAAATACAACCCATGAGAAGCTGCTAACACTTCACAACTCTTTGCATGGAACATCAGAAATGGCTTTCAAAAGACCTTTCTGAATACAATTACTTTTTTGGCCTTAATTTTTTGCATATTTTGACCCCTTCATGAACACCTACCAAACAGCAAGGAAAACTCCATCCAACAAGTAACAAATTTGCCTAAACTCCTCATTATGCTATCAGCACCTTAAAAGCCTTAGACGATGTCAACCCATGTTTGCCAAATCCTTTCAGATGGGAAAAAAATGTGGGGATTATTTTATTTGCCTTCTAGTCAATGCTGGGTCATAATCTCACTGTCATTTCCACCCCCTCCACGACAGCTCTGGTTTAAATCAGCTTTCAGGGCTTCCAGGCAGTAACTTAAGTATGAAGTTCAAGTCACTCTGTGGTATGGGACTTTTAGGCTGTTTTTTACTACACTGCTCAAAAAATGTGTCCCATCTCCAGGTTCTGTTTACTAAACAGCAGAATCATTCTAAGTCTTGTGCTCAATGACAGCTGAAGGGTTCATATGAAGTAACATTTGTGATAGGTGATCTCACATCATGAAGAAGTTATCTGGAAGCTGAGGCTTGAATTATTCCAGGTACAGGCGGAATTGGAATCTCTACCAACTGCCCACAACAGGAGAGCCTAACAACTTTCTATATCCAGCCCTTCAGTCCCTCTTCTTCCTTCACAGGAAGGAAACTTAATTCCACTAGAATACATTTACCCAATCTGAATACTCTAAGTTTAAAGGCTCTACTGATCTGATTGTTTCTAAAGAGGGGGGAGGAGGCTTGGATTGGGAGCCCCCTGGCAATCTGATTGTTTTGGGAGGGATTTTGTGTTTCTACATTACTTTTAACTTGTATATAACTGTAAATATTTGTGTATATTGTATATATATGTGTGTGTGTGTGCTTGTAAATTGTGCTAAGCTGTAAATATAGCTTTGTTCCTTAACTTCCAGCCGGCTGAGTTAGTCAGGGTGATTTCATTGTGTGTGGGGAGTGAGTAAGTCCCAAACCATCACACTCTGCCTATAGGAAAGCTTCAATGTTAGAAATGTTCTAATTCCATTAGATCTGGAGCTGGTCTCTTCAGATTTACTAATGACAGGACAAGAGGAAATGGCCTCAAGTTGCATCAGGGGAGGTTTAGGTTGGATGTTGGGAGGAAGTTCTTTCCTGAGCGGGTGGTCAGGCACTGGAACAGGCTGCCCAGGGAGGTGGTGGAGTTGCCATCTCTGCAGGTGTTTAAAAGGAGAGTGGATGTGGACCTTGAGGCTATGGTCTGGTGATTACAGATGCTGGGGTGAAGGTTGGACTGGATGCTCCTGGTGGTCCTTTCCAACCATAGCAATTCATAGTGATTAGATGTTGTGCTGAGGGATTTGGTTTAGTCAAGGACTTGTCAGTGTGAAACTAATGATTGGACTCGAGAAGCTTGAAGATCTTTTCTAATCTAAGAGATTCTGTGATTCTGTGATCTCATGCAACTGAACATAACAACTCTAAAAAGAGCTTTGGAGAACAGATGTGCTAATAGTGAAATAAATGACACCACAAGCTCCTGCACAAGCATTCATTGTGCTTCTTGCAAACGTCCACAATCACGACAGGAGAGAGGAAAAGTGTAGGTGATCATAAAGGAAGAAGAATTTGGCTGGTGGTTTGTATCCACAGCTTCCCCAGTGAGGGGGAGGTAGAGAAGGTGAGATTTCATCTATTTTCTGCAAAGTAATTTTGTTCCTTAACTTGAGAAGTCCTCAAGGTATGACAAGATTGCTCCCACTAAGGCTGTGCTGCTGAGATTTCTGGACTGTAGCAAACGTTTTTTGTTCCACCAAATCCTACGGCTGCAGATTAAATCAGTGCGCACAGTTGGTAGTGGCACTTTTTTAACAGCAGTGAAATAAAATAACTGCTTCTAGGACAAAAAAATATCCTTTTAATTGTCCAGTCTGGGCAATGACCCAAGGTAAAAACAAGCAGGCTAAATGGCCCATTGCCATATCTCTCAAGAAACAATTATAATATTGTTCTTCCATTCCTTGTCCTGGCTGGGTTCCCATTTCTTAATCTGTCTGTAAGGGCTGACATTATTATTTCTCTATATTTGCTTTTTAAACTGAGGTTTCTAGACTTTCTCTTTTAATCTGGCTCTCAGCCTCTTTCTCACACTTCTCTCCTTTGCTACTGGATGTTCTCATTTGTTCCATCTCTCTGGCTTTTGGTCCTGGTGTTAGTTGCTAAAGATAGATGTGAAGTTAGATTAGAACCATAGAATCAACCAGGTTGGAAGTGACCTCTAAGATCATCCAGTCCAGCCTAGCACCCAGCCCTAGACAATCAACCAGACCATGGCACTAAGTGCTTCATCCAGGCTTTTCTTCAACACCTCCAGGAACAGTGACTCCACCACTTCCCTGGGCAGCCCATTCCAATGCCAATCACTCTCTCTGCCAACAACTTCCTCCTAACATCCAGCCTAGACCTCCCCGGCACAACTTGAGACTGTGTCCCCTTGTTCTGTTGCTATTTGCCTGGGAGAAGAGACCAACCCCACCTGGCTACAGCCTCCCTTCAGGTAGTTGTAGCTCTATCTCATTTCAACTCACTTCTCTAACTTTGCCAAGGTGGGATCATGCCATTAGGTTCTGGAATAAAATGTCAACGGTACCTTTGGAGAAGGAAAGCATGGTAAAGGATCCTGTTCTTAAGGCAAAAAGGAAGGCTGATTATATGTGCCATATGATGGTTGGACTTGATGATCCTGGGGGTCTTTTCCTACCAGAATGTTTCTGTGATTCTGTGATGTATTGGTGAGGTGGCATACAAGCAGTAAGCTCAAGGGAAGGATCCAAAAAATAGCCACATCACTCACAACCTCAGGGAAATATTCGTGTTCCTCTGTAGCCTTTTGTTGGCAGAAAGTGATCATCAACACCAACAGAGTTGGAATTTATTATTGTTATCATTTTTAATGGAAGGCAATTGTCCTTGCAGGGTGAAATTTAAGGATAACAAGCTGGAACCACGCATGACTTTATTAACGTTGTGAGCTGAATTTCTCTCCTCTCCCTGCCAAACACAAACCCATGCTGGGCATATGAGATGAAAGCTGCCTTTAATGAAACAAGGACATGACATGATTGAATGAATGGAGCTCCCTAGCAGACGTCTATCTGGTAACTGAAGAAACTCTTGCTGAGAGAAATGAACTGTGAATGTTTATTACTAAAACACTGATTAAGAGATAAAGGAGAACAATTTGACCCCCAAACAAATATTGTCTAAGACCTGTCTCCTATTCATTTCCCATCCTCACCTAGATATTTCTCTTAAACTACTAGAGTCATGTCACCTGCAGAGCTTCCTCACAGTCAGGGTTGGAAGAGACCACAAGGATCATCTAGTTCCAAGCCCCCTGCCATGGGCAGGGACACCCTACCCTAGATCAGACTGGCCACAGCCTCACCCAGCCTGGCCTTAAACATCTCCAAGGATGGGACCTCAAACACCTCTCTGGGCAACTCATTCCAAGGTCTCACCACTCTCATGCTCAAGAGCTTCCTCCTTATGTCCAGCCTGAATCTCCCCACCTCCAGCTTTGCTCCATTCCCCCCAGTCCTGTCACTCCCTGAGAGCCTAAAAAGTCCCTCCCCAGCTTTTCTGTAGGCTCCCTTCAGATACTGCAAGGCCACAATTAGTTCACCTGGGAGCCTCCTCTTCTCCAGACTGAACAGCCCCAACTCTTTCAATCTGTCCTCACAGCAGAGCTACTGCAGCCCTCTGAGCATCCTCAAGGCCCTTCTCTGGACATGCTCCAGCACCTCCACATCATTGGAATTTGGGAATATTCAGCATCTTTGGAATTTTTCCTATTCTATGTTTATAATTTAGAACCAGGATAGAGAGTTAAACTACTACAGGAACCCCCCCAAACCTTTCCATCCACACTGGTATAAAGAGTCCACTTAGCTTTTCTGCCTTATTCTCCTCTAGTTTTCCTTTTCAGCTAAATTATCTCTTTGCCCTCCTGGCTCTCAGCAAGCTTCCTACTCCTGAAGTTTTCAAAACGTTTTCATTAATAATTTTTATGCCTTTAGCAAGTTGCTCAGAAAAAAAAAATATTTTCTGACTGGCCTTATTATGGTTTACATTGAACCTGCTGAAATTTAATCTCTTTCTCATTTCTTCAGCTGAATATTGATTCTGGCTTTGTGGAATGCCTTTTAGTTGGGGTTGTTTTTTTTTGGTAGCTTGATGGTGTGCATATGTACTCTGGGCTTCTAATTCAATGATTTATAAATGTTGGGGTTTTACTATTATTTCCTTTCAACTACATTTCTGTCTTTATGTAATAAGGGCCTTCATGAAGTAAAGAGTTTTTTAGCAGCAAATGTTATGTAGTGGACTTTTTTTTCCCTCTCCTAATCATTAAGGCTGCTTCTTCAAATATATAATGAGCACTGCTACAGAATAAATGACAGAATCACAGAATGCCAGCTTAGAAGAGACTCCAAGGATCATCTGCTCCAACCTTTCTAGGTGATAGCCTTGCTGAAATGAGCCGACCCAGATCCCTGTAGAGCTGAGTCTTAAAACTCTCCAGTTGAAGAGAATCATAGAATCATAGAATGGTTTAGGCTGGAAGGGACCTCAAAGATCTGTAGTCAGCACTGGACAGGCCACAGCTTGAGTGCTGTGTCCACTTCTGGGTCCCTCAATTCAAGAGAGATGTTGCGATACTGGAAGGTGTCCACAGGAGGGCGACAAAGCTGTGAGGGGCCTGGAGCACAGCCCTGTGAGGAGAGGCTGAGGGAGCTGGGGGTGTGCAGCCTGCAGCAGAGGAGGCTCAGGGCAGAGCTCATTGCTGTCTGCAACTGCCTGAAGGGAGGCTGTAGCCAGGTGGGGTTGGTCTCTTCTGCCAGGCAAGCAGCAACAGAAAAAGGGGACACAGTTTCTGCCAGGGGAGGTTCAGGCTGGATGCTAGGAGGAAGTTGTTGCCAGAGAGTGGTTGGCATTGGAATGGGCTGCCCAGGGAGTCGCTGTCCCTGGAGGTGTTCAAGCAAAGCCTGGATAGGGCACTTAGTGCCATGATCTGGTTGATTGGCTGGGGCTTGGTGCTAGATTGGACTGAATATCTTGGAGGTCTTTTCCAACCTTGTTGATTCTATGATCATTCAGTTCTACCTCCCTGCCATAGGCAGGGACACCTCCCACCAGAACAGGCTGCCCAAGGCTTCATCCAGCCTGGCCTTGAACACCTCCAGGGAGGGAGCAGCCACAACCTTCAACTATAAGATCCATGAATCTTCAGTTCTTTTCCTTCAACTCAAAGAACTGTTGAAGAGTTGTCATTTGCATTAGCTAGCCCTGAGCAGTGTGACTGTAAGTCACTTTAGCTAACTGAAAAGTCAGCCACAACCTCCTTCTGTGCACTCCAGCTGACTTAGCAGACACTGACAGCCTTCAATGCTGAGGCATTGCTTCTCTATCCTATAACCAGATTTTTTACACATATATCTATAATATTCTAGATATTTTTTTTGAGACTTCTACCCAGATGTTACCAAGAAATTACTTTTAAATTAAACCAGCATGGAAATTCCTTTGAAAATCTGACTCCTGGTGCTTCCTAGCAGCCACCAAAGAAGAATCCTCTCCCTTCCCCCTGACCTTTTATTAGTTTTAGAGACTTGTTGTTGCTGTTGTTGTTTATAGGAGAAAAATACTTATGCTAAAGTAACTTGCTAAGTAAAATATCCCTCTGGCAAGCATCCCAGAACAGCAACTATAAACATGTGTTTAGGTTTTAAGCAGTGTTGCACACGAGATAATTTATCATTTCCCTGCTGCAGCCATTCCATATGAAGACATTAGCTAGACCTGTGCAAATAAATCACAACTAACAAAGGAATTTAACAAGCCATGTGAAGGAAATGGCATTTCTTGTCTTTTCTGTGTTCACAGAGAAAACTCATAAGGAAAATTTAATAGAGGTGTAAAATGCTTACTTTGCTTTCTACCTTATTAAATCATATTCCTGGATATTTTGTTTCATGGAGGGATTTGGCCTTTTGATAGCACTGGTCTGAGTTCTCTGCTTTCAAGTATACATTCCTCTGTGTTTTGTTTGGCTGAGGACTCCTTCTCCTAGTCTGTAGGTTAGCTAGTCATCATATTTCCCTAACTAATCTGAGAGCACACCATTTTCACATAGTTCTAGCAGATAGGCTGATGAGAAAGAGGCTACTGCTGACTGAGATGTCTTCTCTGATAACCAGGGAAGGTCTGGAGCATAATTTACCTACATTGTGGAGGAGAAATTTAGGCATTTCAATGTGGCCCACTGCTGATCACTGTCCTCAGTAATGTATTGGCTCTGTGTGCTCTCAGCAGTAAGTTTTGGCTTTGCCTTAGTAATAGTGGTTGTGATTGAGGCTTTAAAGGAAACTTTAAAAAATATATTGAGTCCCTTCTAAATCTATTTCAGCCATAGAATATATAGATATAGACACAGATATCTGTGCTAGCTTGTGTGGTCCTGCTCTTGCAGGGGTTTGGACTCGATGACCTCCTTGGGTCCCTTAAGGGGACACAGACTCAAGTTGTGCCAGGGTAGGTCTAGGCTGGATATTAGGAAGAAGTTCTTCACAGAGAGAGTGATTTCCCATTGGAATGGGCTGCCCAGGGAGGTGGTGGAGGCACCGTCCCTGGGGGTCTTCTATGATTCCAACCCCCAATATCCTGTGATAGAGATAGATATTGGTAGCTATGGATATAGATATGTAGAGATAGAGATATAGATATGTGGAGATACAGATACAGAGATAGAGATGTAGATATAGATCATAGAATCAAGCAGGTTGGAAGAGACCTCCAAGCTCATCCAGTCCAACCTAGCACCCAGCCCTATCCAATCAACTAAACCATGGCACTAAGTGCCTCATCCAGGTTGTGGAGTCTTCTTCTCTGGAGCCTTTCACGGCCTGTCTGGATGTGTTGCTGTGTGACCTGGGCTAGATTGTATGGTCCTGCTCTGGCAGGGAGGCTGGACTGGGTGATCTCTTTGGGTCCCTTCCAACCCCTGACATCCTGTGAGCCTGTAAAACATCCAACCCTTTCTTACACCCTTTTCAGCTGCAACTTCTGCATCACTATATTTTGCCTGTTCCCTCACCTGTTTTTCTGCTGGAAAAAGTTACATAAGAGTAGCTTGCTTTAGTGTCAGTAGTGCAGCAAGGAGGGACAGTCACTTAGAACCTTCTGCGGATCGACTTCTCATCACTTTGCTTGCATCTTCACCCGTTCAGCCCAGGGACCCGAACCACGCTGCACACCCCGCCTTTAGCCACACACGCTCCTGGCTTCGCCCTCACAATAGCCCAGCTGAAGAGCCAGCAACTCGCTCTCCTGTTCCTCGGAAAGAGGGGCCCGGCTGCCTGCTTGTCCCTCTGTCAAGTGCGCGAACTCCTGCTGCTCCCCGGAGCCCAGCAGCCGGCGACTCCCAGCGCCTGCCACTTCCTAGCCAAGCCTCGCACAATGGCGAGCACGTAAACAGTTGGCTGGGCTGATTGTCACCGCCGCAGAAGCGAACCAAGGGCAGCTTTGCCCCGAACAATGAGATCTGCACCCTGTATGCAAATTCCTCCCTGCTTTCACCTCTGTGCCTCGTCCGTGCCAGCGTGGTCTTAGCAAACCTCAGCCGAACTACAAAGCAAGCTGCGGAACCTCGCAGATCCCCGCTCCTTTATTGCCGCCTTTCAGTTTCCCTTACTCTGCACACAGCAGAGCCCAGGCTGCACAGCTGGGCTCTCGCAGGCAGCTCTTGTCTTCCTCACCCTGTTTGTTTTCAAACTGGCCTTTGTCTTCTCGTCTGTAGTGTTATTAACTAAGTGATAGGGAAATGAAACAAAGAAGGGGCGACTGCAGTTTGCCTATCCCACGGTTCTTCATCTTTTCTGTTCATCACAGGGTGGGGTGGTCAAACTCACTGTGGTTCAGGAAAGACTTACAGAGTTTAGGAAACGTATTTGGTTCGTTGGTTGGTTTTGGTTTTGTTTTGTTTGGGCTCTTTTTTCTTTCCTTTTTCTTCCCCCCCCCCCCCCCTTTTTTTTTTCCTTTATTTTTTCCTTTCTTTTCTCTTTTTTCTTTTATTTTTTCCTTTCTTTTATCTTTTTTCTTTCTTTTCTTTTATTTTCCCTCTTTTTTCTTTTTGCTTTCTTTTCTCTTTTTTCCTTTAATTTTCCTTTCTTTTTCCCTTTCTTTTCTCTTTTTTCTTTCTTTGTTCTTTTTGCTTTCTTTTCTCTTTTTTCCTTTAATTTTCCTTTATTTTCCCCTTTCTTTTCTCTTTTTTCTTTCTTTTCTTTTATTTTTTCCTCTTTTTTCCTTTATTTTTTCCTTTCTTTTCTTTTTTCTTTCTTTTCTTTTATTTTTTCCTCTTTTTTCTTTTTGCTTTCTTTTCTCTTTTTTCCTTTATTTTTCCTTTATTTTTTCCTTTCTTTTCTCTTTTTTCTTTATTTTTTCTTTTTGCTTTCTTCCCCTCCCCCCTCACTTTTTTTTCCTTGTTTGCTCTCTTTCTTGCAGCAGTCACCTTGCATGTCAGCACTGAGGTCTCAGCACCTGCCTCACCCTCTGCTGTGTGTGTGGATGGCCACACGCCAGCTGCTGAATTTAAGCACATGCTCTCCTCGCTGATGTGAAGCTTGAGAGGTTCAAGAGGTCAATTCCCTGGCTTTCAGTGTTGCACTAAACCACTCCATGCAAGCTGTTTTATTCTGTGTTGTGGGAAACACCCTTCTCCCTTCTGAACCCTTGTGACAAAATATGGATGTGTCATTAATTCACTTGTTCCTATTTCTGCTTTGCCAGAATAGCATTGCCCCTCAACCCATTCCTAGCTGTAGCTGGAGTTAGGGTGATTTGCTCTGTGGCAGTAGTCACTGTTAATGGTTATTCAATGGACGCTCTCCATTATTAGTTTGAGTTCTAGGAGAATGTTGTAATTTTGTATCTAGAGACTTCCTCTCCTGTTGGGGAGCTCTTTTGAAGCTGTTTGCACACATGAATCATGACTCAGGATTGTCCCTCAATAGAATCATAGAATCAGAGAATCAACCAGGTTGGAAGAGACCTCCAAGATCATCCAGTCCAACCTATCACCCAGCCCTATCCAGTCAACTAGACCATGGCACTAAGTGCCTCATCCAGTCTTTTCTTGAAGACCCCCAGGGACGGTGCCTCCACCACCTCCCTGGGCAGCCCATTCCAATGGGAAATCACTCTCTCTGTGAAGAACTTCTTCCTAATATCCAGCCTATACCTACCCTGGTACCACACCTGCTAGCATGTATGATTGCCAGCATCCTGCATTGACTACATTGCTGGGCTTGTGCTGATAACCCCCACGCTGCAGACATGCTGTATTCCATTGCACAAAACACGACATGAATCCAGCACAGCACTTAGGAATGCTGAAGAAGAGGGAGAGACAGGAATTTATCAGAGCAGAATCAGTGCTTTGGTTGCTGACTCTTCAGCTTCATGCTGCTTTGTTTCATTTCTATATTCAGGTCCCATCCTGAGAATTTAGTCTTTTCCCTAGTTTCATGGAGATGATCATAGAATCATAGAATCAACCAGGTTGGAAGTAAAGCTTTTGTGCTGTGTATTTTTTTCATATCCACATGAATTTAATAGTAACTAAAGACAGCTTTCACAGGCATTGTGATTCACATGGTACAGTATGTAGTGGGGAAAAAAAAACCCTTTATATCAGTTCTTTAAGAGGTAACACTTTCAACATAAACCAATCCATTAAATGGTGTCCCTTGGCTGTAGTTTATGGCAATGCTGACCCAAGTGCAGAGCTCTGCAGAAGAGAGGCTGTGCAAATAGATAAGTGACTGTTAACTGGAGGAAACAGTTTGGCAACAGCTGAAGTTTAGATTTTTCTAACAAGCCAGCAGTTTAGCAGGGTAATTCAAATTTGTGACCTCCTGTCACATACCTGAGCTAAGGCCAGCACCAATTGGCTGCCAAAATGTAGGGATCATTTCTCTTATAATCTATCCCTCTATATTTCTTGGGATGGAATTTTGACATATGTCAGGTATGATTTCCTCTTTTGAGAGAGGCAGAATTTGATTTGATTTCCCTGTTGCTTCCAGACTTTTTTAGAACGAGGAATTTATATGATTTGGACAAATGTGAGAGAGTTTTGATTACAATAATCTAACTTTTTTTTGGGGGGTTCAGTTTGTTGTGGTTCTGGAGTTCCCCCCACACACACACTAGATGAACCAGACTAACTTAGCTGGCTGGAAGTCGAGGAACAAAGCTTTGTATTTACAGCTTAGCACAATTTAAAAGCATACACAGTCTCAAGGTGTGCCAGGGGAAGTCTAGGCTGGATGTTAGGAGGAAGTTGTTGGCAGAGAGAGTGATTGGCATTGGAATGGGCTGCCCAGGGAGTCGCTGCCCCTGGAGGTGTTGAAGAAAAGCCTGGATGAGGCACTTAGTGC
Organism: Pogoniulus pusillus; assembly: GCF_015220805.1. Lineage (NCBI taxonomy): Eukaryota > Metazoa > Chordata > Aves > Piciformes > Lybiidae > Pogoniulus > Pogoniulus pusillus. The sequence goes on from NC_087296.1 coordinate 5,874,596, forward strand.
CATGGTCTGGTTGATTTTCTAGGGCTGGGTGCTAGGTTGAACTGGATGATCTTAGAGGTCTCTTCCAGTCTGGTTGATTCTATGATTCTATGATATAAGCAATATATTACAGATATTTACAACTATATGCAGTAATAGACAAGTTAAAAGTAATAGAGAAATTCAAGACCCCTCCCAGCAGTCAGAGTCCCCAGGAGGGGCTCCCAAACCACCCTTCCACCTTCTTTCCACCCTTTCCCTTATCTCAGAATCTTCCTTATGTGCAAGGTGATCTGGAAAGGTCAGCAAGAGGTGTTAAAAGCAGAATGATTAATTGGGAGTATGCAGGTTCAGGTAGAAGTGTTAAATAGGTCAACAGCCAGGCAGAGACTGACTTATCTTTGTGCCCTTGTTTTATATGTCCCAGCAGGATGAATGGGCAATACAGACATCACTCTATTTTCTTTTCACAGCCAATATTCCATTTTCACTCATTAAAATAGTCCAATTAGCTTCAAGCCAGCACACAGTTCTTCAGAACCAAATATGCTTCTCTGCAAATTGTTCCTTTCTTTTACTATGTGCTGTGCAAAATTATCTTTGTAAATGAGGTAGGTTGGTGCTTGTCCTTATTCAGCTCTTTGTATTTCAGGGTTGAAGAGCACTTCTCTATAGAGCTATATATTCAATTTAGCAGCATTTCAGATGTTCTTTAGTCTGTTTACCAACATGCAGAGCAGTAAAAAATGAAATCTGGAATGCCCATTTAAAGTTAAGTGGATTGCAAATTGGGTACTTACAACTATTTCATTCACCTACAATATTATTGACATCTGAATATTTAGATATCAGAGAACACTGCCTCTAAATTAAAGCTGACCTAAGCCACATCAAGTGCTTTCAAAATCAGCTAAATAGAAACATTTCAGTTTGTTTCCTAAGCATGTTATTTTTCACTCTGATCCACAGTTCCAGGCCTTTTGAGACCTCTTAGCTAAACACAACAGTTTTTCTCAACATGCAGCTCAGTCTTACTTGCATTTAGAAGCAGAGTTCTTGCTTTAGGTGATGTTAGTTTTGAGCAAGGGATGGGAAAAGAATCATAGAATCAACCAGGTTGGAAGAGACCTCCAAGATAATCCAGTCCAACCTAGCACCCAGCCCTGGACAATCAACTAGACCATGGCACTAAGTGCCTCATCCAAGGTTTTCTTCAACACCTCCAGGGATGCTGACTCCACCACCTCCCCGGGCAGCCCATTCCACTGCCAATCACTCTCTCTGGCAGGAACATCCTCCTAACATCCAGCCTAGACCTCCCCTGGCACAACCTGAGACTGTATCCCCTTGTCTGTTGCTGCTTGCCTGGGAGAGGAGACCAACCCCACCTGGCTACAGCCTCCCTTCTGGTAGTTGTAGACAGCAATGAGGTCACCCCTGAGCATTCTCTTCTCCAGGCTAAACAATCCCATCCCAGCTCCCTCAGCCTCTCCTCATAGGATTTGTGTTCCAGGCCCCTCACCAGCTTCGTCACACTTCTCTGGATGCATTCACCAATATAACAAAGACTTAATTTTTGCCATGGTTGCCAAGTTATTTCAGTTGTTTATTAATTTGGCTTTTGAAAATGACATCTTTTTTCCTACTTACAATCTAGTACATGCCTGGGAGATAATGACCTGTGAGACTGCCTCATTTTTCATGTGACATGGGTAGAATTCCACACAAGGCAAGTGAATAGAGAATGCAAGACTTTGGATTTAGGTAGAAAAAAAGACCCCAAATTTCACATTCATCTTTGAATTTTAAGCTATTGTAGATGATGCTATGCAAGGGCATCTCTGGACCACAGAAATTCAAACAATAGTCAAAGAGATGTTTTTACTTCCATGTAGTAGCTACATACTAAATGATATAGTAATATGTTATAATCATCTGACTAATCATTATTTGCTTCTCTGTGGTACAGGAGGTGCCAGGGAGCAGGAAAGAGAGTGTTCTGTGTTTGCCTGCACACTCCATAGTCAAGGCTTTACTCATATCTAAGTGACTCAGTCCAAAGGTAGCTCAGACCCTTGGTTTTGTTCTCTGTGAGCCAAAGGAAGTCCTTAAAATGGCATCTGTCTGCCTTTTAGTCACCAGACTGGAAGATCAGATGTTCTTTTAGTTGGTCACATTCAATGGGCTGCCTGGGGAGGTGGTGGAGTCCCCATCCCTGGAGGTGTTTTAAGAGGAGACTGGATGAGGCACTTAGTGCTGTGGTTTAATGAATTAGAGGGGCTGGGTGGTAGGTTGGACAGGATGACCCTAGAGGTCTTTTGCAACCTGGTTAATTCTGTGATTCTAAAGGATAAACCTAAAGTTGTGTGCAAACTTAGGCAAATGCTGTCCCACCATATTCAACCCTTTCTCAGCAACACTCGTAATGAATCTTGCAGAATCCTTTCTCCTTTGGAGGAGAATTTGGTCTTTGGAGGAATTAAGGACAAGCTGGTCCATATGCTGTGAAAGAATTCATAGAACTGAATTGGATTCAATTAAATGAAGATTAGTTACATTCTTCAAAGTGGAAGAGGGTGATGATTCCTACTCCAGATATGTTTTGCCTTTTCTGATTGAGAAGTTGCTTGCTCAGAAGAGTATCTTGTCAGAGCGCTATAAACCTGAGCATTGAGATTAATAATTAAAGTACTAATATATTTTTAACCATCAAATTGCAAATGCAGCCATAATGCAGTTGCACTGAATCAATTTTAGCATGCCTGATGCAAAAAGGGACCTATGACACTTTCATGAATGTTTTATATTGCAGCTAGTTGGAATCACTCAGTGCTTAAAGCTGCTTAGTAACAGCATTGCTGCTGTTGTGCTGTGACACTATGAAGTGTCACCCATCCCATCAAAAATAAGCTCTCTGATGATTGTAAGATTAGACTGCAAATAACATACACATGCACACACACACTGGTGCACTCCCTCTGCTCCTTACATACTCTTACATGGAGTTAGCACCAAAACATGATGCTCACCAAATGGTTAACATCTTCAGCCCCACTGAGTTAGCACCAAAACGTGATGCTCACCTAAATGGTGAACAACTTCAGCCCCACTGAGTTAGCATCAAAACATGATGCTCATCTAAATGGTTAACAACTTCAGCCCCACTGAGTTAGCATCAAAACATGATGCTCACCTAAATGGTGAACAACTTCAGCCCCACTAAGTTAGCATCAAAACATGATGCTCACCAAATGGTTAACATCTTCAGCCCCACTGAGTTAGCACCAAAACATGATGCTCACCTAAATAGTGAACAACTTCATCCCCACTGAGTTAGCACCAAAACATGATGCTCATCTAAATGGTTAACATCTTCAGCCCCACTGAGTTAGCATCAAAACATGATGCTCATCTAAATGGTTAACAACTTCAGCCCCACTGAGTTAGCATCAAAACATGATGCTCACCAAATGGTTAACATCTTCAGCCCCACTGAGTTAGCACCAAAACATGATGCTCACCTAAATGGTGAACAACTTCAGCCCTGCTATGTTACTGTTTTCCCTCCACAACTGTATATATGAGTGGATGACAGACTAAGAAGGACAGTGGAAGATAGAGCATTCTCCTGTTTTAATCACTTATTCAGTCACATTCTCAGTGCCAGACTGAGGAGAAGAAACTGGGAAAAAAAATGGGAAGTAATGAGCCAAGAAGAAATGCTTCACCTGACATGTGCCACTCCTTATCAGCATGTTCTCATTGAAGCAGACACCATATATCTCTTTCAACACTTTCTATATTGTCCTTCATAGATATATGTTAGATATGAGGGAACAATTTACAGGGGAAAAAAAATAAGTGTATAGTCTTGAAGTGTGCTTTGGTTGTGGCTCATTTTTCAAAGTGTTGACTGTGCTTGTTAATGACACATGAGATTACTCCTGCTTCCTGTCTGGAAGGATATAACTTTCCAATCAGGAAGAGGGTAAGAGGAAACAACTGAGATTGAAGCTTTATGAAGGATTAGTCAGAGGATGATTAATCAGTAGGTGACCAAAACCTAAGTAAACTAAGGGCATTTTTTAATTGATTTTGTTATCTTTTTTCCCCTTCCCTCCCCCAAGGGAAAAAAAGAAAAGGAATTTATTAACTGTAAGACTCAAGGACAACATTCTTTGGTATTCAGACTGTTATGACACTCAGTGGCTCAAATGGGAAATTTCACTGTATTCTCTCATCAGATAAGCATTTGAAGAGCAGCTGTAAAAAGGACACTAGCTCACTGTGCCAAAGCTCTGGCCAGAAATTATTTTGCCAAGCCTTATCTTAAAAGCAGACAGTCACATTCCTGACCCATGACAGAAGGAGCAGTCTTTCCCTAATCACTGCTTTGTTATTTGAGTATTTTGACTGAAGCAAATGTAGAAGAGGCAAAACCAGCCTGTTGGTGAATTCTGCCAGAGCATCTTACATAACTGTTTGCACCCATCTTTTTTCCCGGTGACCAGATGGGAGACTATTTGAGGCATTCACTTGAGAGACCTCTTGGAGTCTCCACTGGCTCCTAAGAGACCACAGAGCTGTTGTGTGCAGGGGGATGCTCTCCATCTCACTTAAACACAGCTGTAGGACCAAGCCATTCCCCTGCTTTTCTAACTGGTAAGATTTATTGCTCTGTCCAAAAGCAGAGTGCAGTTTCTCTTCTCAATAATGAACTTCCCAGGAAATGTTTGCTCTCCACAATTCTTGTTCATCATGACTTACTTTTGTGGTTATCTTTATTGCTTTTTTTCCAGGCAAAAAAAACTCCTCTGATTTGGGATCAGACACCACTGATTTGTTTCTTTTAAGTAAGAGAATTGTTTTGGCATAGACAGGGAGGTGTGTGAATTTCCTGAAAGAATCTGGGGTTTATGGCTCTAAGCTACCCAAGGATTACATAATGATATGAATTACTTCAGTGAGTGTATGGATTATGGTGTTCATTTCTTTCTTTTGATTATTTCAGGGTTTATTTGTCCCAGTGCATTGTATCTGTGCAAGATTTAGGATTTGCTTAGTATCCTTTGCACTTGTAAAAGTAAATATGACTTTTGTTGAGCCTTCTACTAATGGATATATTTGCATAGAATCAAGCAGGTTGGAAGAGACCTCCACGATCATCCAGGCCAACCTAGCACCCAGCCCTAGACAATCAACCAGACCACAGCACTAAGTGCCTCATCCAGCTTTTTCTTCAACACCTCCAGGCACGGCGACTCCACCACCTCCCTGGGCAGCCCATTCCAATGCCAACCACTCTCTCTGCCAACAACTTCCTCCTAACATCCAGCCTAGACCTCCCCTGGCACAAATTGAGGCAGTGTCCCCTTGTTCTGTTGCTGGTTGCCTGGGAGAAGAGACCAACCCCCACTTAGCTACAACGTCCCTTCAGCTAGTTGTAGACAGCAATCATATTATTACTTCACTGCTATTAAGAGGTATTGCATTCCCATTGCCAAAACTTATCCCATCTTAATCTTTATCTCTGTACTGTAATGAAGTGATGTTAACATGCTAGTCAAGAAAATAATGTGCCACATTATCAGTGTATCCAGAAAATGGAAGTTTATCTTCTTAAACAGCTATAAGTTGCAGTATTTTTGAACTTTCTGTAACCATAGAATGAAAGAGTGGCTTAGGTTGGAAAAGACCTTAGAGATTATCTACTGCAATCTCCCCACCATGAGCTGGGACACCTCTCAACTAGACTCAGCTGCTCAAGGCCTCATCCAACCTGGCCTTGAAGACCTTGGCTGCCTTTGTGGACAAGAAGGCCAGTGGGATATTGAGATGTATTAGGAAGAGTGTGTCCAGCAGATCAAGGGAGGTTCTCCTTATCCTCTACTCTGCCCTGGTGAGACCTCATCTTGAGTACTGCATTCAGTTTGGAGCTTCCCAGTTGAAGAGGGACAGGGATCTGCTGGAGAGAGTCCAGCGAAGAGCTACAAGGATGATTTGGGGTCTGAAGCATTGCCTGATGGGGAGAGGCTGAGGGACCTGGGGCTGCTTAGTCTGGAGAAGAAAAGACTGAGAGGGGATTTAATAAATGTTTATAAACATCTGGGGCTGGGGACCCAGAGGGAGTGGACAGGCTCTGCTCACCGCTCCCTGGGATAAGACAAGGAGCAATGGATGGAAGCTGCAGCACAAAAGGTTCCCCCTCAGCACAAGGAGGAACTTCTTTACTGTAAGGGTCCCAGAGCACTGGCACAGGTCCCAGAGAGGTTGTGGGGCCTCCTCCTCTGGAGATTTTCAAGGCCTGTCTGGATGAGTTCCTTTGTGATCTGTGCTAGACTGTGTGGTCCTGCTCTGGCAGGGGGGTTGGACTGGATGATCTCTTTGAGTGCCTTCCAACCCCTAAATATCCTATGATCCTGTGACCTCCAGGGAGGAGGCATCCATAATCTCCCCAAGTAGCCTATTGCAAAGTCCCATAACCCTTGGACTGAAATGTTGTCTTGTGTCCATCCTGTAGGAAAAAAAATTAAGATAGAAGTGAGATTAATCAGGGTAGACTGACTTAGAATGTCTGTGTTGGATAAGCTTTGGGAATAATTTCTTCTTGATCAGAAGACTGTGCAATTAAAACTCAGTCATGTTTGAACATTTGTAGCAGCAATGTTCATGGACCTGGCTTGCCTCAGTCAAAATATTAGTTGAAAGTGTTCTTTTTCCAATACATATTTTGGGGCTGCATAATGAAAGGAGATAAAGCACAGCAAGGCTCTTTTTTTCCAGTTAGCATATATGTTCTACATCAAGAGTTAGACCCCCTGATGGGTCATGAAATACTTGTATTTGGAGTCACTATTGAACATGAATAACTCTAAAGAATTTAATAGGTATTATACTAATAGCAATCTTGGGTTTATTAGATTTACCCCCCATCATCTTCCCTCTAGCAAATCCACACAAAATTGGCTCTTTCACAACACTGGAGCTCCTTGCCAGCTAATGAGACTTTATTCTGCTTTGCAGCAGCTGGCAGTGTGTGTCTTCGTCCCATGCACGCAGACTTGCATCATCATGGGTCTCAGATATGTGGGACTTGCCATTGTGCTGGTAAGGCATAAATCCTGCCAGGCTGGTTTAACCCTTGCTCTCCTCCTGTTGTGGGCCTGGGAAGCTGAATCAGATGAGCAAACAATAAACGTTTAGCCCCAGTGCAGCTTTGAGGGCTAGGGGCTTAGCACCACGTGTCAGGAGTCTTGTGCCTGCCTGGTTAAACGAGGCACGAAGCTTTGAATCCGTTGTCCAGAACAATGGTGCTGGTGCCTATCAGCCAGTTTCGTTTTCAAAATGAAGTATTTAATGGAGGGTGATTTAGAAACTGCCTTTCTGCACTGAGCCTCTCTGCCTTGCCTCCTTCAGGTCTTGCTAACTGGGAATCAAGGTGGCCACGTGTATGCAGCTAGCACTAGGAGTGCAGTAGCTGCATCTCAGTTCACAGAATCACAAGATCACAGGATATTAGGGGCTGGAAAGGACCCAAAGAGATCATTGAGTCCAACTCCAAGGAAAGGGAAGGGAAGGGAAGGGAAGGGAAGGGAAGGGAAGGGAAGGGAAGGGAAGGGAAGGGAAGGGAAGGGAAGGGAAGGGAAGGGAAGGGAAGGGAAGGGAAGGGAAGGGAAGGGAAGGGAAGGGAAGGGAAGGGAAGGGAAGGGAAGGGAAGGGAAGGGAAGGGAAGGGAAGGGAAGGAAAGGGAAGGAAAGGAAAGGAAAGGAAAGGAAAGGAAAGGAAAGGAAAGGAAAGGAAAGGAAAGGAAAGGAAAGGAAAGGAAAGGAAAGGAAAGGAAAGGAAAGGAAAGGAAAGGAAAGGAAAGGAAAGGAAAGGAAAGGAAAGGAAAGGAAAGGAAAGGAAAGGAAAGGAAAGGAAAGGAAAGGAAAGGAAAGGAAAGGAAAGGAAAGGAAAGGAAAGGAAAGGAAAGGAAAGGAAAGGAAAGGAAAGGAAAGGAAAGGAAAGGAAAGGAAAGGAAAGGAAAGGAAAGGAAAGGAAGAAAAGAGAAGAGAAGAAAATGAAATAGAAGACGAGAAGAGAAGAGAAGAGAAGAGAAGAGAAGAGAAGAGAAGAGAAGAGAAGAGAAGAGAAGAGAAGAGAAGAGAAGAGAAGAGAAGAGAAGAGAAGAGAAGAGAATGGAAGGAAGGGTGGGCTCAGCTTAACCTGCTCCTGTTTGTGTTACAGGAGGACTGGCCTGTGCTCTCAATAAATGTGTATTAGAGCTTCACAAAATATCCTGTGTTATAAAGACACAACAGAAGATAGAGGAGGAAGAATAACTTATGGGGGGGGGGGAAAGATGTTTGTACTTCTCCTGTTTTTACATAATCAGAAATAAAAACTCAGCAAATATTTTCGGTCTTGTTTTCAGAACTCCAAAAGTAAATCTCCTCTGACTCTTCATGATGAGTTATTTAAAGTGCCATGTGAAGTACAGTCCAGTGTAAATGCTAACTGCACACAGATGGGATTGTTCCCACTGAACTATGCATTGATGAGCAGATGATAAATTCGTGGTTGTTTATCTGCAAGGAGAAAACATTGGCCCTCTATTCACTATCTCCAGTTTTTCAGCAGCCTTCAGTGCCATACAAAAGACCACTGTGGTCTGACAAAGGCTTTGTGTCTAGCCATCATGGAGTTAAGAAAAAAGTCCTCTTGTTGAAGTTAGACAACATTATCCCATATTTGGTGATTATCTCCACATATCTGTAAAGTCTCTGCTAATGGGAACTTGTAATGGAGAGCTGAAGTGCTGTGCTCATTTCATTTTTGTCCTGCCTGCCATCACAGGGCCTGACCTAGCCAACAGAGAAGTAATTAATATTACATTACTTTTCAGTGGCTTAAGAAGTTGCAATTAATCTCCTTACAGTTTTGTTAAATGCAAATCCCATAATATGCTTATGAGACCAAAACACCATGCCAGTGGCTTAGGATCTGAACCATGCTGCTAAGCAGACCCCTTTGTTTAGCTTTTGCTGATGAGATTACAGACAGGAGTGGGGAGATGCTGGGGACTGAATTCTGTGATCTTATGATCATGTCTTCCACAACTGCTGCCAACCATAAATGCAACAGGGAAACAGTTTGCTTCTGGCTGATGCTCAAAACATGGTGTTTGACACAAGATGGCCAGTTGAAAATAATCATGGAATCATAGAATGGTTTAGGTTGGAAGGGACCTCGAATCTCATCCAGTTCCAACCTCCTGCCATAGGCAGAGACACCTCCCACTAGAGCAGGTTGCTCAAGGCCTTATCCAGCCTGGCCTTGAACACTTCCAGGGAGGGAGCAGTCACAACCTCCTTGGGCAACCTGTGCCAGTGTCTCACTACCCTCACTGCAAAGAACTTCTTCCTAACATCCAGTTTAAATCTCCCTTCTGCCAGTTTAAACCCATTACTCCTCATCCTGTCATTACAACACCTTGTCAATAGTCTCTCCCCAGCCCTCCTATATCCCCCTTCAGATACTGAAAGGCCACTCCAAGGTCTCCTCAAAGCCTTCTCTTCTCCAGGCTGCAGAGCCCCAGCTCTCTCAGCCTGTCCTCATAAGGGAGCTGCTGCAGGCCTCTGAGCATCTTCATGGCCCTCCTCAGGACTCTCTCTGACAGTTCAATGTCCATCTTGTGTTGGGGGCTCCACAACTGCACACAGTACTCCAGGTGGGGTCTGATGAGAGCAGTGTAAAGGGGCAGAATTCTCTCTCTTACCCTGCCGGCCACACTGCTCTTGAGTGCTTCCACTGGCCTAATGGCATCTTGGAGGAAGAGTCAAAAGGGGGATTCAAGCTGAAAAGGGGAGGTGAAAGCTCTGCATATATCTCTGAATAAATACAGGCCAAATGGCTTGAATTTGGAGGTGAATCACTGAATCAGGATCACCCAGGTTGGAAAAGACCTTGAGATCATCAAGTCCAACCTATCACCTAGCCCTTCTAATTGACTAAACCATGGCACTAAGTGCCTCATCCAGCCTCTTTTTAAACACCTCCAGGAAAGACATTAATACAAATGCAGCTAACTTTCAAGACAGTAAAAGGTGTTGAAGATTTGTTGCTAACCTAATCTGAAGACCTAATGTGCTATTTTACCAATGGCAAAAGAAATCCTTAGCTGAAGGAACATAAGACATGCTATGTGGTTATTAACTACTGGGTCATTTGCCTTTTTATCATAGAGCCTGCATGTAAAATTAACATGTAGACATTTTTATATTCTAAGCTTTCTAGCTGAGAACCTTTAAATAGCATCAGCAACAAAATAAAGGGACAGAACTGACAGCAGCACAGAGTCTCAGTGCTGAATATAGATTTGGCTCCTTCAAGTGTGGATTAAAGTGAGCTTGAAATGAAATAAACAGAACAGCTTCAGAAGTTTAGAGCTGAAGGGAAGTCATCCATCAGAGTGGAGGAATGTTTGATCTGATATACAGTAGTTAAGCTCACAAACTTCATTGCTAAAAACATTTATCTGGGTGCTCACTGCAACTTCTAATAATAGAAGGCATCTCCTGAAGAAATTCAATATGGCAAGTTATTGGGAGCATCAGTCTTGTGGAATGGCCAAAAAACAGACCCAGTGGACACTTAGCTACATTTTGTTTCTGTCTCTGCTTGATGAGGTAGTGACAGGACTGGGGGAAAGAAGCAAAGCTGAGGTGGAGAGATTCAGACAGGACGTGAGGAGGAAGTTGTTGAGCATGAGAGTGGTGAGAGCCTGGAGTGGGTTGCCCAGGGAGGTGGTTGAGGCTCCATCCCTGGAGGTGTTTAAGGCCAGGAAGGATGAGGCTGTGGGCAGCCTGATCTAGGGTAGGGTGTCCCTGCCCATGGCAGGGGGATTGGAACTATATGATCCTTGTGGTCCCTTCCAACCCTGACTGCTCCTATGATTCTATGAACATGCCTCATAGTGCTAACATAAAATGTCTCAGCTACTTAACAAGGTTGTTTCTTTTTTTTACATTCTTAAAGATACTTAAATGTTTGTTTCTTAGCTGTGTGTTGATTGGCAGCTGAATGCTCCTTGAGAACTTTTCTGTCTTTCCTTCATCTCATTCTGGACACTCCAATCTTATTAATTGATTGAGATTCCTGTGCTGGTTGAATATTGTGATTTCTGCAGTATTCAGATGAATTGAGAAATATAGTCTGCCCAACAGGCTTCCCTTCCAGGAATATTAAGCAAGCAGTAGTTCAGAAGTAACTTGACATAGCTGGTTGTGTTGCTTCTTCTCATCTCAGTTACATTTTAATGCAGAGTTAAGAGTGTCATCCACAAGTAGCCCTTGGCAACAGAGCTGACCACCAACTTGGCCTGTTCTGCTTTCTTTTCAATCCTGTTAACATATCAGTTGTGAACATTCTATTCTCCTTTGAAGCAACAGGGAGGTGGCAGAAGCCCCATCCATGGAGGTGTTTAAGGCCAGGCTGGATGAGGCTCTGGCCAGCCCGATGTAGTGTGAGGTTTCCATTTGGAGGATAATCTTTATTGGAGAGAAAAATGTGCCTTGGTAAAACACACAGCCTTTATTGAATTGTTTTGCTGTTTTGATGTCTCCACAATCTGACCTGTGACACCCTGTCAGAGGAGGTAGCAGTATCTTACGTCATGACTGTCTGGAAGCCTTGCCTGGAAAGTTTCATCTTAACAACTGTCCTGGCTTAATAATAAAAGTAGGCTGAACATCAGGAGTTTCAACACCTGTAATGTTAGCAGTTGCCAAAAGTAAGTATGGTAACCAGCTGACAGAGTTCTGTCATCTAAGTGTATTCCACAACCCAACTCTTTCAATAGCAGAAAATGGAAATGTGAATATTGACACATTCAGTGTGGGGCTTACCAGCAAGAAAAACCACATAGCATTAAAAATAATCCTGGTTTAACCATTGTCTCTTTTCTCAGCCTGCTTCTTCTGTGGTATTGGCAGCATGACACTCATCAGGGTTTGGGGAGAAGGTGGGGTTGGTCTCTTCTCTCAAGCACACAGTGACAGAACAAGAGGACACAGTCTCAAACTGTGCAAGGGCAGGTTCAGGCTGGATGTTAGGAAGAAGTTCTTCACAGAAAGAGTGATTTGCATTGGAATGGGCTGCCTGGGGAGGTGGTGAAGTCACCACCCCTGGAGGTGTTTAAGAGGAGGCTGGATGAGGCACTTAGTGCCATGGTTTAGTTAATTAGAAGGGTTAGGTGATAGGTTGGACTCGATGATCTTAGAGGTCTTTTCCAAGCTGGTTAATTGTGTGGTTCTGTGGTTAGTCATTATAAATAAAGCAGCTCTAACATCACACGTAGTAATTTTTACTGGCCACTTAAAACAGTTCTCCTGCAAAGATCACGTTCAGGAATTTAACACCACAGGAAGAAATAGAGAACTCCTGCTAGAAACGCATGAACTTTTTGTCACACTGCGTTCATGTAGCTCAAGAAGCTGGGGTAATTGGGTACCTGGAGCCAGAAATAGGCCATCAAAGCAAAAAATATGACCAGGTTATTTGGGTGTATGCTTTGCTGATCACAGCTTCATGGCTAGTGAAGGACTGGCTTCTCTGTTAGTTAAGGAAAGATAGACATTATGGCAGAGCTTTTAAGAATCATAGAATCATAGAATCAACGAGGTTGGAAGAGACCTCCAAGTTCATCCAGTCCAACCTAGCACCCAGCCCTAGACAATCAACCAGACCATGGCACTTAGTTCCCCATCCAGGCTTTGCTTGGACACCTCCAGGGGTGCGGACTCCACAACCTCCCTGGGCAGCCCATTCCAGTGCCAATATCTCTCTCTGCCAACAACTTCCTCCTAACATCCAGCCTAGACCTCCCCTGACAGAAACTGTTTTCCCTTGTTCTCTTGCTGCTTGCCTGGCAGAAGAGCCCAGCCCCACCTGGCTACAGCCTCCCTTCAGGTAGTTTTAGACAGCAATGAGCTCTGCCCTGAGCCTTCTCTTCTCCAGGCTGCACACCCCCAGCTCCCTCATATAAGTATAAGTGACATAAAAGACAGTATAAGCGTACAGAGGGTTTCTGATTATCCAGGAGAGAAAGAACAATCCTTCAGTGTCACTGCAGATGTGTTTATGTATCAGCTCCTTGAAAGTTATAAAATGTTGAACAAGCAGTAAATGACAGGAAAAGCAGCAGATTCCTCATTGCAGGGGCTCATGAGCAGTGGATGAACTACCACTGTAAACCAGGTCCCTTAAGAATGGCAAAGGAAAAATTGCTTTTGGCAGCACTTGAGCCAAAATGGCAAATGATTGAACTCATCCTTTAATGTGTGTTCAGCTCCTTACACAATCCCTCAACACAAGTACATAAGCACTGCCATGGGTGTATCTCAGGCCTACACTTCATCCAGTCATCTGAATGGCTTAAACAGAAGTCTTTTCATACAGTGCTGGTGGGGATTTGGTGAAGAGCATGTTTGGCAAAGAAGCAGAGCTCCACTCAGGATGGTAATATTCTGGTCTCAACTGAGTATGGCTCCACATGCTGATAAAGGTTTCAGCGAAGATGCTGTCTCACATTCATGTTTGTGTACTAGACCAGTGAAGGCTTCCTATAGAGAAAAAACAGTTCTAATGATGGTGACAATAAATCATCTGCTCAGAGTGGAGCAAGTGTGTGTCGATACCATTCAATGTCTTCAAGGGTAATCAAACCATCCATTCCAGCTCACATCTTAACTTCAGTCAAAACAAAGGATGTCTACAAGTTAAAGACACATTAATATCTGCATGTTCCAGACTATCAATTACTGTATCATAAATCAAACATGCTGGGACCTGTCTAAAGAACAATTTCACCTCTGTAGTCAACAGGCCAATGAGAAAATGCTAATCATGAGTTCAGCAGGAGTAGCATATATAAGCATGCCATCTTCTCTCGTCCACTTCCACACCTGTATCTTAGGGTTCACAGGATATAAATCCTCTCTCCATTCTCTTTCTGACAGCAAGACAAACAGTTTAATGTCCCTCTTCATTTTTGCTTTCCAAGGTACCAGCTGTCTTGCCTCCCATCCTAAGCTACTAACATATATTACTACATTCAGTGTAATTTTTTAAGCCAGCATTTATCTTTGAAGTGTGCTGACTCCATTATCAGAAAGGTTTCGATTGCTTGAAAGGTTTTTTTTCACTCTCCCAGCTCTAACAGTCACCTTAATGATTGTTTGTTCTTTCTTCCATTTTTTTCTTCTTCCTGACTTGTCTCACATAGGCAAATCAGCTCATATAGAGCTAACTTGAGGTAACACTTCATATAACTCTACCTAGCACAGTGGGATCACAGCAGGATCCAGTAGCAACATCTGGATCCAAATATTTGAAAGTTCTCATTGCTTTCCAAATTAGCCCAAAAGACAGAAGGATTTTGTGTGGATCTTGATATACAGCAGACAACATCTCCAAAGAGCTCTCTTCACAGCTAGCATGACTGCCAGGACATGACTGCCAGAATAGGCACTTCAAAACCTCTTGCTGTAATTTCCAAGGAGAAAATACCGCCGTGACAGCAGTGGACTGCTAAGCTAAGCTCATAGGGTCAGGAAGGTGTCTGGGTGTGATTCTTTACACAAAACCTAGAGATAACAGCTCCTTAAAATTAGTGTCTGCACAAAGCAGTGTTTAATGTTTTCACTAAGGCCATCAGAGAGGCTTGCTTATGAGTGAAACTGAAAGCCCTTTGAGCGAAAAGCTTAATCAAGAAAGCTAGGAGGGATAAGAAATTAATTTCCAGTTTGAACATTCTGTCCTTTGACAAGATAAACAGGCACTGTGGAAGCAAAGCAAGAAACAGAGTTGCAAAGAATGGGAGGTTTAGAGACTTTTGAGAAAGCTAACGAATTCACTGTGGGGTCTGGCTTCCTATTAATGCCTTTCCTCCTTCCCCTAGTGATAAAATAATGGTATACCATAGCATGTGTAATCTGTCCCATTCATGCTGGTACACACCTCACGTGTGGATACCTATCTGAAGAAATGATTTGTTTTGACCTTCTCAAGCTGCCTGTGAGCAGTTGTGTCAGTGACAGCTCGTGTCGACTGCAGCTTGTGTCAGCTTTAAAGAGCTGGAGGCTGTTTGAAGAGCTACCCTGCTGTAGGAGGTTGCTGATAAATCCTCCCAGCAAAAGCCTCTGAAGAAATACAGTTTTATTAGTGATGTTACCAGTGTTGCCTGAACAATATTTCCCCCCCCACACCATGTTCTAAACTTGCACATCTTTTTCTGGTGTTCTTCAGATTCCAGTCTCTTTTTTCATGAGGAGGTATTTAAGAACAGTTTGATTTATTTACATTTCACTTATCCTCAACCTCTGAGCATTTGCTGAAGAGTGTGAGATCATGACAGGACTTGGCATTTACATGTACATAATGCACAGCAACAGAAGAGCACTGAACCTCTTTGAACAGAGACTGTTACAGAAGTAAGGTCACTGCATATAAACATCTTCCAAGAAGCCCTCACCTGTGGGACTTAAAATCCACTGTAAAAAAAGAGGATCTAGGAAGTATGTAAATAAAATTAGAGAAACAGACCTAGAAAGCTTAAGAACAAGATTAGAGGTAGTATTACTTTGCTCACTCTCCAGATCAGGTAAGGAATAGAATCATAAAGTGATTTAGGTTGAAAGGACTTCAAAGCTCATCTAGTTCCAACCCCCCACCACAGGCAGGGACACCTCCCAGTAGAACAGGTCTGAGTGTCTACTCAGAGCTCCACTCAAACCCAGTTTCCATTCATGCAAGGCAAATTGCCAAATTTGACTGTCAGAGTTTTTGAAAGCAAATACAAATATTCCAACACTTATTGTATGCAAAAGCACTGTGGGGTTTCTGAGTTTTGATCCTGAGTCTGAGAGTTCAGAAGGCTTTGCATTGGTAGATCTGTGACTGTCTTTACCGTGTCTATGAGGATGAGTCCTGTGGTCCAGCTGGAGAGAGAGATCTTGGTAGTCTTCACAAGAAAAGAAGTCTTTTCAGATTATCATAGAATGGTTTAGGGAAGGGACCTCAAAGCTCCCAGTTCCAACCCCCTGCTATAGGCAGAGACACCTCCCACTAGAACAGGTTGCTCAAGACCTTATCCAACCTGGCCTTGAACACCTCCAGGGAGGGAGCAGCCACAACCTCCCTGGGCAACCTGTGCCAGTGTCTCATCACCCTCACTGCAAGGAACATCTTCCTAATATCTAGTTTGAATCTCCCCTCTGCCAGTTTAAACCCATTACCCCCTGTCCTGTCATTACAAGACCTTGTCAATAGTCCCTCTGCAGCCCTCCTGTAGGCCCCTTTTAGATATTGGAGGGCCACTCCAAGGTCTCCTCAAAGCCTTTGCTGAAGAGCTCTAACTCTTTCAGCCTGTCCTCATAGCAGAGCTGCTGCAGCCCTCTGAACATCTTCATGGCCTCCTCTGGACTCACCCCATGTCCTTCTTGTGCTGGGGGCTGCAGAACTGCACACAGAACTCCAGGTGAGTTCTGAGGAGAGCAAAGGGGCAGAATCCCCTCCCTTGCCCTGCTGCCCACACTGCTCTTGCTGCAGCCCAGCAGACAAAGTTATGCAAAGCCACACAGTAAATTCTTAAGCTTGTCTCTAATATTAAAGTCCTAATCATAGAATCATAGAATCATAGAATCAAGCAGGTTGGAAGAGACCTCCAAGATCATCCAGGCCAACCTAGCACCCAGCCCCAGCCAATCAACTAGACCATAGCACTAAGTGCCTCATCCAGTCTTTTCTTGAAGACCCCCAGGGACAGTGCCTCCACCACCTCCCTGGGCAGCCCATTCCAATGCCAATCACTCTCTCTGTGAAGAACTTCCTCCTAACATCCAGCCTAGACTTTCCCCTGGCACAAATTGAGACTATGTCCCCTTGTTCAGCTGCTGGTTGCCATTTACAACACCAGAAAGAGAAAAAGAACCCTTCCTCGTGAGGAAACAGCTCCTAATCTGCTTCTATGCCTCATTACCTGTCATGAAACATACTTTGGGAAACTCAGACTCCGTGGTTTAATAACAGAGACACCTGTGCAATCACATCAAACCTTCAGGCAAGCTTTCTGGATTGAGACATACAATTACAGCACCTTCAATGAAGGTTATAAATGCACAATATTTCTCCACAGTTTAATGTTTAGACCTCAGCCTGCTTCAGGAATAATAATAATAATAATAATAATAATAATAATACATTTTAAAGTGCTTGAAGAGTCTTATAAAAATGTTCTACTGTTTTCTGGAATGCTCTAAAATAAGGCATGATAGTAGTGTGAAGGAAATAAACAGGATGAGGTTTTATATAACAGCTATTAAGCATGAACATTTCAATGCTGTTTCTGGCCTTAAAAGCAGATGAACCTCTGGGTCACTCTTACATCTGTGCAGCACTCTAATGACCTATGTTATGAAGGAGTGACCCTAATATGTAGTTAGTCTTAATTTGGGGGGTTGGAAAGCAAACTCAAGTCTAATTTGTAGTTAGTCTTAATTTGGGGGGTTGGAAAGCAAACTCAAGTCTAATTTGTAGTTAGTCTTAATTTGGGGGGTTGGAAAGCAAGCTCAAGTCTAATTTGTAGTTAGTCTTAATTTGGGAGGTTGGAAAGCAAATTCAAGTCAAATTTGTGTCTGATATATATATATATGTGTGTGTGTATGTATTTATGTGTGTATATATATATATAGAGAGAGATTTTGATGATGCCCTCCTCTCTTACAAATAAGTTAATGTAGCAACTGGAAAACAAAACCAAACCAGAAAACAATAAAGAAAGTATCTTCAAGAGTCACTTTCTCATTACAGTTTTTCAAAGCTCATTTAAAGTTGACAATAATTTTGAAAGAGATTTTTTTGAGTGGTGTAGCCATTTGTTTTGTTGTTTGCTTTTCCTTACCAAGTATAACTTTAAACAAAAAGCTCTTAAGCAATGCTTTGAAATGCAGGTTGGTTTGGGTTTTGTTTTGGTGGTGGTGGTGGTGTTGTCTGTTTTTTCTTTCTCCTTAATAACTTAGTTCTAAAATGCCTCCATTTAACTTTTTCTTTCCTTGCCTTCTTTTCCAGCTGTGTGGCATCAGCAGCAGAGGACAAGTTAGTGCCATGGTCTAGTTGATTGGACAGGGCTGGGGGTTGGGTTGGACTGGATGATCTTAGGGGTCTCTTCCAACCTGGTTGATTCTATGATTCTATGATGTCTTCTGTCTGAAGTATATTAAAGCAGCAGTGGGAAAGTTCAGCTGTAGCCTCACACCAGGCAGTCCTGCTAGCAGCAGGGGTGCTGAAATTGCAGAGGAAATTAAACGCTCAGAAGCTGTGATTGGCATCTTGAGGCAACTCATTTTCCAAAGCACTGAAAAGTACTGTTCAAAAGCATCCTAATGACTTCTAAGCTAAACTCTCATCTAAGTAGTTATTTTTCATGTTAATATTCTGTTTCTTTCTGAGTAAGATTTGCTGTAAGGTCCCACTCCAGCACACACACATGCATATGCATATTTAACTTCCTGAACAGGCAGTTCAGCTGAATTCAGACTGATTCTGACTCATACACGTTATTAACTTAGACCTTAATGATTGTGGGTCCTAAGCTCTGGTTTGGACTTAGCAAAACAAATGCCAATGAAAGAGGGAGCAGGAGATTGAAAGTTACAGGAGTCTCACTCTTGCTGCTTGATGACATTTGATCCAACACTAACAGGATTTCCAATCTTTGATTCTTTGTTTACATCTCCAATCAAGGCAGAAATCCAAATAGCAGACTGTAGAATTGTTCTCTGCACTGATTTGTTTTGGGGTGTTTCCACCTAAGTGTTTTGTGGCTGAAAGTAGAAAGTTTTAAAAGAAATAAATATTTCTTATGCAAAAAAAAAAAGTGTTGCTCTGAGGTAGAATCATTACAACCATGAGTAGTAAGTGGCCTGGTTTAGCAGAATTCCTAACAGTCACTTTTAAGAGGGACAGGGATCTGCCTGAGAGAGTCCAATGGAGGGCTACGAGGATGATTATGGGTCTGGAGCACTGCCTGATGAGGAGAGGCTGAGGGACCTGGGGCTGCTTAGTCTGGAGAAGAGAAGACTGAGAGGGGATTTAATACAGATTAAATATAAAGTATATAAATTACAAATGTATTTGTATTACATAAAACTATCTACTATTTATAGTATATAAAGATAAATCATAAGTATCTGAGGGATGGGGGTCAGGGGGTCAGGGGAGGGTCAGGCTCTGTTCACTTGCTTACTGCATTCAGTTTTGGGCTTCCTGATTTAAGCGGGACAGAGATCTGCTGGAGAGGGTCCAGTGGAGGGCTACAAGGATGACTGGGGGACTGGAACAGTGCCTGATGAGGAGAGGCTGAGGAACCTGGGGCTGTTTAGATTCCAGAAGAGAAGACTGAGAGGGGATTTAATAGATGTTTATAAATACCTGAGGACCTGAGGGATGGGAGCTGGGGGGAGGGACACGACAGGCTCTGCTCACTTGTTCCCTGGGACAGGACAAGGATCAATGGATGGAAGCTGCAGCACAGGAGGGTCCATCTCAACTCCAGGGGGATCTTCTTTACTGTAGGGGTCCCAGAGCACTGGCACAGGCTCCCCAGAGAGGCTGTGGAGTCTCCTTCTCTGGAGCCTTTCAGGGCCTGTCTGGGTGTGTTCCTGTGTGACCTGAGCTAGATTGCATGGTTCTATTCTGATGGGGGGGGGGGGGGGACGGGGGTTGGACTGGATGATCTCCTTGCGTCCCTTACAACCCCTGACATCCTGTGAGCCTGTAATCCTGTGATCTTTGCTCATCTAACCAGAGATGTTAAATTTGTGTGTACAAGTTAAAGAAATGAGATAGAGAATAGCTATGGGCAGAGTAGGGGAGAAAGAAATTCTTCTCACATAAATCACTATTATTTTTCAGACAATGAGTATAGAAAGAGTAAGGGAACTGTAAGGGAACTGATGGAGTGAAGACTCTCATTTCCTCTAGTGCACTACTTTTCTACTTGTTCTTTACTAGCTCTACAATGAAAAAAAGACTTGTATTGAGGATACATGTGAGCTCTGACTTAGAGGCATTTCCCTCTTTATCTGGACATATTTCCAAAGCACTTGAAAGAGTCTTCCTTAGGCTGAGAAGCACAACAGTTGTGTACCTGCAGAACATTCACATTTAATTGAGAACTTAGAACGTGGCTGTTAGAGTGAGTCTCAATGGGCAGGAATATTGGCAAGCTCTTCCTGTTGCTGGAGCTGGTGTAAAACAATTAGCCATGGGTCAGGCTGACTTCAAAGGGAAATCATTTAATTAAGACAATTGTTAGAAGCACATCTCCCTAGGTGCTAGCAGTGTCTCATTCTTTCCAGCTGCTAATTGAACCAGTTTGTTTGCTCACAATCTTAATATGGCCTCTGCAAGGGGGGGAAAAAAAACCAGTATAATTTTAAAAGGAGTCTTAAAAAGATAGGAAAAAAAACCCCTTATATAAACTTTGAAAATGTGAGAACTGCCAACGAGCAACATCTGATGGAACAGCTTATGGTATGTTTATTTTGTGTTAAAGATGCTGCTCAAAGAAACCACAAGAATTGTTCATTTGCCTTCGAGTTTCTCAGTCGTAGTTCCACCAAAACAGTTTATTTGCAGCTTAAGAATTGTCATTTTGAAAGGACTCTGTGTAGTTTTCTATGTTTGGTGTTGCTTTTTGAGCATCGCTGAGATCCACAGGCTAGATTTCACAGTGCTTTCAGCCAGCCACTTCTGCTGAGATGACTTCCACTGTCTTAACTTGCAGTATGCCACGGACAGACTATGCTTCACTACCTCCTATCACAGTGTAGCAACTCCAGCAAGAGACCTGTTTCCAGTTGCTGTGTTTTATGACAGGCCAGGAAAGCTCTATTTCTTAACAGGATACTCCTCGGATCTTTCCCTACAAATAAGTGGGTTAGATGCAAACCAGCTTCCAGTCTTTAAGCCTTTCCAAAGCTGCAGTTAAAGAGCTGCCAGAGGAAGCAATCAATCACTCCAGCTGAAGCTGAGAGGATACATCTTCACAGATGAGAAATCATACTACTGCTTCACTTAGGGAGAGTTGCTGATTAAGTGTCCAAACGAATCCTACTTGAGTATTTGCATATCCAAGGGCGATTCCACCTCTAGGTTTCCTCTGTAAAGATGATAAGCACCAGGTTGGCCTTCTGTGCTAAGCCATATCTCAGAGCAAACACTAATCTGCTCACAGTAGTTGTACTAAGCCACCTATGGATTTATTATTCCCTTTTAAAAAACATGATGTTAGTTTTCTCTCACACTTTTGTATTCTTTCAGAGGATAAATAGCATAGTAACTACCTGATGGGATCTCTGTACAAACACAACCAGGATAAGCACTCATAAAATAAGTGTTTCTTGAACTTGGAGGGCTCTGGGAGAAGTTTCCTGATTTATTCAACAATTGACTTAGGGAAATAGCAAAATCGGAGGGCCAATATCACAGACTTAAGTTGTCCTTTTTCCCCCCCTTCATTTCCTAACCTAGAGAATAGCAAAGGAGAAGATATTAATATATATCCAAATGTTTAGGACTTAGTTATGCTTATCTTAGAGGCTGCATTAAAGCTGTCTTCATTTTTGTTTCATGGAAGCAAAATGTTTTTGTTATCTAAGTGAAAACAAACAACCCAGAAAAGACAAAAGTGAAGGTCCCTGTTCTTTGTTTGGATTATACTGATTCCAGTTAGTGTGCAAAACAGTCAACATAAACTAAAAGGTAGCTGGTGCTGATTTCCAAAGGGGGCAGGTAGCAGCTTGTTCACACCCAGGTCAAGGTCAAATTCAGCTTTAGCAATGTCAACACTTCACCTAAATACTTCAATCCATGGCTTGGACATCTGGCTGGTTGCTTATAAGAGAATGCTACACAACCATTATCATGGATGAGTACATCTTGAGTGCTGTGTCCAGCTCTGGGCTCCTCAATTCAAGAGAGATGCTGCGATACTGAAAGTGTCCAGAGGAGGGCGACAAAGCTGTGAGGGGCCTGGAGCACAGCCCTGTGAGGAGAGGCTGAGGGAGCTGGGGGTGTGCAGCCTGCAGAAGAGGAGGCTCAGGGCAGAGCTCATTGCTGTCTACAGCTACCTGAAGGGAGGCTGTAGCCAGGTGGGGTTGGGCTCTTCTGCCAGGCACCCAGCATGAGGACAAGGGTACACAGCCTCCAGTTGTGGCAGGGGAGGTCTAGTCTGGATGTTAGGAGGAAGTTGTTGTCAGAGAGAGTGATTGGCATTGGAATGGGCTGCCCAGGGAGGTGGTGGAGTTGCCATCCCTGGAGGTGTTCAAGCAAAGCCTGGCTGGGGCACTTAGTGCCATGGTCTGGTTGATTGTCTAGGGCTGGGTGCTAGGTTGGACTGGGTGATCTCAGAGATCTCTTCCAACCTGGTTGATTCTATGATTCTATGATTATTCAGTTAATTACACTCTTATCTCTCTCTCTGGAAGAGAATCCTGATATTATTTCCCATGTTTGCTGGAAAGACTCACTGCAGAAGACAATGCTGATATTAAAATGGCTAAAGAATATGAGTTGCTCCAAGTTTGGGATGCCAATATTCGAGGCCTCTTATTTCAGAAGCATAAATTCTGAGAATAAGGCTTTGAGGGGCAGATGAGATGTGAGCAGAATGAAATACGAGAGTGAAGGAATGACCAAAAGGGAAAAGAATAATAAAAAGGGGAATAAAATATTAAAAAAGGGGGGGAAAGGGTGAATTTTCCTTAATTCAGGGAAGTATGAATTCCTTCCCCTTTTCCCTGGTAGTGTTCTGTAAGCTGGGGCCCATCAAACAATGAGCTCCCCTTCAACTATTCTCTATTACAAGAGGAATGTGGACGTGCTAGAAGGTGTCTAGAGAAGGGCCATGAGGATGATCAGAGGGTGGAGTTGGACTGGAGGGTCTTGGAGGTCTCTTCTAACCTGGTTGATTCAATGATTCTATGATTCCTATGAGGAGAAACTGAGGGAGTTGGGGCTGTTCAGTCTAGAGAGGAGAGGGCTCCAAGGTGACCTTATCGTGGCCTTTCAATATCTTAAGGGTGTCAGGGAGTGATAGGACTGGGGGGAATGGAACAAAGCTAGAAATGGGGAGATTCAGACTGGATGTTAGGAGGAAGTTACTCAGCATGAGAGTGGTGAGAGCCTGGAATGGGTTGCCCAGGGAGGTGGTTGAGGCCCCATCCCTGGAGGTGTTTAAGGCCAGGCTGGATGAGGCTGTGGCCAGCCTGATCTAGGGTAGGGTGTCCCTGGGCAGGGGTGTTGGAACTAGATGATCCTTGTGGTCCTTTCCAACCCTTACTGATTCTATGATTCTATGATTGTGGTCCCTTCCAACCCTGACTGATTCTATGACTCTATGATTCTATGGTTCTAAGTGCTCCAGTAAAATGACTGTCAAGTAAAGAAAACAGTGAATGCCATCAAAGCTAATTCCAGTGCAGCAATTCCCTGTACAGACAGTAATGGGTTTTCTATATGGCAGGAAGGCAAATGAAGAAGAGCAAGATGCCAAAGAACACTGAGTTAATTAGGGCTTTTACCACTTGGCAGCACAGACAACTGCTGCTGTGAAATCAGGTCCCTTACTTGTGCCCTTACAGCCTGGGCAAATTGTTTTATTAAATAGATGGAGAAGTCTTCCCAGCATTGTTTTGGTCAGGTTTTGGTACATCAGGTGCTCAGATGAAATTGATGGAATTACAGTATTAGGATAGCATCCTATAATAAACACCGTGAGGGCATTATAATAGTGTAGCATGGGAGTGCTTGTGAAAAAGAAGTGATTTAATATCAGTGACCAAATGTTCATTTCTAAACTGTGGGAAACAAGAAAAGAAAGCCAGGAAAATTAATAAGGGATTTGCTGGCTTATATTAGAAGTGTAGTTTTTTAGGAGTGCTTCACTCATCTCCTTTTGGTCAGCTTGTTCTCCCAGGCTGAAGAAACCAGCAGTATGAAAGAAAGAGGCTGATTTCTTTAGGGTTTTCTGAGTTTGGTACAGGCAGGTAAGAGACTGCAGAACTAAATTAAATATAACTGTTCAGAACACTGCATCTTGTAAAAGCACTGAGAGCTAATTTACCTCCACCTGCAAGTAACACTTCACCAGAGCACAGTTTTGACTACTTTTAGGCCAGCTAGAAAAACAATATGTGATGTTATGGTTGTAGCAGTGGGAAAGATCTCACCTACCTTAGACATTTATAGGAACACCCACACTAGTATTTTAGTTCAGGTCGTTAGTGCTCGTTTGAAGCAAATCTCCCTGTTACCCAGAATTTACTGGGAGTCAGTTTGTATCAGAGTAGCCTCAGAGCATGCAAATGCCTTTATTCAGCTAAAGTATACTTCAGGAATGCAACTAACACACTACTAATCTGCTAATGCACTGGTCGCCTGGGAGCCTCCTCTTCTGCAGACTGAACAGCCCCAGCTCTGTCAGTCTGTCCTCAGGAGAGGTGCTCCAGCCCTCTGAGCATCCCAGTGGCCCTTCTCTGGACACACTCATTGAGTCCAACCTCCCTGCCAGAGCAGTACCAGACAATCTAGCTCAGGTCACACAGGAATACATCCAGATAGGCCTTGAAAGGTGCAATGGATAGAAGCTGCAGCACAGGAGGTTCCAGCTCAACACAAGGGGGAACTTCTTTACTGGAAGGGTCCCAGAGCACTGGAATGCATGTTCATGGTCATGGAATGTCCTTCTCTGGAGACTTTCAAGGCCTGTCTAGATGTGCTGCTGTGTGACCTGAGCTAGACTGTATGGTCACAGTATCACAGTATCACCAAGGTTGGAAGAGACCTCACAGATCATCAAGTCCAACCCTTTACCACAGAGCTCAAGGCCAGACCATGGCACCAAGTGCCACGTCCAATCCTGCCTTGAACAGCCCCAGGGACGGCGACTCCACCACCTCCCCAGGCAGCCCATTCCAGTGCCCAATGACTCTCTCAGTGAAGAACTTTCTCCTCACCTCCAGCCTAAATCTCCCCTGGTGTAGCTTGAGGCTGTGTCCTCTCGTTCTATTGCTGGCCACCTGAGAGAAGAGAGCAACCTCCTCCTGGCTAAAACCTCCCCTCAGTAGTTGTAGACAGCAATAAGATCTTCCCTGAGCCTCCTCTTCTCCAGGCTAAACAGGTCCTGCTGTGGCAGAATTTGGATGTGTTGCTGTGTGACCTGAGCTAGACTGTATGGTCCTGCCGTGGCAGAGGGTTTGGATGTGTTGCTGTGTGACCTGACCCAGACTGTATGGTCCTGCTGTGGCAGAGGGTTTGGATCCGATGATCTCTCTGGGTCCCTTCCAACCCCTGACATCCTGTGATCCTCAGAGTTTTATGTTGCTATATATCCCTGATAAGTTTAAGAAAACAGATACCTTGACAGGAGGCAGAGGAAAAATCTGCTAAGATTGATCATTCTGGAAAAGAAAAAAAATACTATAATCAGTTGAAGATTACTAATGAAAACACTTTAATATTTTAGAGGGTGATATCATAAGCAGAGGTACTGAGTTAGTTATATGGGTAGCATATATGAACTACATGTGAAAGTAGCACTTTGTACATATTAATTATAGATCTCATACATAGTTAATGTCTCTGGCTATGAATGTTTAACTAATCTAATTGATCTTTTCCAATCTTTGATGGCTCTGCTGTATAGAACATATGAAGCCATGAAATATTTTATCATTACATAAGTCATTATCTGAAAAACCTCCAGAGTGCTCAGCCAACTCTGTAATTAGTTCCCTGGCAAAACTGAGGGTCACTAAAAAAAAACCAAACCAAAAACCCTTACACTTTGGGGAATAATTGAGCTCTGTAGCCAATCAATTTTTGCTTTTGGAACTGATAAATAGCATTGTCTTTGCTTTTCCACAACCAATTATTGCCGTTGTAAACCTGTGTGTGTGCTCTGTAATGAGAGACTGTAACCTCCAGCACCCCAGAGGCTGAGATCTTGGTGTCCCAATCAGCTCTAATCTTGTGTTTTTTTCAGGGATGAGACATCCAGAGAACTCCTGTGGGACTCATCATGCTGCATATTACTATGATTTTGTGTCTGTAAGAAGCAAGTGTGGGCTGCTCCTGCACAGCATCATAGAATCAGTCAGGGTTGGAAGGGACCACAAGGATCATCTAGTTCCAACCCCACTGCCATAGCTAGGGACACCTCACAGTAGATCAGGCTGGCAGGAGCCTCATCCAGCCTGGCCTTAAACACCTCCAGGGAGGTTCCACCACCTCCCTGGGCAACCTGTTAAAGAGTCTCACCTCCCTCATGCTGAACAACTTCCTCTTAACATCCAGTCTGAATCTCCCCACCTCCAGCTTTGTTCCATTCCCCCCAGTCCTATCACTCCCTGACATCCTAAAGAGTCCCTCCACAGCTTTCTTGTAGGCCCTCCTCAGATGCTGAAAGGCCACAATGAGGTCACCTCAATGTCTTCTCCTCTCCAGACTGAACAGCCCCAACTCCCTCAGTCCCTCCTCATAGCAGAGGTGTTCCAGCCCTCTGATCGTCCTCATGGGCCTTCTCTGGACACTTTCCAGCACATCCATATCCCTCTTGTAATAGGGGATCCAGAGCTGGATGCAATACTCCAGGTGGGAGTCTCACCAGAGTGGAGTAGAGGAGGAGGATCAGTTCCCTTGCCCTGCTGCCCACAGTGCTCTTGCTGCAGCCCAGGGCTGAAGATCAGAGCAAGCCTGGGACGGTGAGCAGCCCAGCCAGGGCACAGTGCCAAGCAAGAGCAGGCTGGTGAAAACTTACCATATGCCCAGATTTGAGTGTTAATGAAGCTGTGGTGCAATAGGTTCTGGGGCTTGGGAGCTTGGGTGTTTGTCATAGGTTGAGCCTGACTGACTGCTGTGCTGGGACTGATCACGAACCTGGAGTTTAGGCAGCCTTGTCTCCAGTCCTGTCTCAGATCTGTTTGCTTTCATTCTTTCCTGGCCTCCTGACTAGGACCTCACTCACTTTTGTTGGTACCACTAAGAGGGGCTGTGCATATCACTGCCCTGGCAACAGGTGATGCTCTGTTAAAGAGGACACAGCCTGCCCTGGGGCCACCCTTGGCTCATTCCCCTCATGGAGCAGTCGGTGCCTGTGCTCCCTCATACAAGCACTGGCAACAGGTTCTGACTAAATGCATGAGCCTGCAGTTAGGCAGAGATGAAACAAGACCTTCATGTAAATATGATCTACTTATACAGATGCAGATTTGACAAACAAGTTCTGCAGCAATTCAAAAGGCTCAAATCCACACTGGAAGAGTTTGTTTAGTTGTGTTTTACACCAATATGACAGGTACCCAAATTTGGTGGTACCCATTAAACTCGGGTAGCATTTTCTATCTCCCTGTTTGAGCTAATTGTTGCCAGTGCTTCTGTGTGTACTCATGCACAGACCCACATGTTAGTCAGGAACAGCATCTCTAGATATTCTGCATCCAGAGAGAGGATAGGGATGGCTTCAGGGCTCTGATCACACCTTGGCACATGTACTATGGAAAGAGAACATGACTGCTTGCCAGCTGCTTTTTTTAGAGCAAAGGCAAATCATTTGTTACCATCAACATTTCCATTCAGTGATCTGCAGTGCCTACATAGTGAATTCCTGGATATTATTTAACCTTCTCTCTTGTGCAAGTGGTGTTTCTAAAAGGCTGTGATTTTTTTTTTGCTAGCTGCTATCTTTCTGGAACTTTCCTTTAAAGCAAGGCTTAAATAAAACCTCTTGCTGGTTTGATTGATGTGATTTTTGCAGCCTGAAACCAGATGCTTTTCAGATGGTCTGGTTTTAAGCTTGCAACCAGTGCTTGTTCATTTATTTTCTTTAGGGCCTTGTTCTGAACCTTGTCTGAATGCTATAGATAGCCTCACCTCTTCAAGGTCAGAGGAGAATTTCCTTATCATCCAGGACACATCTACAATCTGGCAATGGTGCTTATTTTACCTTGATGCATATCAGGAACTTTTTACACAGCTTTATCTGCTCTGTACCTTGTTGGTGTGGACAGTCAGTCATAGAGCCTCCAGTTCTCTAGCATGGGCCTTGAAAATTTATGATGATGTCCTTGATCTGTCACTGATAAGCTCTTTGACAAATGTATTTAAGATACTGAACTGTTTAGAAACTACTGCAGCTGAGGCTACACAGGAAAGAGTTGATTCATATTTCCTATGACCCCTTCCTAAGTGCACTACTACGAACCAAGACAGACCTATAAGGTTTTAAGCAGGGAAAACACAGCATTCAAGTGGTGTTTTCACAGAATCACAGAAACAGCCAGGTTGGGAAAGCCCCTCAGGATCACCAAGTCCAACCTAGAACCCTACAGCACAAGGTTCACCTGAAAACATAGCCCTAAGCACCACATCTAAACCCCCCTTAAACACATCCAGGGTGGGGGACTCAACTCATTCCAGTCCCTGGCCACTCTCTCCATAGAAGACTTTTTCCTAATGTCCAGTCTAAACCTCCTCAGCCTCAGCTTGAGGCCATTCCCCTTCTGTTCTCTCTACCCTCATTCAAATCAACACTACCTTGGTGTCATCTGCAAGCTTACTGATGACACTCTCTGTGCCTGACTCAAGGTTATCCACAAGTAGAGAATCTAATAAATGTACAAATAGACAGTTCAAGGAAATCAACCCATGGTAGAAAATGGAAGTATTTTATGTTGCTGGAAGAGCTGATTATTTCCACCTTCTGCCATTCCCTACTCAGGCCTTCAGATCTCTGTTTTGAAGGGGAACTCCTCCAGATGAAGTCCCATAGTGTATTCCCCTCATCTCATTTCCTCCCAGGACAGCAGCTGGCCTTCCAGGTGCTCCCCTTGAGCAATATCCTACTAACTTTCTGTTTCACAGGAGGTCAGTTGCATAATGGCTTTCTGGCCTGTAGCAGGAGCAGTGTGGCCAGCAGGACAAGGGAGGTTATTCTGCCCCTGTACTCAGCACTGCTCAGGCCACACCTTGAGTGCTGTGTCCAGTTCTGGGCCCCTCAATTCAAGGGAGATGTTGAGATACTGAATGTGTCCAGAGGAGGATGACAAAGCTGTGAGGGGCCTGGAGCACAGCCCTGTGAGGAGAGGCTGAGGGAGCTGGGGGCGTGCAGCCTGCAGCAGAGGAGGCTCAGGGGTGACCTCATTACTGTCTACAATTGCCTGAAGGGAGGCTGTAGCCAGGTGGGGTTGGGCTCTTCTGCCAGGCAAGCAGCAACAGAACAAGGGGACACAGTCTCAAGTTGTGGCAGGGGTGGTCTAGTCTGGATGTTAGGAGGAAGTTCTTGTCAGAGAGAGTGATTGGCATTGGAATGGGCTGCCCAGGGAGGTGGTGGAGTTGCTGTCCCTGGAGGTGTTGAAGCAAAGCCTGGATGAGGCACTTAGTGCCATGGTCTGGTTGATTGTCTAGGTCTGGGTGATGGGGTGGCCTGGGTAACCTTGGAGGTCTCTTCCAATCTGGTTGGTTCTACGATTCTATGATTAAGTACTCCAGTGTAGGACTGAGTCCAATGATGTGCCCACGGTGCAAGAATCTTTGCTTTCCCAGTGTTTATGTTGCACAAAGGAGCTGCTCTCTCCTCCAGCCTTTGATCATTACCTAATGAGGATTTCTGTTAGGTTTTTTCTCCAGCAGGTCACATGTGCCCTTTTGGGGAGTAAATAAACCAGCAGTGACAGGATTGCTTTGCTGCTATCTTCAGAAGCTGCTACAAGGCAAACACCATCACGAGTCAAGCACCCATCAGCAGAAGATCAGACCGTGGCACACATGCCCCTTCCTGACACCCTACTTCAGAGACCCTGCCAGGAGAGAAGAATGATGAGGATTTGAGCTTTTGCTAATGCCTTTTCCTCTTCATGAAGTTTATTGCTGTTAGGATGTGTCCCAGAAAGTTAAAGGCTGCATTTTGGGCTGCCTAATCTTTTGGGGAATGTAGGCCAGCCTGAAGCAGGAGCAGGAGCAGGAGCTGTGATCTTCCATGCTGGCTTGCACAGAGCATGAATCGTGTGATTGCAGCAGATAAAGAGAGCCCAGGAATATTGACAGTCAGGAGTGACAGAAAGATTGTCAGGTGTTGATTTGCATGACAGGAAAAAATTGTCTAAGGACTAACATGTAGTGGCTTCTATTTTCTTTTCTGACAATGGGGAATGCTGGATATGGGCTATGAAGCTAAACTGTAAGATCTGCACTGCAATTTGAGACTTTTAATCATTGTTGGTTTTCAAACAATTGGGAGCATTTTGGGAGATGCACTTTGTAAAGACTGGGGAGTGGAGGGTATTCTCATCTGAATGCTGACTGCATTTGTGGGCTTGTCTGGCACAGTTCTTGCTGGACTTCTGTTATTTCTGATAATCTTTGGATGTGCAGCAATATCTGGAAGCTTGTACCAACAAAAATGTACTCTTGTTGTGAGTGCTGCCAGAGAGCAGCAGCCATGAACTCCCATGAGTGACATAAATGCTGCCTAGCGATGCCATTCCATCCTACCCAAAGCAAGTCTGGAAGGGAGAGGAAGGACACAAAAATGGGCAGAAGTGTTACCTGTTCAGAGGATTAAGAGACACGATCATAGAATCATAGAATCAGCCAGGTTGGAAGAAACTTCCAAGCTCATCCGGTCCAACCTAGCACCCAGCCCTATCCAGTCAACCAGACCATGGCACTAAGTGCCCCAGCCAGGCTTTGCTTCAACACCTCCAGGGACAGCAACTCCACCATCTCCCTGGGCAGCCCATTCCAATGCCAATCACTCTCTCTGACAACAACTTCCTCCTAACATCCAGACTAGACCTCCCCTGGCACAACTGGAGGCTGTGCCCCCTTGTTCTGTTGCTGGTTGCCTGGCAGAAGAGCCCAACCCCACCTGGCTACAGCCTCCCTTCAGGCAGTTGTAGACAGCAATGAGCTCTGCCCTGAGCCTCCTCTTCTGCAGGCTGCACGCCTCCAGCTCCCTCAGCCTCTCCTCACAGACCTTGTTAAAGATAATGCTGCACCAAACAAACTGACCTGAAATTTGCCTGGCAACCCCTCTAAAAGAATGCTGCTGTTGAGTTCTCTACTTTCTCCTCTAAATTTTATTTCAGAGAAAATGGGAAGGAATTTTAAAGACTTTTAAACTGTACCATTTCCTTTGTAGAACAGCACATTGGTGTCACTCAGCAGCATATATTTGACTACTACCTTTGGACTTTACTGTGCATTACCAGCCTAGTCCACAATCCAAGCACTGCCTATTCACATTCCCTTTCAAGCCTCTTACAAAGTCCTTTTCTTACATCAGTGCAAGCTTCCCAGACAATTGATGAAGAGTCAAACTGACAGGGTGGAAGAGCAAATGCCCAGTAGTTTTTTCACACAGACACTGCTACAAGTTGTTGGCTTTTTTTTTTTTTTTAACTGATAATTTCCTTTCAGCCTTGAGTTTTGCAAAATTAATGATTTTATGTCTTAAAATATTAACATCTCCCATCAGCCTTGTGCATTTTAAATGCTCATACCATAATCTACCATTGTGTAAGGACAAAGGGCAAACTAAGAGTACAACATTCTGAAATGACAGTTTTCTTCCTATCATGGTTCAGGTTGCACATACAATATTCTTCTAATTCACTCTTTCAGACCTGGAAGGAGAAAATCCAAA
The DNA here is from genome assembly GCF_015220805.1 of Pogoniulus pusillus. Classification (NCBI taxonomy): domain Eukaryota; kingdom Metazoa; phylum Chordata; class Aves; order Piciformes; family Lybiidae; genus Pogoniulus; species Pogoniulus pusillus. The sequence continues at coordinate 5,906,316 of NC_087296.1, forward strand.
ACATTAACTATGTTGTAGAAAAGTGAGCCAGGTCTGTTCTTGTTTGTGTAAAGACATTCAGGCCAAGAGGCTTTCTGATCTGGTGTATTTTGGTCTTTGTGGAACTTTGCAACAGCTTTATCTAGAAAATGTCATTCTGAGCTTAATTACTTCTGGCATGGTGATTACATCAACCAACAACATGGCTCTGTATGAGCTGTGCAAGGCACTGCTTTGCAGTGTAAACTCCCACAGAGTTCATAAAGGGCTCCTTGGTATTGCTTGGTAAACAGAAGGACAAAAACACTGCTAGCTGATATCTTTTTGTAGTCTCATTAACGTAGCAGGAACTTTCAATGTGAAGTGATGGCATCAGTGGTACCTCATCTGACAGCTGGTCTAGTTGTGGAGATGAAGCCATGGCACAAGGGCAGCATGGATGTAACACCCTTGGACATTGCTGAATCTGCTCTGTTGGCCATGCAGCAATCCTGAACGTGAGATGCAGAACCAGAAGGAGAATGTTTAAGTGAGAAATAGAAAATGAGGCAGAGAGCATGGAATTTTATTAAGCTTTCATATCTTTCACCCATTATGCAGCAGTGAGTAAAAATGCATTTGTCAGCAATAACATCTAAAAGGTGGCAAGGCACACTTTTTTTCAAGAGAGTTGTTCTCATTTTCCTGTTCTTCTCCATGGTTCATTTATTTTTGGTGTAAGTCTACAGGAATTGCTTCTATCAAGCAAGATTAGAAATACAAGAGTAAGTCTGAATATTTTGGGGCCTTTTTTTTTTTGGTCCTAGAAGTAAAGATGAAGAACATTCCTGTAAAAGGACAGCATTAGTGTTAGTTGTGTCATTAGCATTTCTTCCATCCTGGAACCTTAGAGCATTTATATATCCCCCAGCCTCACAGTGAAAGGCACAGGGAATAAGGAGAGAAGCAGCAAATAGAAAAAGTAAGTAAAAAGTCATGAGAAATGATTTTGAGAAAGCAGCACTTAAGTCTTTCCTTTTAGAATCACATTTGTGTTTTCAGCCTACCCATTGCTCCACACTGTAGCCCATGGGCACAGTCATAGAATCATAGAATCATAGAACCAACCAGGTTGGAGGAGACCTCCAAGCTCACCCAGTCCAACCTAGCACCCAGCCCTAGCCAATCAGCTATTCATTGCAGTAGGTAAGTTCTTCACTGCTGCAGTGTCCTCTCACACATTATGTGGAGTTGTTTTTAGCTCCATTTGTGAGAAAACATTTCTCTTCTTTGTCTCTTTTATGTTGATATCCTATGAACAATTGAAGAAGGAATACTTTAGGCTGAGGCATTCACTGACCCAGAACCTTTTCATCAAAATGTTAAAGGCTGCTCTCTTTCACTTGGATCTTGTTTCCCCTCAAGTAACAGCTGACCCTTCATAATAAGAAGGATGAAACTTAATTTCACCTGGGGAATAAAAAGCCAAAATCCTTACCAAACAGTTTAAAGAAAGGGGTAGCTGGCCAATAATGTGTGTCTGGTTCTAGTGCATATCACAGAAACACAGTATTAAGTAGATTGAGAAAGACCTCTGTGATCATTGAGTCCAACCTATCACCTAATCCTTCTAATCAACTAACCCATGGCACTAAGTATCTCATCCAGCCTCCTCTTAAACTCCTCCAGGGATGTGAGAAAATAGGTTTCATTTATCACAGAATCACAGCATTTCTTAGATTGGAAAAGCCCTTCAAGATCATCAACCCAATAATTAGTTTCACACTGACAAGTCCTTGACTAAACCAAGTCCCTCAGCACAACATCTAATCACTATGAATTGCTATGGTTGGAAAGGACCACCAGGAGCATCCAGTCCAACCTTCGTCCCAGCATCTGTAATCACCAGACCATAGCTTCAAGCACCACATCCACTCTCCTTTGAAACACCTCCAGGGATGGCAACTCCACCACCTCCCTGGGTAGCCTGTTCCAGTGCCTGACCACCCACTCAGTAAAGAACTTCCTCCCAACATCCAACCTAAACCTCCCCTGATGCAACTTGAGGCCATTTCCTCTTGTCTTATCATTAGTAATTTGAGATAGGAGACCAGCTCCAGCCTCACTACAACCTCCTTTTAGGTAGTTGTAGAGGGCAATAAGGTCTCCTCTCAACCTCCTCTTTTCCAGACTAAACACCCCCAGCTCCCTCAGCCACTCCTCAGCGTCGTTGCCCTTCTCTGCACCCACTCCAGCACCTCAATGTCCCTCCTGTACTGTGGTGACCAAAACTGGACACTGTTAGATCAGTTCTATCAGAGAAGCTGGTATTTTCTGAATCAAAGGATCTTTTCCTTCCTCCATCAACAACTGAATACTCACCTAGTTTTATGTCAGAGGAACTTACTAAAAAGATGGGACTATTAACATAACCTCTTCCTTGCTGTGTTCAAAACAAAGTTCCACAACATGTGGATTCTATACTGAAATGCAGCAACAATAGCCCTTATATGCAGGTAAATAATGGCAGACTCTCAGAAATCTGTTTAGTGGTCTTCAGCGATACAGTCCTCTTCACAATCCTCTTCACTGGCAAATGACAGGAGGCAGATATCTCAAGGCAAAGGATTTGTAGGTGAAACCACAGCAATGCATTAAATAATAGCACTGCTGCATCCGTAGAGTTGTCATCTGCTAAACAACCTGTAAGAGAGCAGGTGAAACAACTGCTGTGAAAATGTCTTCTGATATTTCAGTCCTACAATATGAAAATAGTTAAATACACAATAAAAAGATTTTTCTGCTTGACTAAAATGGTAGCTGTAAAGCTGAAACAGTGCATGAAATGCAATCAGACTGGAAACTCCTGGAGGGTTAGGTCTGTATATACAGAACCAGCATGAGCAGAGGCACTTATAGAGATGTTCTCTTGTATTGCAAACATGAGGTACCTACCAAAAAAACAGAGAGTTATTCTGAATTTTATCATAGGTGAAAATTTCTTGCTGTGAATTGATGCTTTTCTTGCCTCTGTCAGTGTTTGTGTCATTAGTGCCTCTTGCAGACAGAGGTGGGTTGTAATAGCCTTCTAGATCCTTGCAGTCAACAGTTTCCATGGCAGGATTGGGCTCTGTTTTTCTCTCATCTTTCAGCTACTATTTTAAGAGTTCATATGACTGTCACCCAGCTTTCCAAAAAATCTGTCAAAGCTCAGAGGCAGAAGGAGAGCTTAATGGCAGCTAGTTGCAAATTGCTATTGCAGTAGTGCAAGCTTCAGACTGATAAAACCTCCCATCCTTCTCTTTTTATACTCATAGTAGAGAACTAGCTTCTACATCTGCTCATCATAAAGGCAATCGTGTCCCCATGTGATGCTTAGGATCAAAGGTTTAAGCCTAAAGAAATCAATAAATAGAATGCCTTTGCATCCCTGACATTGCAACACTTTAATTGTTTATGAAAAGCATTCATGAACACTCACTGGAACAGTGAGAAATCCACAGGATTTAGGCAAAGCAGGTGCAAAATCATCAAGACTTTAATCAGCCTACTCTACTTGCTTTCTATTCATATTTGAATGATTACTAAGTGACTTGTAGTAGCAGATGCATTAATAAAGTTGTATTTCTGTCTTTGAAATGTTACCAAAATATAAAGGAACATATATATATATATATATATATATATATATATATATATATATTCAGATTCTTACTGCTTTTATCTATTAATTAGACAGGAGCTGTCAAAAACTCCCTCATTTATCTTTGATAATCTTGCAATAATAGCATTTAATATATACCATACCTTAGCTGCTGTTGCAAGATCTTCTGGTTATTTGCAAAGTAGAATTCAAAGAGGGCTTTTTTTTTCCCCATGAACATAGCATCAAGTATTATTTAATGCTGTAAAACTTCTTTACTTCTTTCAAATCAACGGGATATTTTTCTTACTGTTGTTCTCTCTCACTCTGATCCAGGCTATTCAGCAAACCACAATAAATTGTCATGTTACTCTTGCCCAGGTAGCAAAAAGACATGTCAAAATCTGTTTCAAGAAACCCTGCCTCTGCTTTTGAGTCTTCTCCGAGGTGGCTGCTTTCCTCGTGCCACCTCCAGCAGAACATATCCTTTCAGGAATCACCAAGGCAGAGCAAGCAGTCAACAGCAATGAGCAGTAGCTAACACTTACACTGATTTCAGCCCAAGATGTGGCTGGTAACATGATCACAACCTAATGGAAACAGGCCTTGAGAGCTAAGAGCTCTAGGGAATAGTTCCCTGCATCTGTGGTTCCATCAAATCAGGATGCACTGTCTAGGAGTATTAGTGCAATAGCAAAAATTGCTGGAGTGGAGACAAATACATGATGGTGCACTGGAAAAAAAAAAGTGTGACACACATAAATAATTCCATAGACCATAGTAAGTAAAATCAAAACCAGATAGTCAATAACATGTATTTATTTTAAAACCCAGATAATGAAGTAAGTAGCCACAGTATATGTGAATGGTTGTGATTGTGATTAACTAAACCATTTAGACTAAGCTTAAAAGTATATTGCTCAGCTTTGGCAATAGAAAAATTATCTAGAATAAAATGTTAATGCCAGAGAGCAAGAGGGGAATCTCAGACTCATAAAGGGAATGCATGGAGTGGGCATACTAAATGACAGCAAACTGTCTGAAGTGTGTTGTAACTTTTCTATCCATCCTTTAACTAAGGGTCTGCCCAATTGGCTGTGCTTTAAAGGGAAAGATTTTAAAAGACATTTTGCTTTGACCTTAAAACTCTTGAGTCATAGAGGATGGAAAGATGTTAAAGATGTTATAGAAGGGATATGGAGGTGCTGGAAGGTGTCCAGAGAAGGGCCACTAGGATGAGCAGAGGGCTGGAGCTGCTCTGCTATGAGGAGAGACTGAAAAAGTTGGGGCTGTTCAGCCTGGAGAAAAGAAGGCTCCAAGGTGACCTTATTGTGGCTTTCCAGTGGCTTAATGGGGCCTACAAGAAAGCTGGGGAAGGACTTTTTAGGGTGTCAGGTAGTGATAGGAATGGAACAAAGCTGGAAATGGATAGATTCAGACTGGATGTTAGGAAGAAGTTCTTCAGCATGAGAGTGGTGAGACCCTGGAATGGGTTGCCCAGGGTGGAAGTCCCATTGCTGGAGGTGTTTAAGGCCAGGCTGGATGAGGTTTTAGACAGTCTGATCTAGTGTGAGGTGTCCCTTCCCAGAGCAGGGGGGTTAGAAGTAGGTGATCCTTGTGGTCCCTTCCAGCCCTGACTGATTTTATGGTTCTATGGCTCTGTGATTCTAAAAACAAAGTTCACCTCAAGGACATAAAAGAAACCACTGCAATTATAGGATTGAATTTTCACTCAATTTGGGCTTTTTCAAAGAATAATAGTTATGATATGATATGGGTTGATGTGACAGGCACTAGTGCTTGTCATCGCTTCCAAGTATAATAGATCCTCAACGTAGATACTGAGTTGTCCTCTGGTCGTGTATGCCACTTTGCATAAGGCAAACATGCTGTTTTAAGTCTCTGTCACCATCACTGTCATCACTAAAGATCCCTGCCAAAGAGTTCAAAGCTCAATCTAATCTTCCCACAAAACATTAACTTAGGCTGGAATTTCTTCAAAGGTTTTGAGCTGGAAAAAGATATGAAGCCCTTTTGCAATCAACTTAGATTTTATTCTTGGACCTGCTGAATGCACAAAGGGTGTCTGTGTGTCCTGGTGCCCAGTCTGGCATTCCATACACTGAGGCACCTCACAGCAGCCAATACACTGAGGCACCTTGCAGTCCTTGTGCAACACAGTTCCAACATTCCTGCCATGGGCAGAGGCACTTTTCACCAAAGCTAATTGCTCAACAGTTCCATGTCCTGCTTGTGTTGGGGGCTTTAGAAGAGGTGGCTGGCTGGTGATTCTGTGGGGTTTGAAGACCTCCAGAGAGGAAGCCTCCACACCCCCTCTGGGCAGCTGGTCCCAGTGTTCTGTCACCCTCACAGGGAAAGATGTTTACATGACTCTTCCTATGCCTCAGCTTCCACCCATTGCCCCTGGTCCTGTCATCAGGCATCAGCCAGCAGAGCCTGGCTCCAGCCTGCTGGCACTCACCTTGCACATCTTTATAGCCATTGATGAGGTCACCTTTCAGTCTCCTCTTCTCCAAGCTGCAGAGCCCCAGCTCCCTCAGTCTCTCCTCATAAGATAGATGTTCCATTCCAATCATCAAGATCATCAAGTCCAACCTATCACCCAACACCATCTCATCAACTAAATCTGCTTCTGCTCAACAAAGGAAATTCAGAGAAAGCAAAAGACAAAAAAGAGAAAGAGGAAAACATCATGGAGGAAGTCTATGCCCAGCCCAGAGCATGCCAAAAGGGCCACAGGTTCATTCTGAGAGTCTGAAATAACAAGGAACAAAATGTGGAGCTTTAGAAGGTGAGAGCATGAAAGTAAAGGTGTGAAAGCTTTTGATGACTCTGGTTTGTAATACTCAAGCTTTCCCTGCAGGCTTTGCCAAATTATGTCAGGCTTTCAGTTACTCAGTGACACAACTACTATCATAAGGCTTTAAAGCTGCAGGACTCCTGGTAGTGCCACAGCAGAGGAGCTACAGGACTCCTAGTAGTGCCACAGCAGAGGAGCTGCAGGACTCCTAGTAGTGCCACAGCAGAGGAGCTGCAGGACTCCTAGTAGTGCCACAGCAGAGGAGCTGCAGGACTCCTAGTAGTGCCACAGCAGAGGAACTGGGCAAAAAGCAAAACAAAACAAAAACCCCAAACCCAAACTAAAAAAGCAAACAAAACCCCCCCAACAACTACAACAACAAAAAACCCAACCAAAAAACCTCACTAAGAACTAAAAGTTCAAGTCAGTTTTGTGTTGGCCCTGGCCAGCAACTAAGCACTCACCAGTTGCTCGCTGCCCTCTGTGGTGGGATGTGGGTGAGAAGTGGAAGAGCAAAAGTGAGAGAAAATCATGGGTCAGGATGAAACACTTTAATATATGAAGGGGGAAAAAAAAGGTGGGAAAAAACCAAGTGATGCAAAGGCAAGCACTCAACACCTCCCACCACCAGAGTGAGGCCCAGCCAGTCTCTGAGCAACAGCCTCCTTAGAAGGACTAGACAGAGATCTGCATCCAGAGTCTTAAATGAAAAGTAAATGGCTTTGGAGATGCTGGTAGTGGTTTTGCAGTGGAAACAAGCAGCTTGAGTTTGATAAGGGAGAAGGACAAGCAAGTGGAGGAATGTACAGAAGGGTGTGGCATGGTTATAGAAAAAAATGCCTTTTATTTCAGTACCCAGAATGGATCTGCCATGAAAATACCCTCTTATCAAGGATGAGAAGAAAGGGCTGGAGATGGTTTGAGTTTGGAGAAGTTGCATGCTTTAGTTGGAGGTTTAGACAGGAAAGTTCTCAGGCATATTTTGTCTGATTAAGACTAACACTGGGCATATCATATAATGGAATCACAGAATCAGAGAGAAAAGACACAAAAAAGGGAAGAAGTGTTACCTGTTCAGATTATTAAGAGACATGATCATAGAATCATAGAGTCAGACAGGTTGGAAGAAACTTCCAAGATCATCCAGTCCAACCTAGCACCCAGCCCTGTCCAATCAACCAGACCATGGCACTAAGTGCCTCAGCCAGGCTTTTCTTGAACACCTCTTGAGCAGTTTGCTGAAAGGACATTGAAGAATGTCTGAATTAATGTCATCCAGCCTCCTTTTAAAGGGAGGCTGGATGAGGCACTCAGTGCCATGGTTTAGTTATTTAGAAGGGTTAGGTGATAAGTTGGACTCAGTGGTCCTAGAGGTCTCTTCCAACCTGTTTAACTCGGTGTTTCTGTGATGGTGGCCATAGTTCCCTCCACAGGATGTGAGGCAGAATTCATCCAGCCAGTCTGCTTGCCAGTACAGCTGTAATAAACTCTACAAAGCTTGGTGGGGTCAGGCCTCCAAAAGATCAGAGTTCAGCTGAAATCTTCTGTTGAAAAACTTCTCTTTTTCTTCTATTTTTTAATGGCCTCTAAAAGGTAATTTCAGCCCTGTGTGGTTTAGTGCAGGTACAGTAATAGGCACTAGACTTCATTTCTCTGCACCTCCCAGCCAACATTGGTACTTAAACACCCTCTGTCAATCCCCACAGAACTAATGTCTGTACTTGTAGGTTCCCACCTGTCAGTAATAGTTTTCCCATGGAATCTGGCAGGCTTTCAGAGCCCCTCTCAGCATGTGTCACCTTGCAGACGCTGCTGCGTTTCGGAGCTCTTAGAGGCAACAATGGCTCAGCCTGCCTAGCATGGACGTGCTCAGACCACCTCTTAAACTGATATGATCTCTAACTAGGAGAGGTTTTGGCAGAAGCCACCACAGCAACTGCCTGTGGTCAAAAGCCAAGCTGAGGCCCCACTGAGGAAAGTTAGATACTTGAGCATGTAACACAATGTGCTGGTGAGGACACAGGTTGATCCTCACACGTCTTAGCTCCACCTGGGGCTTTCATTAACTTAGTGGTGGTTCAAATTCTGACTCTTAAAGCAATATAAATGTTACCTCGTGCACTGATAGCTTTTTATTTCACAGTATCACCAAGGTTGGAAGTGACCTCACAGATCATCAAGTCCAACCCTTTACCACAGAGCTCAAGGCCAGACCATGGCACCAAGTGCCACGTCCAATCCTGCCTTGAGCAGCCCCAGGGACGGCGACTCCACCACCTCCCCGGGCAGCCCATTCCAGTGTCCAATGACTCTCTCAGGGAAGAACTTTCTCCTCACCTCCAGCCTAAATTTCCCCTGGCGCAGCCTGAGGCTGTGTCCTCTCGTTCTGGTGCTGGCCACCTGAGTGAAGAGAGCAACCTCCTCCTGGCCACAACCTCCCCTCAGGTAGTTGTAGACAGCAATAAGGTCACCCCTGAGCCTCCTCTTCTCCAGGCTAACCAACCCCAGCTCCCTCAGCAATTGCTCACAGAGAAGAGCAGAAAAATCAAAGTGTAGTTTAATCTCCTGATCCTGGGGTTCAGAACCTCATCTTTGATGATACACAGAGTATTACAGTCACCCCTCTTCAAATTGTATCTCAGGGACCACCTCCCACAGAACCAATGTCTGGGATAAATGAGATTCCTTCATCGTTTCCTTTCACAGTCTGAGTTCTACTGGGAAAGCAGCTGAAAGGACTTCTTGCTCTCTTTCTCCCACCCCTCCTCCACTTCTGTCAGAGTCATATGGCTCCTGGTACAAACTCCAAAGGAAATAGAGTCATATTTTTGATCAGAGCCAAAACATCGTTTTAGAATAACAGCTGTCAAAACCTGGCCAAACCCCTTCATTTTCACTGTGTCTAAAGTTTCCCTCTTCAGCTTGTACAGTGATTTATTTGTAACAGGGTCAGTGGCATTGTCTGGGACTAGAAGGAAGCACTTCTGAAAGCGTTTCAGAGATCAGGGAGGAGGGAAAAATTCCTTGTCAATCAACTTCTCCAGCATTCAAGGATTTTTTCTCCTTTCAGTAGCAGAACGTTCTCAGCATAAAAGTCTTTGGATGTACATGCAGTTAAGGATGGGGGAAGACTAGGGGAACATGCTGCATATCAGACTTGACCTGGAGAGAAACGAGATTACAAGCCCTGAGGTTTGCTAAAGTACACTTCAGGATTGGTTTTGTTAAGAGACAATAAGGGCATTGTCTCCTCCTCCTCCCCCTCCACAGGCACTCTGGGCTATTCTCTTCTACTTTGTTCAAAAACAGGACCAATCCCCAGTGTATTAAAGGAAACATTGTTAGGTTGTGTCCTCGGAATTCTCTTTCCAGACTGATTTTCCCAGCCATCACATGTGGCTGGCATTTTTCTCCATGGAGTGGTCTCTATACCTCCTTCCAAACCTCCCAGCCAATGGACAGACCACAGCTGCCTGGGCCTCACTGCAGAGACGTGCACTGGAGCATGGCTGGCACAGCTGTGCTCAGTGTATTCACAAGCAGGCCAGAGAAAAGGACATTTCTGGATGCAGAAGGAGAGGGATGGAGCTAGTGGACAGAGGTTAACATCCAGAAGAAGCTGGGATCACCTCCATATTTGGATGGCTTGCCTGAATTCAGGGATTTGCTATTTGCTCCTTGAAGGCTGGAAGTGGTTGGAGGAAGCCAGGGAAGACCTGTACTCCAGCTTTGATAAGACCAAGGTTTGAACCATTGATTTAACAGTGCTTCAGTAGTAGACCTATTGCTACTAGGTCTTAAGAATTACAAGGAAGATTTCTATTGACCAGCTTTGCTTGAGCTGTCTATCACACACCACTTAAATCTTCTCCCTCACCCAAAGAAAAGAGCTCTCCTTCATGGCATCACATGGGCACTGTAGGAAACACCCGTGAAAGATTTGCCTTTGGGAAGAGCTTAGAGCTGCAACTTCTCTGCAAAACTGTAAGGACAAAGGATTTTTTTATTAGAGTGTTAAGATATTTTCCTAAATGACCTCAGATCATATTGCAGAAGGCACTGTATTTCCAGCACAAACTTGTTCTTGACAACAAAACAAGAAGGAAAAAAAAAAGAGAAGAGAAGAGAAGAGAAGAGAAGAGAAGAGAAGAGAAGAGAAGAGAAGAGAAGAGAAGAGAAGAGAAGAGAAGAGAAGAGAAAAAAGAAAAGACAAAGGAGAGGAGAGGAGAGGAGAGGAGAGGAGAGGAGAGGAGAGGAGAGGAGAGGAGAGGAGAGGAGAGGAGAGGAGAGGAGAGGAGAGGAGAGGAGAGGAGAGGAGAGGAGAGGAGAGGAGAGGAGAGGAGAGGAGAGGAGAGGAGAGGAGAGGAGAGGAGAGGAGAGGAGAGGAGAGGAGAGGAGAGGAGAGGAGAGGAGAGGAGAGGAGAGGAGAGGAGAGGAGAGAGAAAAGACAGAGGAGGGGAGAGGAGAGGGAACTGTAGTGTCAAAATTTGATTCACAAATGTAGGTGAAAGAAGCTATGCTGGCAACATTTTACAATACACACCTTCCTGTGGTCATTTGGCTTTAAATGGGACGAGCTACAAGTTAATGCAGTGGCCACTAATGCTGCAAAGTCAAAAGAAAGAAACTGAAAGTGCAGCTGAATACATGTTTCCTAATGCTTAATCCCAGGTAGTGGCCTTTGCACCAGGCTCCTGCTTCCTTGCTGGCTCTTTCTGCATCCCCATGAATCTTACATTTCTGACTGTAGAGTGGTCTAGACATTTGATTGGTAACATCCCCTGTAGGTCTCCAATGTGATCCTAAATGAAGTTGAAAGAAAGAAACATGACTGCCTGTTAAATTGTTTGGTGACCTTCTTGTCCCTTTATCTGGAGTCTAACCAGGATAACTTGTTGTTCCCTGAAGCTAATTTGTTATGTTGTTGGTGATTTTTTCCTCTCCTCAGCTGAGTACTTCTTCCAGCTCTAATCATCACATAGTACCTACTCAGGAGAACAGATTTAACTGGTGCCCTGTATGTACACACTGTTTTCCTCTGAAATATTGAAGTTGGGCTTTTATCTGTCAATTTTCATCTATTATTGGGTAGTTAGGAGAGACATGTGGAGGATTTTTTCTACAAATTATTGATTTGCTATTGACTGAGTCTCACAACTGCTTATTCAACACATCAAATAGTATAGAACTACAGTTGCTAGTTTTTCTCAGCAGATGTGGAGTCTCCTGACAGGTGTATTTAGATTTTGATGTCTATCTTTAGTCAAATTGGTTTCTCTTCTGTAGGATTTTAGGATTTCTTATTTTGTTTATAAAATGATGTAAAGGTAGATACTAGATAGTAGCTGAACGTGAGCCAGCAGTGTGCCCAGGTGGGCAGGAGAGCCAATGGCATCCTGGCCTGGATCAGGAGCAGTGTGGCCAGCAGGACAAGGGAGGTTATTCTGCCTCTGTACTCAGCACTGCTCAGACTACACCTTGAGTGCTGTGTCCAGTTCTGGGCTCCTCAATTGAAGAGAGTACTGCTTAAGCTTCTGTTCTCAAAGAGGAGAGCTTGCAGTTCAAGTTTGGCAGATTGAGCATCAAATACTGTGTTTTGCTCACTGAAAAGCTGGGTAGATACCTTGCTAAACCAAGAGGGCAGGAAGAGATGGGGCAGAAAGACTGACAGAACAGAGTCCTTCTGTGATGTCCTGTCACTATGTTGCTATACCGATGCAAACAGGTTTTATATTTGAAAGGTTCTTTGCAAAAGGAACTGTACACAAAGCAAGGCTGCTTTCAGAGACTCTGTGGGGATCACAGCTGGACTTGCACAAATGCTGCCAGGGAATACTCAGCTCTAGGGGAATCTTCAAAGAATAAAATAAGTGTTGTCAAGAACATAACTTATATATTACGGAATTACAGAATCTCTTAAATTGGAAAAGACCTTCAAGCTCCTCCAGTCCAATCATTAGTTTCACACTGACAAGTCCTTGACTAAACCAAATCCCTCAGCACAACACCTGATCACTATGAATTGCTATGGTTGGAAAGGACCACCAGGAGCATCCAGTCCAACCTTCATCCCAGCATCTGTAATCACCAGACCATAGCCTCAGCTCCAAATCTGCTCTCCTTTGAAACACCTCCAGGGATGGCAACTCCATCACCTCCCTGGGCAGTTCCAGTGTCTGATCACCCACTCAGGAAAGAACTTCCTCCCAACATCCAACCTAAACCTCCCCTGATGCAACTTGAGGCCATTTCCTCTTGTCCTATCATTAGTAAATTGTGAGAAGAGACCAGTTCCAGCCTCACTACAACCTCCTTTTAGGTAGTTGTAGAGGGCAATAAGGTTCCCTCTCAGCCTTCACTACAACCTCCTTTTAGTTAGTTGCAGAGGGCAATAAGGTTCCCTCTCAGCCTTCTCTTTTATTATTCATTTACTTAAATAAAAGAGAAAAGGAGGAACAAAATCAGAAGTATTCTTTAGCAGCAGAGCTCTCAAATGTGAGCATGTCACAATTCAAAAGACCCTTTCTTTTGACTGTGCTTGGCAGAAACGCTGTGGAAACATGACCTTTTGCATACTCAAAGGGAGAAAGATGAGTTCCTGCAAACAAAACAAAGGCATTCTCAGTAAAATTAACAGGGGACAACATCAATGCTGAGAAATCAGCCTAATGTTTGCTCATCTGGAAAAAATCTAGGCACCAGATTTGTTTGATTTATAGCAATTTTTTTAAGTATACATTAGACAATATTTCTGGTATTGCAGGAGGGGACAGTTGGTTCTTAACACATGACTGAGGTCTGCTTTACCATGATAAATGAAGCAGGCCAAGGGGGACTGTGGGAATACCACACAGTATTTTCCATCAAAGTTCATCTGAATTTTTCAATCAAATCATCACATATGTGGCCGAATAAAGTCTTGGGGTAAGTCCAGTTCATTGAGGCTTCTTCCACTAGGAGGAACTGGGTGTACTGTTGGTCAATTTGGGGCTCATGAAAGAAGGAAAAAGCAAAGCATTGGCCACTCAATGTCAAATTTCCTGTGTCAGCAGTTAAGTTCAGGATTTGTTTTGGTGGTAACTTATTCAGATAAACTATTCCTTCTTCTTTCATATTCAGTCACTTGGCTGACCTGATGACTCTTAGAGAGTGTTTCTTTTAGAGAGGGAAGCTGCAGAGTAGGCAGTTTCTTCAATGCCCTTCTGTTATTCACAAAGACTATAGAATCATAGAGTCATAGAATGGTTTAGGTTGGAAGGGACCTCAAAGCTCATCTACTTCCAACTCCCCACCATAGGCAGGGACACCTCCCACTAGAACAGGTCACTCAAAGCCTTATCCAACCTGGCCTTCAACACCTCCAGGGAGGGAGCAGCCACAACCTCCCTGGGCAACCTGTGCCAGTGTCTCACCACCCTCACTGCAAACAACTTCTTACTAATATTTGGTTTCAGTCTCCCCTCTGCCAGTTTAAACCCATTCCTCCTCATCCTGTCATTACAAGACCTTGTCAGTAGTCCCTTCCTGGCCCTCCTGTAGGCCTCTTCAGATACTGGAAGGCCACTATAAGATCTCCTTGAAGCCTTCTCTTCTCCAGGCTGCAGAGCCCCAACTCTAGTAGCCTGTTCTCATAGCAGAGCTGCTGCAGCCCTCTAAGTACCTTTGTGGCCTTCCTCTGGACTTGTCCTAACAGTTCCATGTCCTTCTTGTGTTGAGGGCTCAGAACTGCACACAGGACTGCAGGTGGGGTCTGAGGAGAGCAGAGTAAAGAGACAGAATGCCCTCCCTTGCCCTGCTGCCCACACTGCTCTTGCTGCCTCACAGCACAGGGTTGCTCTCTGGGCTGCACTCACACTGCCTAGACTTAGGTCATCAACAAAGGTGGATTCCAGCAAGAGCCAATTTTTGTGCCCACTGAATCACTTGTAGGAGGACACTAAACCTATGCTTCTAAGTGCCTTTATTTCTGAACACATCTGCTAAATGTGAATAAATGCTTTTGTCATTTCTCTCTTACACTCAGGCATGCTGCTCTGTGACTGAGCACTTGGAATTGTTACACCAGCCTGACACAGTGACAGTTCATTCTATTACTGCACTGTGAGTTGTAGCTAGCTGAGAATCTGCAACCATAGCTGAGATAAAGCATCCTTGTGTCTCGCTGCTGCACGTATTGACTCGTGCGTACACACGCGCATGTCTTGGAAACCAAGTCACTGTCTGCACTGTGCCAAAAAGATTTGGGATTCTGTGGGTTCCAGAGTTCTTTTTTCTCATACCTGATCTTGGCATGCTTATAACCCTGGAAAGTCACCACTTACTTTCCACATAGCCATCCTGGTTGGCTGAGAAGCTGAGCCATACAACAGGATATCCAGCTATTGAGGGCTGCTGTCACAGGTGGCCAGCAGCGCAGCTGCAAAGAGCTTCCTGCCAGGAGGGCAGAGTGGGTCCACAGGAAGAAATGTTCCTTTCCTCTTCCAATCTGTTTTCAACTATAAAGGAAGGCCCAAGCTCACACTGCTGCGGTGAATCTGCCTACGCAGCACTTTTCAGCTGGAGCAAAATCTCAGCTAACATTTCTAACACTAACTGCCCGAAGCGGAGCAGACCTTTTAGAGGGCTTCAAACAGCAGGGAGCTCTACCTTTAACGCAGAGCTGCCCCTAAGAAGTGTTTCAGTTTGATTGTATTACTGATCTGCATAATTGTGTCATCATTTTATAGCTCACTAAGAGCAGTCAGCAGTGTGCTAAAGAAGGACAACAAAAGGAGCAGTTATCTTTTTCCTTGGAACACCACAAGTCGGCAGCTCATATGTTTCCTCTTTTGTCCTGCAATCACCCATAAAAACACTTACAAGAGCAAAATTGCTTCTAAACAATTATGGACTTCTACTGTAAAGAAGGAAGGAGGCAGATGACTTCTATCTGTGAATTTCACAAGCTGACACTTCAAGTCAGGAGCAGTAAAATCCTGGTTAGGTAAAGCAGATGAAAGAGGGAGAGGGTGTTTGTTCATAGCAGTGCTCACAGAAAATATGCACAGGTTCAATGTGCCATGGGAGCCCAAGCTCATTTCCAGGCCACTTTGCTGAAGAAATATAAACAGAGATTAGGAATGAAGTGTAAGAGAAGACAGGTTTTTAAGTACTGGCTTAAAACTTGTATTGAGACTATGGAAGAGTAGGCAGATGAACAGATAGCAGACAGTGCCATGGAATCACAGGGTGGACAGGGCTGGGTGATAGGTTGGGCTGGATGATCTTGGAGGTCTCTTCCAATCTGGTTGATTCTGTGATTCTATGATCTAGTCCAGCCCCATCTGCCAAAGCAGGGTCACCTAGAGCAGGTTGCACTGGAAGGTGTGTTTTGAAAGTCTCCAGGGAAGGAGTCCCCACAACCTTTCTTAGCGTCGTGGTCCAGTGCTCCATCATCATCAGGTGTAAAGACGCTGAACCTTTTCAATGAATAGATTTCAGCCATTGCAGGTGAAAAGCAGTGTCTGCAAAATTGGGGCCTTAATGCCAGTATGAAAGGCCAGTGAGATGACATGGAAAATGTCAACAGATGCCAGAAGATTTTCTAGCTCTGATGCTACAAGCTTCTACTGTACTTTTATCCCTAAGTGGCTCTGTGGTCTTCTCTGCTAATTAAGTGGCTACTCTCTTTCAGCCTAAAACTCAATATTCAGCCTATGAATTCTGAGGCTCTTAAGCTTAATACTGCAGAAATTGTTCTCTGAAATGTCTATGCTCCAAAATAGCCAAAATTAATCTACCAGGGTACTTGTAAAAGTATCACACAGCCATTATTTCTAAGAAGACTTTAATTAAGACTGCTCCAAGATACTATCTCTGGGAATGCAAAAAAATATCTTAATGGACTTACCAAGCACAATCAATTCATTTTGTGATAAAAAAACTTCCTTCTCTCTGGATTTGTCACATTAATCATTGGGAAATTCAAAATATGCTTCCTCCTCATAAAGGATTCTGTCTACAACTACCTGAAGGGAGGCTGTAGCCAGGTGGGGTTGGTCTCTTCTCTCAGACAACCACCAATAGAACAAGGGGACAGAGTCTCAAGTTGTGCCAGGGGAGGTCTAGGCTGGATGTTAGGAGGAAGTTGTTGGCAGAGAGAGTGATTGGCATTGGAATGGGCTGCCCAGGGAGGTGGTGGAGTCACCATCCCTGGAGATGTTCAGGAAAAGCCTGACTGGGGCACTTAGTGCCATGGTCTGGTTGATTGTCTAGGGCTGGGTGCTAGGTTGGACTGGCTGATCTCGGTCTCTTCCAACCCGGTTGATTCTGTGCTTCTATGATAAGGCATATTCCTAAAGCACTCAGGGAACTGACAATGCTGCAAACGTGGATGGCTTTACCTTGCTCTCCTGGAAAACTGTTAAAAAGCCAATTTAAATAAACATATTGCCAAACATTTGTACCTGGTTGCTCTGAAAAGGGTATTTTTCAAAAGTGAATGTCACAGGCCTGAGTGTGAGATGAATTACACCATGTAAGTTACCATAGAAGCACTATTGATACCAGAGGAATTCCTTGTCATTTGATTTTAGGGTACCTGAGAGAAAGATCTAAACCTTTGAAGTCCAGTATAAGGTAGAAGTGCCCATTTGCATGAGGAATAGGAACCATTACTACATTCTTCAGTGCTCTCTGTACTGTAATTTTAGAGAGCAATTCTCCATAATGATGATTCTTTGCTAAATGAAAATACAGTGGAAGGACATTCCCCACTTCCTCAGAAACAAAGCAAAATGATTGCCTTTGCCTCAGAAGCTCCTGAGTCCATACCAGCTAGACTTATCCTGTCCTATTCACGTGAGCACTGCAAATGGGAGGATTATAGCTTCACTTTCTCACCCCCACAAGCAGATGCTGGAAAACATGCAGTATTATCAAATCTCATGGTTTAAAGATAATTTGGTTCTATCTGGGGCCTTAGAGCACCACAAACTTTTGCCAGCTCCTTCAAACTGGGATGAAACTCAATTCTGCACATCCACGTGGAATTTGGTGAGACAGAGTTTACCTGCAAGGAGCCAGGCTGAGGACAGAGGTGGAGGCCATCCATAGTCTAGCCTTAGTTCAAGCACAGCACTGAAACACAGGTTTCAGTTCCACTGACATCAGAGGGCACTGCAACAGGAGTCTCCTTTGGAGACTTTCAAAACCAACCTGGGTGTATTCCTGTGTGGCTTGCTCTAGGCAAACCTACTTTGGCAGGGGGGTTGGACCCTGTGATCTCTAGAGGTCCCTTCCAACCTCTACCATTCTGTGAGTCTATGATTCTATGATTACACTGAGTTTGAAACACCTTTGCAGATAGAAAAGCTTCCTCTAAAAAGAACCAGAATCATCAGTTTAAATACTTCTTATACATTCTGACTTAAAGTAGTTGAAATGGGTGGGTTGGTTTTTCGTATTTGTAAACTCAACTGCTTCCTTTGTGATGATAACTAACAATGAACACCCAGGCAACACTTGAGTGGTGTGGTCAGTTTTGTCCTCGTTGATAGGACTAAGGACAGTTTTAAATACATTTTAACTAGGCTCAAAACCAGGCTCTAGTAGGCATAGGATTATGTTTTTACACTGAGCAAAGTGTCAGAAACAGAATTTCTTCAAAGGTTTTGGTGCCCATACTTTGAATAGTCTTCTACAGCGACCTCATATTGCTCAGTAGTCTTTGAAATTAAGATAGACATCATTTTCCTATGAGGAAAAGAGGTAAATTGTAATTTACCTTATGAGCAGCTGTCAATTATTTTGATTTTTGTACATTGTTTTGCCCTAAGCAGACCATCTTGAAAAGCATCCAGGTTTAACTCTGTTAAATAGAGTCATAGAATCAACCAGGTTGGAAGAGACCTCTGAGATCTCCCAGTCCAACCTAGCACCCAGCCCTATCCAGTCAACTAGGCCATGGCACTAAGTGCCTCATCCAGGCTTTTCTTCAACACCTCCAGGGATGGTGACTCCACCACCTCCCTGGGCAGCCCATTCCAATGCAAATCACTCTCTCTGACAACAACTTCCTCCTGACATCCAACCTAGACCTCCCCTGGCACAACTTGAGACTCTGTCCCCTTGTTCTATTGGTGGTTGTCTGAGAGAAGAGCCCAACCCCCACCTGGCTACAGCCTCCCTTCAGGTAGTTGTAGACAGCAATGAGCTCTGCCCTGAGCCTTCTCTTCTGCAGGCTGCACACCCCCAGCTCCCTCAGCCTCTCCTCACAGGGCTGTGCTCCAGGCCTGATATTTTTCATCAGGGGTTGCAGAAATCTGAAGTCAGCATCCTTATGTTACTTTTCATTAGTTTTCTTCCCCAAATTTTAGCAGGGAATAAGAGCAGAGATCAAGTATCACTTCCAGAAATGAAATGACAATCAAATGAATGAACAACTCAGTGTTCAAGCATGCTACACCCAGATCCAATTGAATTTCTAAATTCCTGAGAACAGTGTAAGGCAATTCTCCCCCAGAGAGTCTAAGAAAATAAAATGTGTGTGAGGAAATGCTATAATAAACTGGTAATATATTTCCATCGAGGATACAGAGGAATTTTCTACACATCCTCCTAGGATGGCAGTAAACCAGATTTAATAGCAGAGAGTAAGTCATTTCCATAATGAAAAAAAGAATTAGCTGCATAGCAAGGAGGGAGGTCCAAGCACCAGGCTTGATTTTCTGTTGAGAGATGCTGTCAGCTGAGCCTGGGGAGCTGCCCAGGTTGGATAACTGATGTCGGCAGAGGAGGAAGTTCAGAGCTGTATCTGTTGGGTGACTGATTGATAAGCATTGCTCTTGCTGCACTCTCAAAGAGTTTACTGCAAGCTACATCAACATTAGGTATCTGTTGAGTCAGTAAGTGGCTGCTTACACACAAGTTTCTGGTGGTAACCATAAAAATGGTGTCACAGAGAACTGGATCTTTCATTTTTTTTCTTTTCCCTTCATAGAATCATAGAATGGTTTAGGTTGGAAGGGACCTCAAGGATCATCCAGTTCCAACCTCCTGCCATAGGCAGGGACACCTCCCACTAGAACAAGTTGCTCAAGGCCTCATCCAACCTGGCCTTGAACACCTCCAGGGAGGGAGCAGCCACAACCTCCTTGGGCAACCTGTGCCAGTATCTCACTACCCTCACTGCAAACAACTTCTTACTAATATTCAGTTTCAATCTCCCCTCTGCCAGTTTAAACCCATTCCTCCTCCTCCTGTCATTACAAGACCTTGTCAATAGTCCCTCCCCAGCCTTCCTGTAGCCCCTTTCAGACACTGGAAGGCCACTCCAAGGTCTCCTCGAAGCTTTCTCTTGTCCAGGCTGAAGAGTTTCCATCAAAATTAAAAAAAAAAAAAATACATTTAGCTTTTTAACAAAGGCCTAACACTGCTGTAAACCTATATCCTAAAGAAAAAAAGAAATGTATTTTACCTAATTTTTGGCTTCAAAGTAGGGGCTTTTATTTGCAAGAAAATGTGCTTTGCTTTTCTCTTCATCTCTTTTATTCTCTCTTTTTCTCTCTTCATCCAGTTGGCAAACTTAAGGCATACTTAACCTCGTGGCTGTGGCTCCTCTTTTCCCCATAGTCTCGTGACTGGAGCATCTGGGATGCAGGAAACATCTGTTCTGATTCTCTCTTTCCTGGACATGGTTTGAGTACTCACATTCTCTTGAATTGGTACACTCTGAAGAGGTGAAGAAAAGGAAAAGTTTTTACTCTTAACTTTTTTTCATGTCTGTTTTGCTTTGTGTCTTGGGGCAAATGATTTTCCTTACATACTGTATAGAAATGCTGCTATGCTGAATGTTCAATCCTCAACTCAATCTAATCCTAAACCCCAGCACAGAGCACACAGAGGAAAAATAAATGAATGATCTGTTTCTTTCAGCATGTGTTCCTTCGGGAGCAAGTGGGTTCCTTCAGGTTTACAAACCATGTGGTATGAGAATTCATACATGTTTTAGAGGTTTCTTTGCTAACTTGGTTTGAGATGATGGCACACACTGAACAGAAAGGCCAGCTAAGAAACAGACTATCTTAGGTGGACTCTAATAGCAACGTAACATCACTGCTTCTTCAAGGATTTGCCTCTAAAGCTGCCATTTGCTAAGAGTGAGCATGTAACATGGGCTCCCTTTCTTCTTCACACGTCTGTCTTTGCAATTGGTCATTAATGTTATCAGCCAACTTGGAAACAGGAAAGAAAGAAACTCAAATATATGTTAAACACATTCTATGAGGAGATTTGAAATGATGGCAAAATGTCATGAAGGCAAAGGGTGTTTCCTTCAAATGCTTCCATGAGATTTGTGTTGTGAGAATGCCTTTAAAACAATTCTTGCTTTATGGTTATTATGTTTATGTCTTTCCCACGAGATGCCAACTGAAGTCAGAACCTACCAATACAGTCATTAAGAATGTAAATTGATATTTGCAGGCAAAAAAGTAAAGAAATCCCACAGATCATTTCTATTTCTGAAAAGAAATAGAAGTGAAAAGTACTCTGAACACAAATAGAAGTGAAAAGTACTGAAGTGAAAAGCACTGAATTTCACTGAGTAGAAAGATGCACTTTGTGCTATCCATTTCCAATGCATATATGAGTAGCTTTATTCACAATTTCTCCAAACCAGTATGAATCTTCAGCCTTGAAATTATGAAGGAGAGTTGCATTTGTGCTCCAGCAGTAGCTTAAAGAAGCATGAAGGCAGAAGGAGCTGGCTCCAGAAGTCTAAAAGTAAGGCATGAAAATACTATAACTACTTGGGATTCACTTCTTACTAGCTGTCACTGTACACCAGCTCCTAAAATGGTCTAACTACAAGAACAGTTACATGCTGAACTACATGATCTTCAAATCTTTCCCAGGCCTACAATATCCATTTCTTATTAGAGAGGAACAACTCACGTTATCTTCAAGGCTTTGGGAAGTTGTAGTGTCCTTAATAATGTTCATTTAACCTCTGGGAGATGAAGGAAAAAAAAAGGAGGTAGGATCGATAACTTCTGTGAGTTAAAGGAGATGTAAGGCAATGCACTTTGCTTGCATTTGTTCTTCCAGCTCACTGCTTTTTCCTTCATTTTCCTGTTGCCATGATTCACTTTTATTTGCTGAGTTCTATGCATACCTTGGAAAGCAGTTCTAATGAGTACCATAGATAGAGAGTGTTTGACGAGGTGCCTGTGCCTTCATTTCTGCTTGTGTTTGATTATGACAGATGGTTTGAAAAGAAAGGGAATACCACCATGACTCCTTACCTCTCTTTGCTTCTGATATGATGAAAGTGCTGAAAGTCATTAAATACTTTCATCAACCATTCTGTTATTTGGTTGGATGAGGGCTTGAGCCACCTGTTCTAGTGAGAGGTGTCCCTGCCTATGGCAGGGGATTGGAACTGGCTGAGCTTTGAGGTCCCTTCCAACCTAAACCATTCTATGATTCATTCTATGATTTTTAGAAAGGATGCACACAAATGTAAAGAAACTCTGCTGTAGTCATCCAATAAAACCCCAAAAGTTGAAAAAACAAAACTCAACCCACATTCAATTAGCCTTTAAATGCAAATTAACACTAATTTCTTTATATGACATCATGCAGAAAGTTTAAGTTTGTCTGGAATGCAACCAAAAGCCCTAGGGGTGCTTATCAACAGTCTTCAGTGGAGGAAATCATCCTTTTTTTTTTGCTGCAAACCAAACAAGCATTAGTTGTTTTCACAGCTCTGACCTAAACTCTCTCCTGCTGTAACTTAGTGTGGTTGTAATTCATCTTCCTAGACCCAGCAGCAGGTGTGAGGCAATTGAAAACAATGTAAAACCGAATTGTTTCTTTCACTTCCATGTGAACTTCTGCAGTTTGCATTCTTGGAGAGGAATTAGTTCAAGGTCAACATTATTGTCATGTTAACAGGCTGTTTGCCACAGATGAACGTTTGCCAAGGTCAGTCCAAGCCCAGACTGCCAAAGTGTGTGCACAGCTTTTCAAAGAAAAAAAAGAACAGCCAACAGACCTGGTTAAGAAAGAATAAAGTGTTATCCAAAGCAGGTAATTGTGAAGCTAAGCTCTTGCATCTTTGTTGCTGGAAGGCAGGAAAGTGTGGTTGCTAAAAGGGTCAGGACCAGCTTTCTTCTTTTGGAGGTGCAGTAAAATTGGTTGTACATTCGAAACACTACAGCTGTACAGGTGGCAGAAGCATGGAAAGTTTCAGATTGTGCAAGGAAGATTCCAGCAACATGTCATACTGCTTCTCAAAAGGCTCTGAGCTGCTCGAAGCACAGAAGATTTCTTGTGAGGAGAAGCAAGAATGTGACACTCTTGACCGCAGGGTCCACAGCTGGTTGAGCTCTTTGGCCTTGTGTTCTGCACGTTCCACAGCCCATATGTAACTGCACAAGATGAGGGGGATGTTTACAATTAAGAGTATTATGCAGATGACTGGGAAGTTGCCTGGACTGCTTAATGTTGATGAGCTTGGGCTGGATGTCAGTGAGTTCATGTTTAAGGGGAGCTTTGAGTCAGAAAGCTACAACAGTGTTGATCCGTGTGGAGAGCTGCAGGTGAAATCAGCCTGGCTGGGAAGGCTCCAGCAGAGAAAGAATGGCAAGAAGAAATGGTGTGAGATTTCAAAAGTGCAACCAGATCTGACATACACACTAGGCAAAATTATCTCATTGATGCTCTGAGATAGACGCAATGCACTACAGATTTAGTACTGCCTGGATTCCAGCCCAAGCCTCCATCTTCTCCAATGCTTCATACAGTATTCTCATCCTGTTTCTTTGTGCTCAGTGAAGCTGTGGGCTGGGTAGCTCTTCTGGGGCTTGTCTGGACCTTTAAGAAAAGCATATGAGAAATTTTCCTATGCTAGAGGAAATTTGTCACAATGGCAGTAAAACACAGAGATGCTCACTGATCTCATGTGTGAAGATGTCAGAGAAAGATGCTGGCTTGTCACACAGCACAGAAATATTGAAGCACAAAGGGGCTGAAGTACACATGTACCCTGTACAGGAATTGTATTTACAGATTGTGTTGATTTTTCAGTCATTCTGCTGCTAACTTATCAAACAATCATTGGATACTGAGTATTTTAACTCCTCTGTGTTCTGCTTTGCAACACCCACTCTTTCACCTGTGAGTTTCCATTAAATTAGATTCCATTCGATTACATTTCAAATGTAGTCCAGACAGCTGTCCACTGCAGGCTGTTACATGAAGTATTTAGTTAAACCACAGTGTTGAGCCCAGTTGGGTGTCTTCCTTTAGTCAGACTGCATAATCTTCCAGTAACAAAATAATGCAGATGTTATAGACTACTTAAAGCCTAATAATTCCCCATTCAGCTTAATCCAGCATATACTTTAGCTAGGATTATGAACTTGCAGTGAGACAGGGAAAATGACAGTATTTTCAACAGCATTGGTACTGACAAGAATTCAAATCTCCCTTGCATTTGCTTTTCTTTCAAGGACTGCTGCATAAATGAATGGCTTTCACATCATGTAGTGGAACTGGCTCACAGAGAGAGTGATTTCCCATTGGAATGGGCTGCCCAGGGAGGTGGTGGAGGCACCGTCCCTGGGGGTCTTCAAGAAAAGACTGGATGAGGCACTTAGTGCCATGGTCTAGTTGATTGGATAGGGCAGGGTGATAGGTTGGACTGGATGAGCTTGGAGGTCTCTTCCAACCTGGTTGATTCTATGATTCTATGATTCTATGACTCAAGGAATCCATTTGTGTTAGACATGAATCTGGTTCTTATAGACAGAAAGACACTGAGGTTTCTCTCTGTGCCTGGCTAAAGCAAATCAGTGCTGTTCATCTGTTGTGTTTTTCAATAAGTGTCGGCAAGTTCTTGGGAATTATCTGTTCTTTCTTGTGTGGTGGGTTCATTGTGTTTGAATAAGCCTCACCACAGGGTGATATTAAGAAAGCTTTATCAAGTTTTTTGAATCTTCAGGTCGTATCACTGAGGATATAAGCTGTTCTGAAAGAAACAGTTCTGCTTTCAAATTGCATGTGGGGAGATTGTACAGCGTACGTGGTTCGGTGGGCATGGTAGTACTGGGTTGGTGGTTCACAGGGTCACAGTTCACAGGATCACAGATCACAGGATCACAGAATGTTAGGGGTCACAGGATCGCAGTATTGGCAGGAACCCAAAGAGATCATCCAGTCCAACTCCCCTGCCAGAGCAGGACTATACAATCTAGCTCAGGTCACACAGGAACACATCCAGACATGCCTTGAAAGTCTCCAGAGAGGGAGACTCCACAACCACAACAGGCTCTGGGGAGCCTGTTCCAGTGCTCTGGGACCCTTACAATCAACAAGTTCTCCCTTGTGTTGAGCCAGAACCTCCTGTGCTGCAGCTTCCATCCATTGCTCCTTGTGCTATCGCAGGGAACAGTGAGCAGAGCCTATCCCCGGCTCCTGACTACCAGGATTTGATGATGTTAGAGATCTTTTCCAACCTTACAGGTTCTGTGGGGTGGGAATTGTGGCCACTTGTTGAGCTCTCCCAAACCTTTTTGAAAATTCTTTTTAATTATTCTTTGCATCATTCTAAGATGCCAACTTGTAGCTTTTAGAACTGGGACGTTTCTGGTTGTGTCAGATTAGATATTGGACCTATTTAGAAGTTGATCCTTTCTTCTTATCTTCTTTCCTTCTTTTCTTCTTTTCTTCCTTTCTTCTTTTCTTCTTTTCTTCCTTTCTTCTTTTCTTCTTTTCTTTTTTTCTTCTTTTCTTCCTTTCTTCTTTTCTTTTCTTCCTTCCTTCTTTTCTTCTTTTCTTCTTTTCTTTTCTTTTTTCTTATTTTCTTCTTTTCTTCTTTTCTTTTCTTCCTTTCTTCTTTTCTTCTTTTCTTCCTTTCTTTTCTTCTTTTCTTTTCTTCTTTTCTTCCTTTCTTCTTTTCTTCTTTTCTTTTTTTCTTCTTTTCTTCCTTTCTTCCTTTCTTCTTTTCTTCTTTTCTTCTTTTCTTTTCTTTTTTCTTATTTTCTTCTTTTCTTCTTTTCTTTTCTTCCTTTCTTCTTTTCTTCTTTTCTTCCTTTCTTTTCTTCTTTTCTTTTCTTCTTTTCTTCCTTTCTTCTTTTCTTCTTTTCTTTTTTTCTTCTTTTCTTCCTTTCTTCTTTTCTTTTCTTCCTTCCTTCTTTTCTTCCTTTCTTCTTTTCTTCTTTTCTTTTTTTCTTCTTTTCTTCCTTTCTTCTTTTCTTTTCTTCCTTCCTTCTTTTCTTCTTTTCTTCTTTTCTTCTTTTCTTCCTTTCTTCCTTTCTTCTTTTCTTCTTTTCTTCTTTTCTTTTTTCTTATTTTCTTCTTTTCTTCTTTTCTTCCTTTCTTCTTTTCTTTTCTTCCTTTCTTCTTTTCTTCTTTTCTTCCTTTCTTTTCTTCTTTTCTTTTCTTCTTTTCTTCCTTTCTTCTTTTCTTCTTTTCTTCCTTTCTTTTCTTCTTTTCTTTTCTTCTTTTCTTCCTTTCTTCCTTTCTTCTTTTCTTCCTTTCTTCTTTTCTTATTTTCAGTTTTTCTTCTTTTCTTTTTTTTTCCTTTATTTCTTTCTTTCCTTTTTTCCCCCTTTTTTTTTCTTTTTTTTTTTTTCTTTTTCAACAGAAGATCAAATTTATTTGTTAGAGCTGAGCTTTCACTCAGTGGGGACTTTGAGAAGAAAGACTTCATCTATTACCCAAGATCGATTGCTGCGTTCAGTAGCACGCTGTCTCACTAGAGTGTGTTCAAACTTCATGCTCAGCTGTATGCCATTTTAATGAAAGCTTTGAGGTTCTCTGGATGAAGAGCCTACAGTGCTGTGAATTAAATAAATCTCTTCTTTGCATAGTTCAGAATGAAGTAAATACATACTTGATTTCAGGAGAGTGAAAAAGAAAACTTGAAACTTACTCAGACAGTCAAAGGACTCTGCTGAAACAGGGGTGGGGGAAGCACAGCTCTGAGAAAGTCTCACTGATAACTTGATCTATTGAACCGTGGCTTGTCACTGATATTGAAGTGCCTTCAGACATTGTTTATCATTCCTATTCGTGCTTCTCTGAGACATTGAAATTCAGGCTTATTTTTATCCCTTGTTTTGTTTGTCTTCAAGTTACTGACATCCAGATGATTCTTACTATTATGAAAAAGGAGCCTGGTTTTAGGTTTTTTCTTGTGAGAAGAGAAATAAGAGTAGGAGGACAGATGTCTCCTTCCCACCCTCAGCCCCCTCTCTGCCCCCTCCACAAACATAATTTCTCTTCCTTAAGGAATAAATCTGCTACTTCATATTGCTGAAAAAAGGCAGGCAAACAATGTGGTGGTTTTATTTTTCCACACAGTTCTGTCAGCAAAATGACAATTACAGGACTGCTACCTTTCTATAGCAGCTGGAACTAGTGAATACAGACAAACTTTCAGGAATGGATTCTTCTGTTTTCAATCCTTCACTTTTTTTTTCAACTGAGATTAGAGTAATTCCACTAAAAAGGTGTTCTATAATGGGGTTATTTATAGATACAGATGACACAGATTATATTGATATAAATGATATAGATATAGATATATACATAGAATCATAGAATCAATCAATGTTGGAAGGGACCACAAGGATCATCTAGTTCTAACCACCCTGCCATGGGCAGGGACATCCTACCCTACATCAGGCTGCCCACAGCCTCATCCTGCCTGGTCTTAAACACCTCCAGGGATGAGGCTTCCACTACCTCCTTGGGCAACCAATTTCAGTCTCTCACCACTCTCATGCCGAACAACTTCCTCCTCAAATCCATCCTGAACCTACCCATTGCCATCTTCACTCCATTCCCCCCAGTTCTGTTACTCCCTGATATCCTGAAAAGTCCTTCCCCAGCTTTTTTGTAGGCCCTCTACAGATCCTGGAAGGCCACAAGAAGGTCACCTCAGAACCTCCTCTTCTGCAGACTGAACAGCCCCAACTCTTTCAGTCATACGAGAGCTGCTTCAGCCCTCTGATCATCCCCATGGCCCTTCTCCGGACATGCACCAGCATCTCCACATCCTTCTTGTAATAGTGGCTCCAGAACTGGATGCAGTACTCCAGGTGGGGTCTCAGCAGAGCATCACCTCCCTGGCCCTGCTGGCTACACTTCTCCTGCTGCAGCCCAGGCTCTGGTTGGCTTTCTGGGCTGCAAGTGCACACTGCTGGCTCATGTTGAGCTTCTCATCCAGCAGCACCCCCAGGTCCCTCTCCTCAGGGCTGCTCTCCAGCCACTCACTGCCCAGTCTGTATTTGTGCTTAGGGTTGCCCTGACCCAGATGCAGGACACTGCACTTGGTCTTGCTGAACCTCATGAGATTGGCTTGTGCCCATGTGTCCAGCCTGCCCCGGTCCCTCTGGATGGCATTCCTTCCCTCCAGTGTGTCTGCTGCACCACACAGCTTGGTGTCATCAGCAAACTTGCTGAGCATGCACTCAATGCCTCTGTCCCCCCCCATTGATACATCTCTCATATCCGAGTAGCTCCTACATGACAAGCTATGACATGCACAAATATCAAGGTGGGGTAGGTGTGGGTTGCCTCTTCCAAAAAAAATAAAACCAAAAAAGTAACTCAAGAGTGAGAGGTTTTTGTGTATTTCTTTGTTTCTGGGGGTTGGTTTTGTTTGTTTCCTTGGTTCTCTTCCAGTTCAGAGTTCAGACTTGCTCTTCTTGGTGATGCTCAATGACAGCACAAGGGGCAATGTGTGGAAGCTGAGGCAGAGGAAGCTTCATTTAAACATGTGGAGGATTTTTTTTTCCTGTGAGGGTGACAGAACACTGGAACAGGCTGCCCAGGGAGGTTGTGGAGTCTCCCTCTCTGGAGATATTCCAAACCCACTTGGATGTGTTCCTGTGTGATCTGCTCTAGGTGATCCTGCTGTCAGGGGGTTTGGAGCAGATGAGCTTTGGAGGTCCCTTCCAGCCCCTGAGACACTTTGTGATTCTATGATTCTACCAGTTTTTTAGCAGAGAATAAATCCAATCTGTGACCTCCTCCAAAATGGTGTAGCTAAGGTCCCTTGACAGCTACTGAAAAAGTATCCAGCAGTGCTGGCAAGTGAAAACAGTGCACGGAGAATCCAGAAGAGAAAAAAAACAATCATTCCAGATCAATAGCCTTTTCAAAGCCCAATGCAGCATGAGAAAAACATTGAATTAGTTTAGAAGAAGTCCTATAAAATCCTGATATGAACTGTAAGTTCTCCTTATTGAACGACAAATTGGTACAATAATGCTCAGGACTGTGAGGAAACAAGCGACGATAGCAATCTACTGCATCCATTTGTAAACTAATCTACCACTATTGCTGCTGGCAGTCTGCTGGTATGAGAAAACGCAGCAGCAGAGTGCAGGCAGCAAACCTGGAAATAGGTAGCTAAATATATCAAATTTCAGCTGTTACTGTTTGGAGCTAGAAAATATCCTGAATGTGCCCTGCGTGACCCAAAAGCTGAATTTAAGAGCTTAGCTCCCGCTGTTGTTATTGTTATGACCATGATCAGCATTATGATTATTAACAGTGGAATAAAGATTGTAACAATTAAATCTATTTTCAAACCCTAAGTGTTCTCCATTTTCAGGTTGTTATGACTTATGTGCATATTGTCCAAGAGAATTAATTATGTACCAAGGATACTTAATATATCTACCGCTGATGCTTTGTTTCCTCATTGGATCTCTGATTTGCCACTGGCAAGAACAGAATCATAGGAGCAGCAGGAGCTTCTGCCTGTGTCTCTATAGAGAGTCCCTGCCCCTGCTCCATGGCCAGAATGTACGAAATATCAGCTTATCCATCAAAGTTGTGGAAAACAAAGCATGCTAATCCAGCCCTGACTGGATATTTAACTTCATGCCTCTCCAAACTTCAGCAAGGCACTCCCATTCTTCTGTCAGGAGGCATTTTTAAAGCCCATGGAATCAAAATAAGATCATCTTCCAAATTCCACATTTCCCTTTGGAAATGACCAGGACATGCTTAACTATTAATCATTCCTTAGGCATGATGTTTTTTGAATGATCATGCCTAAGATACACAGGCAACTCCCTCACATATGAAATCTAATCGTTCTCCTATCAATACTACCTAGCCAGCATCTGACTTCTCCCAAGCCAACTCAAACAGTCATCATAGAGCTGGTGGTTATGTTTTCAGCCAAGATTAAATTGGCCAAAGTGTTTAAAGAAAGCTGAGCCCCTGCACAAAATTGTTTGGATAGAGTATCAGCAAAGTCAAATGCTGACACAAGCAGACAGCTGGCTACCCGAAGGCTAGGTCTGGAGTTCAGTCCTAGCTTATTTTAAGTGACTCCTACTTTGAATTCGAATCATTCATAGAAAAAAAGCACACTGAGAGGGAAGATGGTAGCCTACAAGTGAAGAAAAGCTGTCTCCCACATTCTGACCTCCTGCCTACAACATACATTGGAGTTGGTGGCAGCAGTGACCAACCTAACCATATCTGCAGACATCAGTGACCAACCTAACCATATCTGCAGTCACAGTTTGCATGAGATTTTTGAGCCCCAAAATTTTGCTATTAAGCAAGTAACTGTAGTAACATTTGTCACACTCAGCTGCTTTTGAATTTTATCCATAGGTTATTTTTATTGCTTCTTGTTTTTTTTTTTTCTCCAGATAAATAATAGTTGGATTCTGTGGCAATTAAATTCTATCATTCAAATAAATCAAGTGTTTAGTAATAGATCTCTGTAGGCACTGATTCAGCTGCTACGTGTTTCGGTGGAATGTGAAGAGAGGAGCTGAATGGTCAGCAAGGGCACAGAATCAGCTAATTTTATCTACCATTTGTCTTCAAATAAAGCCCAGACCTGACTTCACACCTAAAACCTCTTCATAGTCACCGAGGGAGACTGTGTCAGTGGAGTCACTGTGGTTTTGGTGTGCAAATATACAGGTAAGGCTATTCAGGATCTGGGAGCAGGGAAGTCAGTACAAGAGGTGAGAGGAGAGATGAAATATTGCCAAACAACACACAATGACAGGATGGAACTGGGGTGAACAAGATCATCCCAAAGGGATATTTGATGAGGAAACTCAACAGCTTTACAAGTATTCTGAGACTCTAGAGCTAGTAGACAGGCAGTTTGTCTAGGACTAAACCCCCTGTGATCTCAGAGGGATGGAGCTGCACACATGGAGTTTGTACTTACAGGATTCATATTCAGCTGTAATTGTACAGTTTGAAATCCACCAGTACAGTACAAACTGTAATTGTACAGTTCGAAACCCACAGTTTGAAAGGCAAAATCCCTTATAGCCTTACCTGCCCTGTTACAGCATAAATGAGGCAATAAAGATTTTTAAAGTTCCATAATTGACTCAAAGGCCATTAGCACTCTGAAATGAGCGAGCTGGGGGGGACACTAAATGATGAGAGGTTGTAGCTATTGCTATCTTGATTTGTAAGAAACAACTAAACATGAATCAGGACTATGAAAGTGATCTGCACCTTCATAAAGCATTGCACTGACACAAAGGAACAGTGAAAGTCTTTTCACATGAAAGATGACACCAAATAAATACTATGACTGGCATTTCTTCTGTAAGATCTGCAGCTTTAGTATATCTAATCTACTTAGAAGACAGGTAAAGAGAGATGGATATTGTAAAATACCTCAGTGATGCACTTGCAGATCCAGCATGATCATAGAATCAGAGAATCAGTCAGGGTTGGAAGGGACCACAAGCATCATCTAGTTCCAAACCCTCTGCCATGGGCGGGGACACCTCACATTAGATCAGGCTGTCCAGAGCCTCATCCAGCCTGGCCTTAAACACCTCCAGGAATGAGGCTTCCACCACCTCCCTGGGCAACCCATTCCAGGGTTTTACTACCCTCATGCTGAAGAACTTCCTTCTAACATGCAGTCTGAACCCATCCATTTCTAGCTTTGTTCTATTCCCCCTATTCCTATCACTACCTGATAGCCTAAAAAGTCCCTCCCCAGCTTTCTTATGTTATCTGTAACTCCTGTGCAGTGCCAGGGATTGCAGTGATTCAAGACACACCCATAGAGGGTCCATTAACTGGTTTTTGGTGGCTTTTGTGGGTTTAGTGCTCAAACCAAAGTGATAAAGGAATATGTTTAGTGTAAGAGGGTGCAAAGATAACTCAAACTATCCAAAGGAAGTTATCAGGGCACAAAATCTATTCTTTATTTAGAGTGACAAGGAAAGGCTAGCTGCATTTGCAAGCAGCACTAAATGTACATACTTGAAAGGTCTAGATGTGAAGCAGAATTGTGTGTCTCCCTGGGCAACCCATTCCAGGCTTTTACCACCCTCATGCTGAAGAACTTCTTCCTAACATCCAGTCTGAGCCTATCCAAGATGGATATGATGAGGAAGAGCAAGTGGGAAGGGAAAGTGCATAAAGTAGGTGCATAGTGGGTGGCTCTCTCAACAACTTAATAGTGACACAAAGGATTTCCAGGGGAAAAAGATGCAAGAGCAAACCCCACTTTGCAACATTCCATTTTTGAAATGAGCTCATGATCCCCAATCTTGGAATAAACAAATTAGTTGTGTTAATATCTACTCTAAGTATTAAAATCTACTCCAGGATTTTGTTGGTGAGCATCATTTTAAGTATTCTAAAACAAATCATAGCTTGAAATAGATGATAGGAGATGGTCATAGAATCATAGAATCATAGAATCAAGCAGGTTGGAAGAGACCTCCAAGATCATCCAGGCCAACCTAGCGCTCGGCCCTAGCCAATCAACCAGACCATGGAACTAAGTGCCTCATCCAGGCTTGGCTTCAACACTTCCAGGAATGGCAACTCCACCACCTCCCTGGGCAGCCCATTCCAATGCCAATCACTCTCTCTGTGAAGGACTTCCTCCTAACATCCAGCCTAGAATTCCCCTGGCACAACTTGAGACTGTGTCCCCTTGTTCTATTGCTGGTTGCCTGGCAAAAGAGGCCAACCCCACCTGGCTACAGCCTCCCTTCAGGTAGTTGCAGACAGCAATGAGGTCACCCCTGAGCCTCCTCTTCTCTAGGCTAAACACCTCCAGCTCCCTCAGCCTCTCCTCATAGGGTTTGTGTTCCAGGCCCCTCACCAGCTTTGTTGCCCTTCTCTGGACACGTTTCAGCACCTCAACATCTCTCTTAAATTGAGGAACCCAGGTCATATAGTAGAGGCTCTATAATTTGGCCCCTAACTATTAGAATATAACACAATACATGAAAAAAAAACCAAACCAAACCAAACCAAAACTCCCAACTACAAAATACTGCACATGCCTCTAGTGTGCTTAAACTCACAAATGAGAGAAGAGGTAACAGTCTGAACCATATGTTGCTTTTAATTACTTTCCCTCCAGGGACTGCAAATAGAGTACAGGCATTATTTCAGCACTTCTTTCCCCTTTCCTGAGCTCCTGTCCCTGCTTTTTGTAACTTGTGATATCATCTCTGCAATCTACAGTGTAAAATTGGGTATGGGAGTCCCACATTTCAGAGTGTAATGTCACATGTACTCATGTAGAATGATTTCCTCTCTCTTATTTTCTGGGTCACTGTGTGTACTTTCTGGCACTTTCCTGTTTGCCTGCAGAAATACATTTTCCTGACAGTTTTGTGGCTCTGTTTACTGTGTTTACACTCCCAGGTCCTTTCCCTGCTTCCTTTGCCAAATATACCCATTTAATGCACACTGTCTCTGACTGCTTTTCACCCTAACACTCTCAACTTTGTACCTAGAGAGTTTTGTAGAGATAAAAAAAGTGAAGCTCTCCCTCCCTCAGCTTCTTGCTCTTTCTGAACCTTTCTCTTTCAGTATGGCCTTGCATTGTTTTCCATGTAAGTCATTCCAGAGAGGAGTGACAAAGCTGGTGAGGGGCTTGGAGCACAGTCCTGTGAGCAGAGGCTGAGGGAGCTGGGGGTGTGCAGCTTGCAGAAGAGGAGGCTCAGGACAGACCTCATTGCTGTCCACAACTACCTGAAGGGAGGCTGTAGCCAGGTGGGGTTGGTCTCTTCTCCCAGGCAACCAGCAACAGAACAAGGGGACACAGTCTCAAGTTGTGCCAGGAGAGGTCTAGGCTGGATGTTAGGAGGAAGTTGTTGTCAGAGAGAGTGATTGGCATTGGAATGGGCTGCCCAGGGAGGTGGTGGTGTCACCATCCCTGGAGGTGTTGAAGCAAAGCCTGGCTGAGGCACTTAGTGCCATGGTCTGGTTGACTGGATAGGGCTGGGTGCTAGGTTGCACTGGATGATCTTGAAGGTCTCTTCCAACCTGCTTGATTCTATGATTCTATGGTGGTGAGGGGGTTGGCTGGAGAACTGCTTCATTTCACCTCTCCAAACACACTGTTGATTGGAATAAATTATCAGTGTTGCTTCTTGTGTCTACAGCTTGCTTTCAAAACTCCCTGCCAAGCAACACCAGCGAGGAAACTTGTGAAGTTTTTGTTAGCATGAAAACAAGGGCACTTTGCCCAGACACAAGGGCCACTTGCCTGAGGGCAACTGCTTGAGTGGAAAGAAGTCATAAAAAGGAGTGTAGACATAATCAAAAGTCTTAGCCTGTAAAATGTGGATCTGGCACTCTTATTTAACTACCCTGTTCAAGTTATATCTGCTAGGCCAAGCCAGCTCTGATCTTTCCCCATCACAGGATCACAGGATATTAGGGGTTGGAAGGGACCCAAGGAGATCATCGAGTCCAACTCCCCTGCCAGAGCAGGACCACACAATCTAGCACAGATCACAGAGGAACACATCCAGACAGGGCTTGAAAGTCCCCAGAGAATCAGAGAATCATAGAGTCAACCAGAGACCTCCAAGCCCATCCAGTCCAACCTAGCACCCAGCCCTAGACAATCAACCAGACCATGGCACTAAGTGTCTCATCCAGCCTTTGCTTCAACACCTCCAGGGATGGCAACTCCACCACCTCCCTGGGCAGCCCATTCCAATGCCAATCACTCTCTCTGCCAACAACTTCCTCCTAACATCCAGCCTAGACCTCCCCTGGCATAACTTGAAACAGTGTCAGGACAGGACAGATTTTATCCCTGTTTGCAGTTAGAATTTTCCGGTTTCAGAATCTCAGATATGATCAGAAAATGGAAAATAAAATTTAAATCATGCTCTTTACAGATGTTTTCTTTGTGTTTTTAGCCCAGTTTCATCTTGATCAAGGTTTTTTTCCAAATAAACACAAGAAATTATTGGGACAAATTAATCCTGAGTGTGCCTTAGCTTCTCTTGCTCAAAGAATTAGTATAGAGCCAAGTAGTTCAGGATGTTGGAAGAAAGCAGTTTGGGAGTTACCAAAATACAATCTCCATAGTAATTTTCTTGCCATGCATTAAACAAGCAAGAAGACAAAGAAACCACTGGGGAGGGTTCTCCTCTAGCAAAAGCTGAGTATAACTGTGATGGAGCAATTTTAGGTGGCAAGTTTGGAAGCCTTTTTTCAGTGAAGGGCAGAATATACCCTAACAACCTGGCCACAGGTTTCTGCGGTGGAGCCATCTCACAGGAGGTGTGAAGAAGGACGTAAAGAAAAGGGATTAGGGAAAAGAACAGCAGAGTTAGGAGAACAGGGAAGGGAAAGTCATGGTAAGGAGGCACAGAGCAATTTTTATTTGTTTTTGCTGTAGGGCATAAAGTGATTTAAAGCTGGAGTTCAAAAGTGCATACGGTTCCAAATAAAGTCTTGCTGGTGACATTTTAAAGGTCTTTACTTGAATTATGGCAGCTACAAGCACCACCTGCCTGCCTCTTTTGTATGGCAGAGATACTAACACATGGAGTTTACTGAAATATTTTGAAGGTCAATTGCTTGCCATCAGTATAGAGCTTTTAAATGTCCAAGCAATAGCACAGTTACTTATGTTTATATTTGTTTCATAAGTCAATGATAATCTTTTATATGGTCCATGATGATAGCCCAAAAAACTTTACAGATGTCTTTAATGCTAACTCTACACTTGAGCATAGCTCAAGGAAAGGAGGATTAGGATGCTTTGAATAGTTCTTAGGGATATGCCTCTGGTTATAAAATAGAGATGATGTTTTCACACTTGTACTTGATGTGATGTATTGCACTTTAACCTGCGTGCACTTTAGCTTGTATTGCATTCATTCCACTGGACACAAAATGCTTTGGAAATTCCTACAGAAAGCTTGAAATAATTCCTACTTTCCTAGCCATTGTACTTCAAGTTACACTGAACTCCTGAGATGACTGCCTGAGCTGCTCAGGCTCTAGAAAACAGGCATTTGATTTTGGAACAGCCTGGCAGGAAGCTGCTGTTCCTGCTTATTTTCTGCTTTGTGTTGTCACAATATGGTAAATCTATAGTTGGTTAATGATGTATTTGTAGAAGACCAATAGCTTGCCTGCATAGTAAAGAATGAGTGAAGAATTAGGACTTACCTAACAGCTTTTTTCCCCCTACTTTTAAATTTATTATATTTTTTATTAGGAAAAGAAGGTTGAGAAACACTGAAGAATAAATCTCTCTTCTCCCCCGCAGCAAGGAAAAGGCTTTGTAAAGCCTTCAAGGCTACTAGGATGCTCAGACATTAATCACAATTTGTCTGTTGTTATTAATTTCAAAGGAAGAAAGGAATTGACTAGGAAATAAGAAATTTGGAAGGGAGGAATTTGGAAGGAAGGAATTTGAAAGGAAGGAAGGAATTTGAAAGAAAGGAATTCAGAAGGAAGGAAGGAACTTGAAAGGAAGGAAGGAATTCAGAAGGAAGGAAGAAATTTGAAAGGAAGGAAGGAATTCAGAAGGAAGGAAGGAACTTGAAAGGAAGGAAGGAATTCAGAAGGAAGGAAGGAACTTGAAAGGAAGGAAGGAATTTGAAAGGAAGGCAGGAATTCAGGAGGAAGGAAGGAAGGAATTTGAAAGAAAGGAAGGAATTCAGCAGGAAGGAAGACATTTGGAAGAAAGGAAAGAAGGAATTCAGAAAGAAGAGGAATTTGGAAGGAAGCAAGCAAAGAAGGAAAGCTGGTTGAACATTTAGGTCAGGTATTAATGACCTTGTTCTCTTTGGGTTGACTACTTTGCTCTGTGATGATATTTCAGAGCAATCAGAAGCTGAAGAATAACTGAGGCAGTCTGACTGGAGCTGTCAGGATAAACACAAAGACTTAAATTATTGGAGTCATAAAGCTTTAACAAGCATATTAATTCAGCCATTCGCTTCAAGTATGTTAATAATGTTCTGTGTGTTCCTAGAATTAGAGTATCTTATGCCAGAAAACATCAGATTGAGAAGCAGTGATGACTTTTGCAGCTTCTAAAGCTGTTTGTTTTTTTCTTCTTCTAATGCTGGCAATCTCTACCTTAATGATTGCAATGCCACTAAAATGAATTACCAAGTAAGCATCCCAATGACACCCACAGAAGAGCTGCTGCTTGCCATGGGAGTTTATTCACGTGTCTGAAATGGTAGAGTAGCTGAACCACAAATTGAGGTGGCTCAACTCCAAATGGAGCAGATTATGTGATCCTCCAAGTGTTTTGAAAATTGCCACCTAATTTTGGTGTAGATCTCCCTCTCACATTGTTACACATCCCTGTAATTACTAAGTGGAAGCTTCAGCTCCAGAATTGACTGGGGCATTTTATATCTGTAACATTTTTCTAGCAGAGGTCACCTAGGGTTTGAATGAGGTCAGACAGATGCAGGCTTCCTACACAGGCTGTGGTGTGGAGAGATAAAAGCTAGTTCATAAACCAGAGTTCACCAGCAAACAGAGCTTGCAAAAAAGATCCAAAGGGACCTTTGCTCATCGCTCCTTGGTTGAGAAAACATCAATGCAAACAATTTAATTTGCTTTGTTCAGATGATCACCATCTAAAAGCAATTCCACGTAATGCTGATAACCTCCTATGTGAGTGCAAGCTAACCTAAAAGGGGCTTAAAATAAGCTGTGGCCTTCTCCACCCCTTCTCCCTGTTTAAAAAAGTCACTTCAGGAATCAGGAGTAGCTTCCCACACAGTTTCTCCCTTCTCAGTATTCTGTTCACAGTTCACACAACTGCTTCCAGGATCCTAGCAAATGTATAGCTGAGCCAGTTTAGACACAATTGCCCCTTGAAGACTGGAATCGTTCTCATGAGTTTTGGATAGTTGGCTAATTCCTGCTGAGAATGACTGCTTACCCTTTCTTTACACTCTATTTGTACTCCCACTTTTTAAAAGTCTTTACTCCCTAGCACTCCCAGAGACGAATGCCCTGCAATATTCAGCACAATATGCTTCTGATTTCACTTTCCCTTCCTTTATTTTCAAGATGAATGGTTTAATCTGCTTTTGCCCCGTGAGAGCATCTCTGCAGTCATTCCTCACTTCATTTTGTTCAGTTAAGGGGCTCAGTATTGTCAGGTTAATGCAAAAGGTGAATGAGGCAAGTTGAAAGATTGTTTAAATGCAACCTTCTTGTGTCTCATGCTTTAAAGTGCCTCTCTTCATTGTTTGCAACGAAAATTATGTGAAAGAAAGCAGGAACAACATTTTAATAAACACATTACAGCACCATCAGTTTGGGTTGCTTTTGTTTTTGTGGTTTATCTATTATGATTTTCCCATTCAGTGCCTCTTTACCATAAAACACTACAGAAAAATAAGCTTTGCTGATTTACACTGATGGAATGATGTGGTGATAGCTCTGCATAGAGATCGGTTTCACTCCTGTTACATCGGCCATGTAAGGTGAGTGTGTCTGTTTCCATGTTTTGCTCTGGACTCAAATAGATGTCAGAAGCATTTATGAGGAACAAAGTGACCAGATTATTGCCAGGCCCTTCTTTCTCCATTGAGCACATATTTCTGTAGAGCTATTGTTAGAGAGTTGCATGACTATATTTCTTACTACCCCGGGAGTTCGTAAGCAAGGACACATTAGCCTGATGAGCTTGGGTATAGTTTCCTGAATCAATACTACTTCTTCAGTGGAGACCTAGTAGCAGACAATTGCATAATGAAGCTGTCTGTCTTTATTTACACAATGTATTTCTGTATTCAGCAGGCCAGAAAGAATAGTTCTGTGCAGCAGCTGTCATTGTGTTTTTTGCTTATCTCTGTCCCGTCTGCCAATGCTATAATTCACCAGCTGACACCCGCTTTGGCAGAGCCCGAGTGCAGTGACTCAGTGCCAGAGCAACAACAGTGCTCTGAACTATGACACGATTCATTGCTGTCCTAGGCAGCAACAGGGCACTCTTTTGGCTTTTTCACTCTCTTTTTTTCCCTTCCTTCTTCTTTTTTCTTTCTTTTTTCCTTTCGATACACTTTGTGGCCGTGGGGCTGCAGCAAAAGCGAGCTCTGGGAAACAATCAGGGCTCTGTTCCACACCGTGGCAGGGAGCTGCGGGAAGGAAGACAGGGTCACTGGTGAATAAGGATGGTGAGGGGCTGGACATCCAGAATGAGACATTCTGGATGGTCTGATTTTGAGGAATTGGGAGGCTGTGAGGTCAGGCAGCATTCAAATCACTCTGTCACAAAACTTGAGGTAAGATGTGTGGCATTTCTGACCTTGCCTTTGCCCAGAGGGGCAAAAGCCCACTGAATCCAGTGGAAGTGAGTGCTGGCTGTGCTGGGAGTGCAAAAAGAGAAAAAGGCAGCAAAGAAAGATTTATGCACAGCTTTGAAAGCAAAGTATGCAGATCTGATGCCTTTTTTCCCCCTCTCTCTCTTCTTGCATTAACATTTCCATGAACACTCTTCCCCAAATTTCTAGATTTATACTTTGATTATTCAAAGAAGATAAAAATAGATGACAAGATACTGATGACTAAAATGCTTTTTGTGCCCTTGTTTGTGTTTTTTAATGCCAAAATCCTTTTTCTATACCTGTTCCCCAGAGGATATAAAGCTGCAACAGTTATGTGTTCATAGACTTGCCTGAGTGAGGAAGTTGCACTTCTATCAGTAAATAACCCACGTGGATTGTTACTTTTGGTGTCAAAACTTCATCTGTTAGTCAGCTGAAGTCAATCTGAAGTGTAAAAGCACGAAACTGAAACTACAACTCCAGACAAATCTGTGATTCACAATTTAAGATTTTCATGCAGCACCCTGAAGAAAAGAAAATGGAAAAGGAAATAGAAAAGAAAAAGGAAAAGAAAAACAAAGGAATGGGGACAGGGGAAAAAGATAAATGGATAGTGAGAAGAGGAGAGGAGAGGAGAGGAGAGGAGAGGAGAGGAGAGGAGAGGAGAGGAGAGGAGAGGAGAGGAGAGGAGAGGAGAGGAGAGGAGAGGAGAGGAGAGGAGAGGAGAGGAGAGGAGAGGAGAGGAGAGGGAAGGGAATAAGGAAAAGAGAAGAATGAGAGTGAGAAGGGAAAGGAAAAGAAGGGAAAAGAGCAAGTTAATGCAATTAGAGCAAGCAGGAGAGAGTCAGTAGAAGAGCTCAAGTCCTTCTTGTACAAGAACATGCCTCATGACAAGGAAGTGTGCTGCAACTGTGTTGAGAGAGGAGGGAAGTCACTGGAGCAGGATGTCATCAACCTGGAAAACCTTCACTGTGTTGCATCCTGATGGACTGCCACTGCCAAGTGCAGAGCAACATCCATGTGCCCAAGAAAGCACATTATTTGGAAAGGAAGAGATCAGAAATGTCCCAAAAGGAAGGGCACGGGGCCACATGAACAGGAAGAAGT
Source organism: Pogoniulus pusillus (assembly GCF_015220805.1). Lineage (NCBI taxonomy): Eukaryota > Metazoa > Chordata > Aves > Piciformes > Lybiidae > Pogoniulus > Pogoniulus pusillus. Next base: position 5,946,424 of record NC_087296.1, read on the forward strand.
GGTTGTGAAGGATATCTCTTCTTTCACACACATCTCCTGTACTAACTCCTTGGAAAAGAAAGAGTTCAGGAAAGGTGATAGGGGATAAGTTACCTGTAAGTGAGAATTTACTTGCTTTTAAATGTGAGCTCTCTGTGCATGCAAGCATGTTTGGGAGACAAGAGAGGGAAGATCATGGCAGACTAACCCATCGTTGCTACTCTCACTGGCAGAGGAATTCAGATGTTAAAATTGATCTAAACCTCTGAAGTGATCTGTGGTTAATAGATGGGCAGTATTTTTTAGTAATCACTAAAAATCAAACATTAAGGTCTCTGCAGCTGTCATGGTTGAAATGCTTCATGCCAGTGAAGGTCTCACTGCTCCTTTCTGAAGGCATGAGCTGAACTGCTCAGGATGGACACAATGAATGAAACCAAAACTATCATATCACCCACTGGCAGTACTGAGATGTATGAGAACACTGCACATAGGATTTAGTTGGTTGAAACTGATTAATTTATGGGTTATGTCCTGGTCCACCTGCCTACCTCAGGATGAGGATTATCATAGTCATTTGGTCTTGAATTTTATTGTCCAAAACAACTTCCAACATATCAGTTAAGTGGAAAAGGTGGGCTACACTTTGTGTTCCTGGAGAGAACATTTGTTCTCAGTGTCCAATGAGAGATGACATTGCTGAAATATGCAGCTTAATTTCCTCTAAGACCTGTGACCTTTTGAGAGGAAGAATTGTATCAAACAGGACATTGATATTGAAAAACAGTGCAAAGGGAAAAATATGAGCCTTGGAATCCAGTGAATAGCATAATACAGTGATTGTATTGAAAATGGTCATAGCTTTGCTTGTCTTTTTTAATAGCACTGTATTCAAAGTAGCTTAGTAGACTTGACAAGCCCTATGAGGAGAGGCTGAAGGAGCTGGAGGTGTGCAGCCTGCAGAAGAGAAGGCTCAGGGCAGACCTCGTTGCTGTTTACAATTACCTGAAGGGAGGCTGTAGCCAGGTGGGGTTGGGCTCTTCTCCCAGGCTGAACAAGGGGACACAGCCTCAAGTTGTGCCAGGGCAGGTCTAGGCTGGATGTTAGGAGGAAGTTGTTGGCAGAGAGAGTGATTGGCATTGGAATGGGCTGCCCAGGGAGGTGGTGGACTTGCTGTCCCTGGAGGTGTTCAAGAAAAGTCTAAAGGTGGCACTTAGTGTCATGGTCTGGTTGATTGTCTAGGGCTGGGTGCTAGGTTGAACTGGATGAAGTATCTTCCAACCTGGTTGATTCTATGATTCTATGATCATATCCATCTTGGTGGAGACACACAATTCTGTTTCACATCTAGAACTTTCAAGCATCTACATTTAGTGTTGCCTGGTTGATTCTATGATTCTATGACAACGAAAGAACAGGCTGAAGAAAATCAATACAGGAATCACACAATTGCACCAATTACCAACATATGATCAAGATTGCTCTTTCAGTAATGGAGTCATGACTTAACTGAAAAAAACCTGCAACTTTTCTTTTCAGCATCCAAAGACTTTAATATCAATTTCACTATCATACAGATGTAATTGCCCTGCACTTACACGTGTATTAAATGCTTTTGCTACTGAATCCCACTCATACAATCAAGCTGAACTGGTCTAAAAAGACTGGAAGATTCTTTTGCTTTTCCATTTCCATTTTGACAAAGCTTCCTAGAAGCAACAGCAAACAAAACAGCCTAATCCCAGAAGAGAGACCTGGAAACCATCAAAAGAATCCAGAGGGGAAAAAATAACAGTGGAACAGGAACACTTGAAATAGAGAGTTTCTCTGGCACACACAGCTTCCCAGTGACTCCCAATATTGTTTCACTCTCCCAAAGGCACAGAGCCCAATGTCTGTGGCAGACTTTTGTAGAAATACTGACTCCCACCATGCCAAGGAGAAAGAAAGGGGAAGAGAGGAAGAATAAAAGACTCTGCTGCTGGCTTCTGCATTATAGGCCAGATCATAAACTTTAATTATTGAAGTGAAATAGTCAAGGACATATGGAAAGGCTTGGGGAAATGGAAATGAAGATAAGAGGAAACAGTCATGAAGCATTAACTATTCTGGCAACTTACATACATAGATAATTTTTATTGCTGCCAACAGAAAATGACCAGAGAGTTAGAAACTCAAGTGGAGGATGAGGAACAGAGTGAAGAAAGGAAAACTTAAACTGACAGCATTAAAAGTGATGCAAGTACAGGATACAAAAGCATGTTTTAAAAGGGGAATAAGAAAAAAAACCCTCAACATAAGATTCTTAGGGTGTGAGGGAAAGGGCACTTTCACTCTGGAACTGAACAATGATAAATCTTGCAGGAAGTAAAAGTGAAACAAGTTCAGACGCCAGACTCTTTCTTTCTTCTATTCCTATTCCTAAGGTAAGAGGAAACAGCTAATAATTAGCATGCAAGAGCCATGGCTTACTGTGTTCAGGGAACTATACAGTGAATAATCCTCTAGATCTGTCTGAATTTCTTTAAACCCATAAGAACAGACTTTGAAACTCAGCAGACCCCTGACCAAGGGCTGTTATGTGAACTACATAACCCCAGATCCAGAGATGCTGTGATTTGGAGACACTGCAGAGTCATACTTCAGGCCAGACAAGCCCTTGCTTGTGAGAGGTCTAATCCACTACTAGCCTATGATAACAGAAAAATTGCTGTTTAACTCTGCATTAGTCCAGTTGCTCACTCAGGCAACTGCATTATCAAGCAACTGCATTGAATAAAACCAAACTATCAGACATTTCCTTTTGACCTACTCCGAAGAGTAAGTGTACAGGTGATCAACTATCCTTATGCCCAGGGCTAAAAGCTGAATAACTTAAAAGTGTATTTTCTATCATCTCTCTCTGCATTAAACAAGTGAACATTTTGCCTATAAAGATTGGTTTTCACTTCTGAGGGCTGGTCAGGAGGTGAGGGGAGAGGCTCTGCTCACTGCTCCCTGGGATAGGACAAGAAGCAATGGATAGAAGCTGCAGCACAGGAGGTTCCACCTCAACACAAGGGGGAATTTCTTGACTGTAAGGGTCCCAGAGCACTGGAACAGGCTGCCTAGAAAGGTTGTGGAGTCTCCTTCTCTGGAGACTTTCAAGGCCTGTCTGGATGTGTTCCTCTGTGACCTGAGCTAGATTGTGTGATCCTGCTCTGGCAGAGGGATTGGACTGGATGATCTCCTTGGATCCCTTCCAGCCCCTAACATCCTGTGATCCTGTGAGTTCACTATCCAAAGAAGACTGTCTGGGCTATGCTCCTAGATCTGTTGCAACAAAAAAGAAACAAGTATGGACTTTTTCTGGTATTTTATCATTTGCCTGATAGATTCTCAGGGATGTGGATATGGAAATGCCCTTAATGTTAGTTTAATTTCTCTCCTTACCAGCTATAATTTCTTAATCTGATATTGCTATTGATGATGGGGGCATGACTTTTGAAATATTGCTTCCTGAAATTCAGGGGGAGATGATGCACAAAAAAGAAATGTGCCAGATTCTCAGTAGAAGCAAAACACTGTAATTTGCCTAATTCAGTTAAGCATCTGGCTCAGATATTGTGAAAGCCACACAGTGGCTGACACCAGTGATGAGGTCTGAGGCTCAGGCTCGGGTGTCCATCTGTGTTTAGGTGATCCATTGACCAACATGGTTGTATGATTTCCCCAGGCAATCTGTCTAGGCAATCGGCCAGCATAGCTAACTGCCTTGAACTCTAGACCACTGATTAACTACCCATTTACAGCTAGCTTGATGGAGAGTGATTTTTGACTTGAGTGCAGAAGGGAGTTTAATTTCAAGCATGCAGAATTGCAGCAAGATGTCTAACTGTTCTTTTCCCATACCTTGTAAATCAGCCCCAAATATGCGATTCCCTGTGGATGGAGTTGCTGTGCTATTGTATTCTGTTCAACTCCATCCTGTTTTGTGCTCATTACCTTAATACTTGAATGCATCCAGCTGCTCTATATGACAGTCATATTTGTAGTTTCTTTCGGCTTCCCAAGGGAGGAAGGACTATTTTGGTTTGGGGATGTGAGTTTATGTTAAAGGCAGAGAATAAAGGGAGAAAGAAGCTATTAAAAGCAGTATTTAAAAGTCCTGTTTTCCCCAGAGAGTGCATTCTACTCTGAGAAAGCTTTTTTTTCCTGTTGCAAAAGTGTATTTCACCATCACTTTCACCCTTCCAGAAGAGTGAAAACACACATCTCATCATTTCAGTTAATTATGATATGCTTTGGAACCCTAGAATGTTTAAAAGATAGTGATGTGCACTTTGAACTTGATTCAGCACCTTCTTTGAAGCCAATATAAACAAGGATGGATGCACTGATACTGCTCCTGGTTTGCACACTGCATTCTGTGCCATTTAGCATTTCTGATTGTGAGAGAGCTTAGTTCCAGATCTGCTCTGCTTCTGCTAAGATGAGAAATGATGAAGACAGCTGGAAACAGAGTCATCATCTGCCACGCTGCAGATACAAAGTGCTAGATGCATGTAAATCTTCAGCATATACATAGTTTTGCATGTGTGAATAGAAAGCACTTTGAGGTGCATATAAGCATTCATTTCTCACCAAATGAGGCTAAAATGTGTCCTTCTGCAGGACTCCACACACTTGCCATCTGCCTGAAGACCTGAGAGGAGGCAGAATATGGCTGTTGAGACCAAGTGTTTGGAATCCATCTTCCTTCACCTACTCAGTGTCTCCTCTGAATCTCACTCCTACAGTATCAATCCCACTCCTTCAGTGGGACAGGCTGCATTTTGTCCTGAGTCAGTGACAAAGACGTTAAAAGTAGCAGAAATGGTTCAGTTACTCTCTGGGGGCTCTACAGAGCTTCCATGAGATTAGACTATGAACAGTGTGTGTTCCTTGCACCATGCTGAGAATACAGTATTCACCCTGCTCCTGTGAGCAATGCTTACAGATAAGCAAGGTTTAAAGACTCAGAGGCAAAGGGAATGACTTTGTGAGCAATGCATTCAAAATACTCTCCAAGAAAGAGCTTCTTGCAGGTCCCTCTTTCCAAGCCTCTAACAGACACTTTCCACAATTTATAGACAGTAAGCACACAAGCAAGAAAATCCAGAAATCATAGAATATCATCATGGAATCAACCAGGTTGGAAGAGATTTCCAAGATCATCCAGGCCAACCTAGCACCCAGACCCAGACAATCAACCAGACCATGGCACTAACTGCCTCATCCAGGCTTTGCTTCAACACCTCCAGGGACAGGGACTCCACCACCTCCCTGGGCAGCCCATTCCAATGCCAATCACTCTCTCTGCCAACAACTTCCTCCTGACATCCAGCCTAGACCTCTCCTGGCACAACTTGAAACTGTGTCCCCTTGTTTTGTTGCTGGTTGCCTGGCAGAAAAGCCCAACCCCACCTGGCTACAGCCTCCCTTCAGGTAGTTGTAGACAGCAATGAGGTCACCCCTGAGCCTCCTAATGCTACTTAATGCTTGGCTAGCATTTTGCTCTTCCTTCTTTCTTCCACCTTCTGATGTGTTAAATGTTTTCTCCTGTGCATCTGACTCTGGAGCATTCACAAACAGAAAACTTAGTAAAATCAGATAGATTAGGAAAACATGCAAAGTGGAGCTTCTTGATAAATTTAATCCACTTCAGCCCACAGTATTTGTTGGTTTAGTGAAATATTTGCACCATAAATTAAAGCTGGAAAGTTGGGACATCTGCAAAAACAAAGGGAAGATTGTGTTTCAGCTTTTCTTCTGAATCACTCTTTGATTAGCTTTCCAGTGAAGAACCTCACTGGGAGCAGAAGAAGGTATCTTTCTTTTCACCATGCAGTTTATGTTTGGTTATTTACTACCAGCTGTTCATCTTAAGAATTGGGAAGATTCACAGGGGTCTGTGAGTGTGTGGTAGGTAATAAATCTGCCAAAGATTATCGAAGTTTGTGTATTTTAGCATACTGTGATGTGACCTTCATCCCTTTAAGTCTAAAGAAAAAGAAGCTCTGTCTCTTAAAAAAAAAAGAGATCTATTATGTACACGAAGATAACGCTGTTCATGATTTAATTCTGATGGCAAATCTTTTCTTTGTGGTATAGACTGGAGAAAGGTCAAAGAGGAGACACATCTTGGTATCCTGCAGTTAGCCAAACCCAGACGTTTTCAGTATGATTGGGACTACTTCACAGCAACTCGAGATTCTTTTTCAAGCTGCACTTTTAAAGTCATAATCAGTACTTACAAACAGAAAATGTGATTTACAAAACACTTGCCCAAAGCAAAACTGTTAGTGTTTGTTTGCATTGTTATCAAGGTTCTTTTATGTTTCCTGATCTAGGGTACAGAATCACAGAATTAACCAGGTTGGAAAAGACCTTCAAGATCATCAAGTGCAAACTGTCACCTAACCCTTCTAATTAACTTACCCATGGCACTAAGTGCCTCATCCAGCCTCCTATTAAACACTTCCAGTCCTGGGAACTCCACCACCTCCCCAGGCAGCCCATTCCAATGCCAATCTCTCTTTCTGTAAAGAATTTCTTCCTAACATCCAGCCTGAACCTGCCCTGGCATAGCTTGAGGTTGTGTCCTCTTCTTCTGTCACTGGGTGCCTGGCAGAAGAGAGCAACCCCAGCTGGCTTCCACCTCCCTTCAGGCAGCTGTAGAGAGCAATGAGCCTCCTCTTCCCCAGGCTGAACACCCCCAGCTCCCTCAGCCTCTCCTTATGGGGCTGTGCTTTCTAAGCAACTCTTCTCTCACTCTAATTTAAAGGCAAGGTTCAAATAGTCCTAGATTCATGCACTTGTGGAATGGGTTGGGTTGGAAGGGACCCCAAAGCTCATCCAACGCCACCCTCGGCCATGGGCAGGGACACCTCCCACCAGCCCAGGCTGTGCAAGACCCTGTTCAGCCCAGCCCTGAACACTCCCAGGGAGGGAAATCCACAGCCTCCCTGGGCAACCTGTGCCAGTGTTTAGTACAATAGCAGAGGCTTCACTGCTTTCATGTTTTTGGCAATAAGAGTGATGCTCAATCAAGTATTGCTTGTCCCAGTCTATGCCCAAAGGATGGGTACAGCAACAGAGAACTAGTCTCACATCACTGTTTAGACCCTATAAAACCCTGCCCTTGAAGCATAAGTTGTAGATGAATGTGTTACACCTTTGGCAGTGCATCTCTGTCATCTGTATTTCTTATTCCTGCGGTTCAGAAGAATGCTCCACTCTCTATCATTAAATATTTCTTGTCATATATCTGGTGGAGCTTTTTCCTATTGAACTCTCAGTGAACCACTTCACTGAAGCTGCCTAAAGCTAAGCAGAATTCAGAACTGAGTGCACCTTCACAATGCAGATCTTCTGTCTAATAGGATGGGAACAGAAAGTGAAAACCCTTTGTAAGAGAAGGCGATGGCATTTAGTGTTCTTCAGCAGAGTCAGTGCACAGGGAAGCTTAAGGCAGCCACACAAAAGACTGAGGAACAAGCTCTTCAGGCATCTGTCTCAGGACCATTCTGACACACTGCTATGAAACTGAAATTCAGAGTTTGAGCAGCTTTCATATTTCCAGTGTCTTCAGGGTGATTTCTTACTGAAGCAGCAGTAAGCATCTTCTGCATAACCACGGTGAAAGTCCTTTTCCAGGGAGTGGCAGACCAAACTTCTGTGACTCCTCTATCCACCAAAACACTAAAAGGCGTTTTCAATCTTCCCATCTTGAAGCTGGGCTTTATGTGCCTCCAGGGAATTAAGAACTGTCTACTGCAGATCCTTGAAGAACAGTAAACTCCAGTTAATTTTTATACTTTTCCAGATCATTTTACTGTTTGCAAAGAGTGTGGTTAGGTTGCTTCTGCTGAGGAATGCTGAGCAGCTCTGGGTTTGCTTAGTCTGCAAGGAAATGTGTCAGTTCAGTAACATGTGGGCTTCTACACAACACTGAGCCGCCAATGGTGCTGCGACAGCTGTTAATCTTGGTGCCTTAGCAGTTTCTTCCAGGACATAAGAAGCAAGCACACAAACAAACAAAAAGCACTAAGGAACAGCAAAAGTGATGCATTTCAATGCCTCTATAAAACGAGTGCTCTTCAATCCCTGACAGCCAGTGTCTCCATGCTGTGCACTGGTGAGCAGTGGGGGTTTGATGTGTAACAGTTCTCTCATACTACCTTTAGCACCAGAGGTGTCGGCTGCTTGTTCCCCTAATTTGCCTGTGCCTGACTGTCCAGAAGGAACTGCCCTGATCCTCTTGGACAGCCTGCAGCTGGTTGTGGTCCTGCTCCATAAAACCTGATGTTTGTGACAGATACCTAATACAAACCAGCACCTTCATCTTGACTTTCTCACTCTCTTGCAAATCAGAAGGAATGCTTTGTTGCATTCAATGTGTCTAGCTACTACGTCATTCATAGAACCAACCAGGTTGGAAGAGACCTCCAAGATCATCCAGTCCAACCTAGCACCCAGCCCTAGACAATCAACCAGACCATGGCACCGAGTGCCTCATCCAGGCTTTGCTTGAACGCCTCCAGGGACGGTGACTCCACCACCTCCCTGGGCAGCCCATTCCAATGCCAATCACTCTCTCTGCCAACAACTTCCTCCTAACATCCAGCCTATACTTTCCCTGTCACAACTTAAGACTGTGTCCTCTTGTTCTGTTGCTGGATGCCTGTCAGAAGAGGCCAAACCCCACCTGGCTACAGCCTCCCTTCAGATAGTTGTAGACAGCAATGAGATCACCCCTGAGCCTCCTCTTCTCTAGGCTAAACAACCCCAGCTCCCAGTATTGCTATACTATTACTTAACATTTGTTTTCCAGTAGTCCTAGAGGCATTCTGGATATCTGAGCTCCACTAAACTACACACTCTGCAAACAAAATTACAGTCCCTGCTGAAACAGTACATAATTTAAGGACTTGTGTCCCAAGGGATATTGGAAAGCTAATATGAATTAACTCAGTGCTTGAAATTAAATTCTGCTTGTTAGGATATTCTAAGCCCTATAGGTTCCCACTTAGAAATAATGTGCTTCTGCTCGCTAGCATTTAAATCCTGGCAGAGTTAATTACAACTTTCTTGTGTGCTCATTTTGCAGATTTCAGCATCCAGCCCAGCCCAGCTGAATGATTCAGCCAGAATCTCAGCAGAAGGAAAAGCAAGTCACTGTCTTTTCGAAGCGTGAGGCTGCAGATTCCGGGCTCGCAGGAAGGTTGGGTGCCTGTGCTCAGCCTGGACCCAGGGCTAAACTCTCACCCTTCCCTAGCTGAGAAGGGGAATTGGGAATGGAGCTGAGATGAAAACAGGACTTCCAGCTGTCTAGGTTTGTATGACAGTTTGTGAGTACAGCTGCCATGGGTGTGACAGATGCTTGCAATGGCACTGGCAGTCAGGTAAGCAGACTACTTGAAAACTTTACTTTTAGGAGCAACTATGATAAGCATGCATTAAAAACCAGCCCAGGATAACATATGATGGGAAAGTATTAACTGATAGGATATAATGAAGAGAAACAGAGACTAGAGCAAGGCGCAGAGCTCAGTGAGAGGCTTTTGGCTCATTTCAGGGGGATCTGGAACAAGCCCAAAATACACGTCAACACAGATAATTAGGCTTATATTTATTTCTCCTGGGGGGAAGAGGGAAAAGAAGGGGGAAAAAAAGAAAAAAGAGGCATAACAAGAGAAATCAAAGCCACAGGAAATCTCATACAGACACTAGAGCTGTGTTCAGAGAGGCTTATCACTAAGGTACTATATAACACTGTATAAATACATCCCCTGGTATTTGTTTGGTCTGGGGATATATGCTGAATTGCATATGTGCTGCAGAGTCTTTGCTGCAAAAGCCAAAGTGTTTCCCAACTGCAGCCTGTGAACTTCTCCTGGCTTCATTGCATTCCTTACTTCAGATTTTAGAAGCTAAAAACTAATGCACTTTTTATTTGAGTGGGATTTTTAAATGTGTTGCCCATTTTATGCTGAAGTTGATGTTAGATTGCAGAGTTGTGCTACAATCTTAAATATAGAATCATAGAATGGTTTAGGTTGGAAGGGACATCAAAGATCATTCAGTTCCAACCCCCTGCCATAGGCAGGGACATCTCCCACTAGAATAGGTCCCTCAAGGCCTCATCCAACCTGGCCTTGAACACCTCCAGGGAGACAGCAGCCACAACCTCCTTGGGCAACCTGTGCCTGTGTCTCACTACCCTCACTGCAAAGAATTTCTTCCTTACATGGAGTTTGAATCTCCACTCTGCCAGTTTAGACCCGTTATTCCTCACCTGTCATTACAAGACCTTGTCAATAGTCCCTCCCTAGCCTTTCTGTAGGTCCCCTTGAGATACTGGAAGGCCACTATAAGGTCTCCTTGAAGCCTTCCCTTCTCCAGGATACAGATCCCAAACTCTTGTAGCCTGTCCTCATAGCAGAACTGCTGCAGCCCTCTCAGCATCTTTGTGGCCTCCTCTAGACTCACTCCAACAGTTCCATGTCCTTCTTATGTTGGGGGCTCCAGAACTGTACACAGTACTCCAGGTGGGCTCTGAGGAAAGCAGAGTAAATAGAGACAATCCCCTCCCTTGCCCTGCTGGCCACACTGCTCTTGCTGCAGCCCAGCACACCATTGCTGTCTGGGCTGCATTCACACTGCAAGTTCATGTTGAGCTTTTCCAAAGGAAAAAGATAGCAATGACATAGCTCCTCAGTTAGGTGTAACTGAGTTAGGTACTGCTCTGACTGAGATCTCTGCTTCTATAACCTGAGTATGCCAGGCTGGATGATGATTTTTTAGGATTCATGAAATTCAGGACATGGTAAAAGGCACCAAATTCATATCTATGTGTATAGGATATCTATGCACAAGGGCTTATTCACACTGAAATGACAGATATAGTATTAGCTCCTCTCAAGGAAGTGTATTTTGTGTTTAATAAGCCATTTTCTCCATCCAATGGCTTTTTATGAAGTTCCAAATTACCAAAAGGAAATTTCCATGCAGACTTCTGAACACCTAGAAAGGTAGAAATAATGTGAAGGAGAACTTGAAGAAAACAAGAGTCGTGTTCTGAGTGGAGATACTTTTCAAGAGCAAAGATGTTGACAGCTTTAATGTCAGTTACAGGAAAAGAAATCAAATCCCTGTCAGCATGGTATGAAATGATATTCATGCCTCTGTCTCAATGATTGAGAGTCTGGAAGAAGTGAAGCCAGTGAGTCTACATAATTCCCCAAATCTAAGTTAATATCTACATATTACATAAAGAATCGTCATATGTAATTTTGTTTATTGTCCAAGTTATCTCTCTGACATTAACCTCAGGCCTAAATGAGTATTTACAGTCTCACAGTATCACAGTATCACCAAGGTTGGAAGAGACCTCACAGATCATCAAGTCCAACCCTTTACCACAGAGCTCAAGGCCAGACCATGGCACCAAGTGCCACGTCCAATCCTGCCTTGAACTGCCCCAGGGACGGTGACTCCACCACCTCCCCGGGCAGCCCATTCCAGTGTCCAATGACTCTCTCAGGGAAGAACTTTCTCCTCACCTCCAGCCTAAATTTCCCCTGGTGTAGCTTGAGGCTGTGTCCTCTTGTTCTGTTGCTGGCCACCTGAGAGAAGAGAGCAACCTCCTCCTGGCTACAACCACCCCTCAGGTAGTTGTAGACAGCAATAAGGTCACCCCTGAGCCTCCTCTTCTCCAGGCTAACCAATCCCAGCTCCCTCAGCCTCTCCTCGTAGGGCTGTGCTCAAGGCCTCTCACCAGCCTTGTCGCCCTTCTCTGGACACGTTCAAGCATCTCAATGTCCTTCTTAAATTGAGGGGCCCAGAACTGGACACAGTACTCAGTCTCAAAGCATTGGTTTATCATACAGGGATGGGCTGCCCAGAGAGGTGGTGGAGTTGCCATCCCTGGAGGTGCTCAAGAAAAGTCTGGATGAGGCTCTTAGTGCCATGGTCTGGTTGATTGGACAGGGCTGAGTATTCGGTTGGACTGGATGATCTTGGAGGTCTGTTCCAACCTGTTTGATTCTATGATTCTATGAATCTCAACGCTCTGTAATTTTACATCTTCCAATATATGCATTGTGGGGAGCAAATTTCAAAGTAAAGACCAACATTTTACAACTGGCAGTGGGTAATTATGGGAACACACATGCGCACTGCGGTGTAACAAGTCTGCCAAAGCTAAGTGGAAAAATCATAGTCTGTTCTGACTAAGAAAAATGTTAGCTTCTCCACCAAACCCACAGGCACGTGTTCAAACAGTTCACAGCTTCAGCCCAACACACTTAAAAACTTTGAGTGTGATGAACTCATAGGCTAAAGGAAAAAAAACATTAATAAGGCAAAGGATGTACTTTGTAGAAAGTGTCAAAGTGCTTCTCTTTTATGACTGGAAGTAACACAGGAGCAGGGCCAGCCCCATGGAAATTACTAAAGCAGTTGGTGACAACTGATTAGTGCCCTGCTGATGGCTTATATGATGAACACTCTGCTTCAATAGGAGTGCAACTCTGCTTTGTGTAATCATGTGTGCATTGTTACACGCATGCAGACACTCATTTTGTGGTTCTGTGACACAGCTTTCTGCATGGTGTAACCTTTTCCTGTGTCTAAAGAAATCAAACAGTTCATTAAAATATCACTCATCAGGGTGACTCTTAGCCCACAGTTGTACCACCCAGGGAAATAATTGAGTTCATATCTGTCAACATGGCAAAGCTGTAAATGGCTTCGCAGTGTGAAAATAACAGTCATGAGAGATCATAGCATCAGAGAAAGGGCTGGGTTGGAAGGGACCTCCAAAGGTCATCCAGCCCAACCCCCTCTGCAGTAAGCAGGGCCATCCTCAACAAGATGACTTCCCTTGCTGTTGCACTTTCAGTTGGCTGAAGTTTATATGTATATATGTACATACGTGTGTGTGTGTATAGTGTATATACATAGAATCATAGAGTCATGGAATAAGTCAGGATTGGAAGGGACCACAAGCATTGTCTAGTTCCAACTCCCTGCTATGGGCAGGGACACCTTATCCTAGATCAGGCTGGCCAGAGTTTCATCCAGCCTGGCCTTATACACCTCCAGGGATGGGGCCTCAACCACCTCCCTGGGCAACCCATTCCAGGCTCTCACCACTCTCATGCTGAAGAACATGTAGATGTGTAATACATATATGTATGTATACATATCACATCACAGGATCACAGGATGTTAGGGTTTGGAAGGGACCCAAGGACATCATCAAGTCCAACCCCCCTGCCAGAGCAGGACAATACATATGAGCATATGTCTGTATATATATATGTATATATACACATGTATATGTGTGTATACATGTATAACTGAAGTTGCATCCATAAACTGCTTGCACTCTTGCATGGTCAGAGTCATACACTATCAGAGATTAAATAGATTTTAAACTAAAAGCATGGTTTGTACATATATATGCTTACTGAAGACAAGAAAACCAGTCAGTGCCTAGTTTTTAAACAAAGCCTTTGAAGTAGCTGACCAAGTGCTGTGGGAGAAGTGTCAATACTGTGTGGGCTTTTTAAGTGGTTTTGGTCCTACATGGTTTGCACACCATGTGTGTTTTTCTGCCTGGACTGATCTTCCAAGTCAAGATAAAGGCAACTAAAATGTTCAGGCATTGCCTGGACAAGGATCAAAACTGCCAGGAATCAGTTTTCCTTAGAGACCATTCAGTCCTTACAGGTTCCAGTCTAAATGCTAGGAAATCCATGCTTCAGTGCAGATGAGTTGATATGTCATGACCCCTGTAGATCAGCCTTTATATTTTGGACTGTAACAAAAATAAACATGAGGGAATTTTTAAGCAGAGTTATGGAGCTTTTCTCACCTCATACTCTGCCATTTGACTCCTTCTAAGGGCTACCTACTGGCTGATGGACACAGATATCCTCTTTGGTTCCATGTTTTAACTTGGTTTGGTCCAAGCTGGTATAATCATCACTTTTGTGACTCCACCACCTCCCTGGGCAGCCCATTCCAATGCCAATCACTCTCTCTGACAACAACTTCCTCCTAACATCCAGCCTAGACCTCCCCTGGCACAACTTGAGACTGTGTCCCCTTGTTCTGTTGTTGGTTGCCTGGCAGAAGAGCCCAACCCCATCTGGCTACAACCTCCCTTCAGGTAGTTGTAGACAGCAATGAGCTCTGCCCTGAGCCTCCTCTTCTGCAGGCTGCACACCCCCAGCTCCCTCAGCCTCTCCTCACAGGGCTCTGCTCCAGGCCCCTCACCAGCTTTGTTGCCCTTCTCTGGACACATTCCAGCACCTCAACATCTCTCTTGAATTGAGGAGCCCAGAACTGGACACAGCACTCAAGGTGTGGCCTGAGCAGTGCTGAGTCCAGGGGAAGAAGAACCTCCCTTGTTCTACTGGCCACAGTATTCCTGCTACAGGCCAGGATGCCATTGGCTCTCTTAGCCACCTGGGCACACTGCTGGCTCATGTTCAGCTCCTCTCTCCCAGTACCCCCAGGTCCCTTTCTTCTTGGCTGCTTTCAGCCACTCTGTCCCCAGCCTGTAGTGCTGCATGGGGTTGTTGTGGCCAAAGGCAGGGTTCTACACCTTGTTCTACACCTTGTTCAATGTCATCTCATTGGCCTCTGCTCAGTCATGCAGCTTGTCAAGGTCTCTCTTCAGGGCTCTCCAACCCTCCAACAGATCCACACCTGCTCCTAACTTGGTGTCATCTGCAAACTTACTTGACTTTGCTCCACATTGCATTGCTTTCTATAAAAGGTGGCACTGTCCCAGAGCTAGATTATAATCATTTTTCAATAAAATCCATATCAGGCACTTCTTGATGTAATGAATGTGGCAAGATAAATAATAAAGCAGTGTGCTATCATTTAAATAACTAGTTCTAGCCAGTGCAACAATGCTTGATTACTTCTAGGAGAGTTGCTATTCAAATAGACAGAGGAAAGTAGGGGTTTATATATATATATATATGTACTCAGCCATGGGTTCACAGTAACATTCTATACTACTATAGTCACAACTTGCAAGCTTACTAGAAAATGTTTTACATGTTTTGATAATAAATTCTTTTTACAACTCTTCCATAGGATTCTTAATGTGACCACCATGTTTACATACTGTATGTCAAAATTAAATAAGACAGTTAAACTGCTTTTGGCCCTACTACAAACACACCATCATAAAAGTTAGCCGTTAAGGATTAAGTCTTGGATCCATCAAAGCAGTTAACCACATACATAATCTCGTGGAATTTATCAGTTCAACACTTAATTAAGTCCTTTACTGGACCAGATCTCCAGATTGTAACAGCAAAAAAGATGGAGACATTTAAACAAGCTCTGCTTGTTCTGTTTTGTTTTGAATTTAGGATTACAGGATTCAGTTGCTAAAACCCGGAACACACCATCAGCATCCTGTATGGGTAACTGGACTGAAGTAGGAGATTGTAGAGGCAGTTCAAATTCATAGAATCATAGAATCAACCAGGTTGGAAGAGACCTCCAAGCTCATCCAGTCCAACCTAGCACCCAGCCCTGTCCAATCAACAAATTGGTTTATATACCAATTGAAAGATGTAAGTGGCATGTGCTACAGGTGCCACTGAGTGTCACAGACCTGTCCCTTCTTCTGCTGTACAGAGAAGAACTCAAAGCCCCAAGGGTATACTTTTTTCAGAAAGACTACTTTTAAGTCTTTCATTGTTCAAGTGAATAACTTTCACATAAAGATGCCTAACTTTGTGAACACATAAGCAGGCCTTCCTCACAGTCTGACCTTCTCATATGTATTAGATGGAGTACTCCAACACCAAGGCAGCAAAGCCATGAAACACCCATGGCTACTTTCACATCAGTATAATTTGTCTTGATTGTCTTATGTTAAAAAATATTTGAAGTCAATGCAGGATCTCAAGTTAAAATTTTATATCCATGAGTGCTGTGCACAGTTCTGGGCTCCTCAATTCCAGAGAGATGTTGAGGTGCTGGAAGGTGTCCAGAGAAGAGCAACAAAGCTGGTGAGGGGCCTGGAGCACAGCCCTGTGAGGAGAGGCTGAGGGAGCTGGGGGTGTGCAGCTCAGGGCAGACCTCATTGCTGCCTACAGCTACCTGAAGGGAGGCTGTAGCCAGGTGGGGTTGGTCTCTTCTGCCAGACAACCAGCAACAGAAGAAGGGGACACAGTCTCAAGTTGTGCCACGGGAGGTCTAAGCTGGGTGTTAGGAGGAAGAAAGAATCAATGACATTGGAATGGGCTGCCCAGGGAGGTGGTGGAGTTGCCATCCCTGGAGGTGTTCAAGAAAAACCTGAATAGGACACTTAGTGCCATGGTCTAAGTTGATTGTCTAGGGCTGGGTGCTAGGTTGGGCTGGGTGATCTCGGAGATCTCTTCCAACCTGGTTTATTCTATGATTCTATATATCTTATATCTTATGTATGTATTAAAGATATTCAAACCTTTCTAACTAAAACAAACAACCAACCCCCCCAAACTATCAATTGACATTTTAAAAATTCCCCAAGGGCAGAAAGTCTTCTCCATCACCTTCACTTGCTAGAAACTCAAGTTTATACAAAGCATCTTTCCATGCCCAGGAACATCATCACAGCCAAGATTTCAGGGCATTGTTTTACAACAGAAGCGAATCTGAACCATTTGAGCTTTTATTACAGAAAAGTTTTGGCCATACTCAGCTGATTGAATGCAAACCCAGATTGCAGAGGCATTCCAATTGCATGTGACTTCCCTCCACATGTTTAAAGCAAGCACTCACGGTTTTCCTTGCTTATTTGGGTGGCCACAATATTACCAGGAGTAAAACTACCATGGCAGCTTGTTCCATCCGTTTTCATTGCAGAACACATCTCTACTAAAGCTGTTCTAAAAGAGTTGCCATTACCTTTATACAACCAAACAAATAAAAAGCATTAAGGGAAGCACTTTTTTCTGTCATTAATCTGCACAAATTCAGGAATGCTATTTCTGATCTACTGCAGGAATGTGTTTTGTGACTGTGGCCAACAGGCAACTCCACAGACTGGCTTTGGATGGTACTCAAATGTTCCCAAGAAACAAATAAAAAGCATTAAGGTAAGCACTTTTTTCTGCTGTTAGTCCTTTTCCAGCTCAGGTTTTTCTGTTGTTCTGCACAAACAGGAGGAAGCATCTGTCCTGTCCTACTATAAATTTGACCAGGAGTTAACCTGCACAGATTCAGGAATGTTATTTCTGATCTGCTGCGGAAATGTGGTTTGTGATTAAGTGGCCAACAGTCAGCTCCATAGACTGGCTTTGGGTGATACCCAAATGTTCCCAAGAATCCTGGAGTCCTTAGCTAACTGGACAATATTTCATTACTTTATAATAACATGCAGCCATTTCTTTTTGTGTGTAAACCATTCAGTAGCAATGACAATTTGGGAGCTAATTTTATCTAGATTTCATCCTCTGAGACTTTTATTACACAGCTGCTTCCACAAGATGCTGCCCATTGAGCACAAGGTAACAGAATCATTTGAAATGCTTCTTTTAGAGTAGACAATGAGCTATGTACAAGATTGACCTTGCTAATGCAAAAGTCCTGCTTTGCAGAAGATTCTTCTTTGATTTCCAGAAGCTACAGAAATAGGTCCATATGACTGAACACTCTGTGGCCATTCTTAATGGAGCAAAGCTGGAGATGGGGAGATTCAGACTGGATGTGAGGAGGAAGTTGTTGAGCATGAGAGTGGTGAGAGCCTGGAATGGGTTGCCCAGGGAGGTGGTTGAGGCCTCATCCTGGAGGTGTTTAAGGCCAGGAAGGATGAGACTGTGGCCAGCCTGATCTAGGGTAGGGTGTCCCTGCCCATAGCAGGGGGGTTGGAACTAGATGATCCTTGTGGTCTCTTCCAACCCTGACTGATTCTATGATTCTAATAACTTGTGCAAAAAATGGTCAACTTTTTGCCATCCTGTACCATCAGGGTCACAGACTGGTTTTGTTTTGTTTTGTTTTGTTTTGTTTTCTTCTTTGATTTCCTTTATGCCTTTCCTTAAATAAATGGGGGCAAACACTTGTATTTAGAGATTATGTCATACAGCAAGCAGCATGTCAAACAGATATTTAGAGCTCCCCTTCACAACACAATTGATTTTGGTGTTGAAGCAGTGTGAAAAACAAAAAGAAAGACAGTCAACCTATTGTAGCATCTCACCAGCCTCAGAGTGAAGAATTTCTTCCTTATATCTAATCTAGATCTACCCTCTTTCAGTTTGAAGCCATTACACCTTATCCTATCATCATACACCATTGTAAAAAGTCCCTCCCCATCTTCTCTGTAGTTACTGAAAGGCTGCTATGAGGTCTCCCCCACAGCCTTCTTTTCTCCAGGCTGAACAACCCTAAATCTCTGAGCCTGTCTTCACAGAAGAGGTGCTCCAGCTCCTTGATCATCTTTGTGACCCTCCTCTGGACTAATTTCTAGAGGTAGTCATCCTTATGATGGACTTCCACAGCTGCACATAGCTCAACTTAGCTGTTAAGCAAGTAGGATGTTGTATCTCATGCTGTATTTTAAAGATATTATAGACAGTAAAATGAAGTTCTCTGCAGTATAGTTGTTACAAGCTATACAAAGGCAAAAATCAACACATGGTTTGACTTGTCTGTCTGTAGGTAAGCAAAGATAAGTTTTCGCTGACAAAATCATAGACTCATAGAGTATCAGGGGCTGGAAGGGACCTTGAAAGATCATCTGGTCCAGCCTCCCTGCCAGAGCAGCATCACCTAGAGCAGATCACATTGGAATGCAACCAGATGGTTCTTGAATATCTCCAGAGAGGGAGACCCCACAACCTCCCTGGACAGCCTGTTCCAGTGCTCTGTCACACTCACAGTGAAGACATTCTTCCTTAGGATCACATGGAGCCTCCTATGCCTCAGCTTCCATTGCCCCTTGTCCTGTCACTGGGCATCACCGAGAAGAGGCTGGCTTCATCCTCCTGGCATTCACCCCTTAGATATTTAGCAACATGAATGAGATCAATGGATGCATCTTCCATGTAACCATGTTCAGCAGAGCTGCTCACACCTCTGCAGTCAGTGGAAAGAAATAAACCTGGGATCTGATTCATCATATTCTGAAAGAGAAGTCAGAAATAGGCCACATGTTGTGAAAATGCCTTAAAAGCTTTGAATCTCAATATTTTATACAGCAATGCTGATATATAAAGCAATAAAATGACCATTTGTGCCAAATCTCAGCTTCCCTTACTGCTCAGTGACGAGCCTGTGCTCTTGTGCTTTTCCCGGCTCCTGCTGAGATTAGCATTTCCAAGTGCCCAAATAGTGGGAGAAATGTCATGTTTACAACTCCTTTCAGCATGGTGAGAAACAGGAAGGGACAGAAATAGTGTTCTTGGCTAGCGAGGGGCTCTCAGGCATTATTCTGGGGGATTTGTCACATTGTGAATTTGTGAGCAGTCTGCAGAGTGGTAGAAATGAAGATCTGGGGAATCATAGAATCATAGAATCAACCAGGTTGGAAGAGACCTCCAAAATCAGCCAGTCCAAGCCATCCCCCAGCCCTATCCAGTCAACTAGACCATGGCACTAAGTGCCTCATCCAGGCTTTGCTTGAACAGTGGCAGGGACAGTGACTCCACCACCTCCCTGGGCAGCCCATTCCAATACCAATCACTCTCTCTGCCAACAACTTCCTCCTAACATCCAGCCTATACTTTCCCCAGCACAACTTGAGACTGTGTCCCCTTGTTCTGTTGCTGGTTGCCTGGGAGAAGAGGCCACCCCCCACCTGGCTACAATGTTCCTTCAGGTAGTTGTAGACAGCAATGAGGTCTGCCCTGAGCCTCCTCTTCTCTAGGCTAAACAACCCCAGCTCCCTCAGCCTCTCCACATAGGGTTTGTGTTCCAGGCCTTTTGTGTTTCCATTAAAGCAAAAAAAGAACCCCAAAAGGCTTCCTACGACAGGAACAAGTTCCAAAAAGGAAGAAACACACTTAGCAAACAAACCTATGTTAAGAATACTTTGTTGGAAATGTTTCTGTTTTGCTCTTGGAAACGACACAAAATAGTGTTTTGCAGTGGTATCACTTGAACCAAAGGGTCTCTGCACATATCAGACAGTGAATGGAAGCCCAAGGTTATCCTTTCTGATGATTTCTGTTTAAAAGCACTCGACACAGGTTGAAATCTGTTTCTCCCCAAAGTCAAACAAAACCTGGCCTTTCTAAGAAGAGCACAAAGTTCAGAAAACCAATGTATCTTACAAGGCTGAAGTGATACACGAAGTGCACAAAGAGGATCTTCCTTTGAGCTCTTGAACAAATGTGTTGTCTTTTCACCAGGTAGCCTAGAGTTACTGGGTAGACCTTCAATGGGGGGGGGAGTGAAGCTTTTTTTCAGTCACTCTGATAAAGGACAGGGAATTGGTTAGGAATTCCAGCCAACCAGCTCTTCTGGAGCCCCCAGCACAAGGACATGGAACTGTTTGAGCCAGTCCAGAGGAGGCCATGAAGATCCATCCACCAGGACACCCAAGTCCTTCTCCCCTTGACTGCTCTCCAGCAGGTCAGTCCCCAACCTACACTGACCCATGGGATTGTTCTTTCCCAGGGGCACAGCTCTACACTTGCCCCTGTTGAATACATTTTAAAACTGATGGCTCAAGGGATTATGCCATGTGCAATGTACCACAAGTCATGATTTTACTTCTGAACCACAATCCAAGTAAATAAATGTCATTATTACTTCATGTGGCTTTGTGGCTTTCATATGAAAGGCAGGCATCTGCATCATTAAAACCACTATTTTGGATTGACACATTCATTGGGAAATTTGGAAGGGGTTGGGAGCTGGAGCATTACTATTTCACCACTAGACATTACTATGATTGATGGAAACCAGCAACTTTTGGCTACACAGGTTTTCCACAGATTGTTCTCCAGATGACTTGAGAAGTGTAGGTTTGAGGTTTAAACAGCCCAGCATATGTCACAGGGGCAGCTCCTTTCTGGAGGTGTGATCTTTCAGGGTGTGTGCATTTTAAGCAAACACATACTTTTGGTCTTTAGGTACAGGTACTATGGAGAGAAGGGAAAGGAAATTTTCAACTGCACAGTTGCAAGTACAGTCCTTAAGTGAAAAATTACCTGCTCAGCATCTTGAGCTGCTTGGAATGGTCTTTACTATGAGAGTGGTGGAGCACTGGAACAAGTTGCCCAGAGAGGTAGTGGAAGCCCCTTCCCTGGAGACAGTCAAGGTGAGGCTTGACATGGCCCTGGGTGACCTGATCTAGTGGGGATGTCCCTGCTGACTGCAGGGGGGCTGAGCTGATCTCTAGAGGTCTCCTCCAGCCTGGACCATTCTATGAGGAGAATGGTCCAGCTGAGGGAGCTGGGGGTGTGCAGCCTGCAGAAGAGAAGGCTCAGGGCAGACCTCATTGCTGTCTACAGCTACCTGAAGGGAGGCTGCAGCCAGGTAGGGTTGGTCTTTTCTGCCAGGCAAGCAGCAACAGAAGAAGGAGACACAATCTCAAGTTGTGCCAAGGGAGATCTAGACTGGATGTTAGGAGGAAGTTCCTGCCAGAGAGAGTGATTGGCATTGGAATGGGCTGCCCAGCGAGGTGGTGGAGGCACCGTCCCTGGAGGTGTTCAAGAAAAGACTGGCTGAGGCACTTAGTGCCATGGTCTGGTTGATTGTCTAGGGCTGGGTGCTAGGTTGGACTGGATGATGTTGGAGGTCTCTTCCAACCTGCCTGATTCTATGAATCACAGAATCATAGAATCACAGAATGTCAGGGGCTGGAAGGATCTCGAAAGATCATCTGCTTCAGCCCCCCTGCCAGAGCAGGATCACCTAGACCAGATCACACTGGAATGCATCCAGATGGTTCTTTAATATCTCCAGAGAGGAAAACTCCACAGCCTCCCTGGGCAGTCTGTACAAGTGTTCTGTCACCCTCACAGTGAAAACATTCTTCCTCAGATTCACATGGAACCTCCTATGCCTCAGCTTCCACCCATTGCCCCTTGTCCTGTCACTGGGCATCACCGAGAAGAGGCTGGCTCCATCCTCCAGGCAGCTTCTGAATATTTGCAGTGAAGAAGACTCCACGACCTCTCTGGGCAGTCCATTCCAGTGTTCTGTCACCCTCACAGTATAAATCTTTCTCCTTATGTTCACATGGAACCTCCTATGCTCTAGCTTAAATCCATTGCCCCTTGTCTATCACTGGACATCAGTGAGAAGATCCTGGCTCCATCCTCCTGACACTTGCTCTTTATGCCTTCATCGACACAAGTGAGGTCTCCCCTCAGGCTTGACTTCTCCAAGCTAAAGAGCCCCAGTTCCCTCAGCCTTTCCTCATAAGGAAGGTGTTCCACCCCCTTTGTGTGTCATATAGGTTGTAGCTAGGATTAGTAAGGCAGATAGTGGGCATTTCTGCCACAAAGAAAGGATTTTCACTTCAGTTTCTGAAGTAGCACCTTGCTATATGACATCTCACAGAAAGGAACAGACTAAGCTGTAATTATTTCACCCTGCAGAGTCACTTAGAGACATCTTTGTTAGCTGAGTCTTCATACTTGGACACATTGCTGGGAATTATATTACTTAAAAATGAAATTACATTAATCTCTACAGAGGAAATCTTCAGCCTGTTGCAGCAGAGTGGAATTGTTACTTCATCTTATGATCCATAATGCTAATGAAGCAGATGATTTTAAGTAGCACTTCTCATAGAATAACAAGAAGTGTAAATGACTGAGCAAGCCATCTTCTCCAGAAAGCCACATTGCATTAGACACACAATTATATTCCTTCTGTAAACCTTCACCAGAGAAAATCCACCCAAAGCCAACACTTAGAGGTTTCTAGGAGAATGTAAATGTGTAAGGAGTGTTTCATTTGCTTTCTCAAACTGCACTTACCCTTTCCAGTATGCAAAAACCACGAGGCTGACAATAAATCTCAGTAATTAAATGAACTACAGAAAGTACAGAACAGATTAAGCAGAGGATGATGGTTTGTGATTTGTTTTCACAAAGCAGTGTGTCTTCAATTTCTTTTTTGCACACTCTAAATCCTCCTCTTGCTATAAATTATGTCACCTTGTGGCTGCCATGTAGGAATGAGAATGCATGACATTACAATGACACCAGCTAGTGTCACTGTAGTATTGTGTATTGTCATTGCAAAATCCATTCCAAACTCCTCACATATTTCCTAAGAAGCTACATGCATCTCAATATCTGGAACCCTGTTGATTTACAGAACTCTTTATATCTCAGACAACAGTGATTAAAGGAAAACTGCATGTTTTTGGCAAGCCATTGTGTTTTAAATGGACTCAGCTGTGAATTTGCCACAACTATTCTGGAGGACCAGGCTTTACAGACCTGCCAGCCAAGATCCTGCAAGGGAAAGGACCCTGTGGAGAAAGCAGAAATACACAACCAGCTTCTTAGCTCCCCTTAACTGAGTGAGAAGGAAAATAGACTTTCCTGTGGATGGAGCCAGCAGCAAATTGCAATATTCTTTCCTTGACTCAGCTCTCCCATCCTAGTGAGGAGGGAGACAATGTCCCACCTGCTCCCTGATGCCATCCCTGTTCCTGCCTCTGAGGCACCGACTCATCTCTCTGCAGGAGCTCTCCTGCTCCCAAATCCCAAGGCAGAGACAGATCTTCCTCTCGTTTTCTCCATCTATGGTAGGAGGAAAGGGAAGTTAGGAAGAGAGGAAGAGATGAAGGGAGGAAGGGAAAAAGAATGAACAGAAGGAAGAATGGAAGGACAGAGGCATAAAGATATAGAAGGAAGGTCTGGGATTCTTAGCAGTCTGCTCTGCAAATAAAGCAGTCATTTTGGGGAGTAGAGTGAGACAAAGACCGAGTTATTTTCAACACTGTCTTTTTAAACCTTCCTCTCTCTGTTTAGTTAAACACCTCACCTCTGAATATTGCATCCAGGATTTTTTATATCAGAATCTTTCTCAGATTTACAAATATTGTCCAGAGGTCTCCACAAGGGCCATTTTAAAAATGAAAGGGAAAGAAGCATAACACATGGCTTCAGTATTAGTGGGAGTTTCCAGTACATCCAACCTCCTGGTGAAAAGCCTCAGGAGAAGGAATCTTCCCATCCCAAGAGAAATGCATAAATTAACCTTCCTTTAAGAGATCTTTCCTGCTTCACATGCAATCATAGAATCATAGAACCAACCAGGTTGGAAGAGACCTCCAAGCTCATCCAGTCCAACCTAGCACCCAGCCCTAGCCAATCAACTAGATCATGGCACCAAGTGCCTCATCCAGTCTTTTCTTGAACACCTCCACTTTTTTTACCCTTTGTATTACTTTTGGTGATCTTTGCATCACTGAGGAGTTTAAAATGTAATTTAAACCTACCTAAGAGCTAGAGAGAGAAAAATAATAACACCAATTGAGAGCCACACATTTGATGTGTGGGTGATTTAACCTTCTGTGCTTTGTACCAGCTGTGGCTGTGCTTCTGGATGAAATCTGGCCACTGAACTTTAAACCATGTTATAAAACACAGAGGATATCCCCACGGTTAAAGACATTGATAAGGCTGATATTTTGTACTTTGCTTTCTGGGTCGTGTATAAATGGCATAGAACCCACTGGGTAAATGACAGGTCAGTGGTTATATCAGGAATATTCTGTATGCAAACCACCTCCTAGCACTCTTGATTTTAAAGGACCTCATTAAACACGTAGAAAGCCAAGTCAGCACAAGCCAAATGGGCCAGCAGAGCTTTAGTGCCTGTCTGTAATTTGTTTAGACATTCAGACAACAAAGGATGCTAAGTTATTCCTCTTTGGCAGTGCCACAAAAAGGGAGAGTTAAAAGAAGCCAGAGCAGGTTAATGTACTACATTGAATGATTTCCATGGGGAGAAAGCCATTGTGCTGCATACTGCTGAGGCACCTGAATGCTGCTGGTAAATAATTCATTACTGAGCACACACTCTTTTCTCAATGAACTCGCTGCTAACTGGCTTCACCTTGTCCATTATGACATGCCTCCAAGCTAAGAAAACCTTTTCTTTTGGGGTGCAGAAGCTTAGGTACCTCAGCATCAGCTTTCTAATATACACAAATGGTCTGGCTAGTTCACTTAGCCATGCCTCATTGTGTTCACCGGAGTAAAGAAGAAGGTGTGGGTCTTTCTGCTTCATCATCCATGAAGTAGCATCTTCACAGGTATCTAGTAGTTAGGGCTCCTAGAGCTTACTGATTGATATATAACTTTAAAGTTTCTCATGGTGATTCTCCTCAAACTTAGCATAATGCAAGTTTTCCTCTGCAAGTGGCAGGACTTGTTACAGAGAGAGAATCATAGAATCATCCAGGTTGGAAGAGACCTCCAAGCTCATCCAGTCCAAACTAGCACCCAGCCCTAGATAATCAACCAGACCATGGCACTAAGTGCCTCATCCAGGCTTTTCTTCAACACCTCTAAGTACGGTGCCTCCACCACCTCCCTGGGCAGCCCATTCCAATGCCAATCACTCTCTCTGGCAGGAACTTCCTCCTAACATCCAGTCTAGATCTCCCTTGGCACAACTTGAGACTGTGTCCCCTTATTCTCTTGCTGCTTGCCTGGCAGAAGAGCCCAACCCCACCTGGCTACAACCTCCCTTCAGGTAGTTGTAGACAGCAATGAGGTCTGTCCTGAGCCTCCTCTTCTGCAGGCTGCACACCCCCAGCTCCCTCAGCCTCTCCTCACAGGGCTGTGCTCCAGGCCCCTCACCAGCTTTGTCACCCTTCTCTGGACACCTTCCAGCACCTCAACATCTCTCTTGAATTGAGGAGCCCAGAACTGGACACAGCACTCAAGATGTGGCTTGAGCAGCGCTGAATACAGGGACAGAATAACTCCCTTGTCCTAGTGGCCACAATGCTCATGAGCCAGGCCAGGATGCCATTGGCTCTCTCAGCCACCTGGGCACACTGCTGGCTCATCTTCAGCATGTAAACTGATTTAAGGGACACTGAATTTTTCATGTTTATGGACTTTCACTTTAACAAAGAGCAGAGCTACAAACTGAGGAATCTGCTCACCAAGGAACATTTAATTGGCATGTAAAGCTTATTTGCCACATACCCAAGGATGATATTGGATATGCGAGAACAATAACAGTTGGTGTCAGAGACTGAAGGTGAGTTTTAGGTTTTTTTCCTCTGTTTACTTTCATTTTTTTGTGATTAGCACTAACAAGAAAACGGGGAGGGGAAGAGCAGAAAGAGCATAGTACAGCAATGAAATAACAGGAAAAAGAAGTGTACACTGTTGTCATTACCTATTAAGAAAAGTGTTTGCCAAGAAGTCCTTGCAGGTAAGGCCAGGGGGAAATGAAGAGAGAAAATTTTAGTCCTAGCCCCATCATCAAAATTTCCAGCTATGAATGAACCCTGCATCCACAATCCATCATTCTGCATGGCATTGCTCCTTGTGGTGGACATAAATTGTGAGAGACTCAAGGCTGACCCTATGCTAATGCAAATGTTTTCCTCTTGGTTGATGCAAATGGGGGTTATGATGTTTATAATAAGAACAGATTCCTTCTTCACAGCTCAGATCCATCGCATGTATTATATCTATTTCCTGACTGGGCTTTCTCTTCTAATCCACAGTACAGCAAAGACCAGAGAAAGAAAGAGACTCTGCACATTAAGTATTGTTCTTTTTCTTTGGTGCTCTTTTTTAACCCTCAGTGCTATTGTTGTTGGTTTTACTCCTTACATGGCAGCAACACCCTGAGTTCCCCACGGAAAGGAGAGACCCTGCTGTGGCAGGCACTGTACAAGGCTATAATGAAAAGATAGTCCTTGCCCCAAGGGCTTACTTAACCTTTCTAAATTACTGATTCATTTGAAGATTGCAGTCCTCACAACTTGAAGCATTCCCTCTCTCTCTCTCACTCAGTCTTTTCTAAGAGCAGAAAGAGAAGAGTGTCCTCTGGCTAATAGAATAACAAATATTTTTCTGTGTAATGCTCTTTTTTAACATCTGTCCCATCAGTTGTTTCTAGCATGAATTAGCTCTGAAATCTATGCATGTATTGCTCACAGAAATAAATGAAAACACATGACATGATACTATGAATTCACCCTTCCCCCAACAAAACCCAAGCCTTTTGAGCTGCTTTCATTTTTGCAGTTTTTTTGCCAGTGAATTGCACAAGCTCAGGCATTGAAATTCACCCTGTGAATACAGTTTGCCTGGCAGGGTGTTCACATTGCAGCACAGACACCAGTGGGGTCACTACTAAACCAGAAGTGCTCTCCGCTTATAAAGGGCTCTTCTTTTGTGGGTTCTTCTCAGACACTGCAAAATATTACTGATATGAGGTTAACAACCTGTCTTAACCTTCTCTTAATTATTCAAGCTTCATTCCATTCAGAATTGGGAAGTTAATATTCTACTCTTCCGACTAGAAAGTTGAAGGGAATCCCAAGTATTTCACATCTGAAATGCATTTCAGTCTAAAAAAGCCCTCCAAACTGGTGCATTTGGAAATAATGAAATGGTTTTTGATGTTGTTGGTTTTTTTTTTTTTAGAGACTGGGATGGTATTTTCTCCTGCTTTTGACTGGGAATTAAGATCTCCATTGAGACCAAAAGGAAAGACATGAAATGCTTTCTGCATTAAACAACGCAAACCCAGTTTTGATTCCTTCAATGTCATAAGCTGCCCTACTAAACCAGTACTTGTCAGAATGTGTTGTTTGTTGATATTGCAGATATAAGGAATCTTCATTGCCACAGGGAGTATTCTTGTTTTGTCTTCAGCAGTATTGCTTTAAAGATCCTTTTAAGACCTTCTTTATTCCCTGTGCATTTAATCAAAACCAACTTTTCACCCATTTAAATGAGAAGCCTGAAGGGGAACAAATGCAACTCCCATTTCCTATCCCTAGGGCACTTAATTTTGAAGACACTCATTTTGGTAAAGGCCTCTTGGATTTTGGAGTCTGAACAAGAGTAACAATTTCATTAATTAAAACCAGGAGTAACAGCACCCAGTATAGGCAACACTTTCTTGTGTTCACCGCCGAAATGCATTTACATCTGAAGCATACAGCATTAAGATACCTGGAGCACAGAGCATCCAGATGTGTCAGAGCTAAGCAACAGGCCTTTGAATGCCTGGCTCAGTATTGTTATTGAGCTACAGTACAGATTTACTGGAGGGGAAAAGCTTGGAAGACAGACAAAGTCCCTTTGCTTGCCCTGCTTTGACTCTGCTGTGTGTACCAAGCAAGCCACACTCCTTATTCCCAGCACATTGAAGCCACTCTAGGCCTTCAGAGGTGTTCTGAAGCACATCTTCCAAATGCCCTCAAATTTAGACCAAATATTGATCAACATAAGCCATGGAAATGACAGAACAGGCTGAACAAGTTGTCCATTTGGTTTGCTACCCTCCCCAAGCACTTTTACCAGGGGAGAAGTAAAATATTTGCTCATTAAGATTTATCTCTTTCTGTTCTTGAATATTTGTGGCTTCCCAAAATGAGCAGCTGCAATATCAAATGACTGCAATGTGCTGTTAGGGCAAGCTACATTTTTGTCATTGTCTGATTGAGAATAGGAATGTTGAGCCCATTAGAACTGCTGCTCCATCCTGACCTAAGGTTCTGCAGACACTACAGGTGACAAGCTCCCGGTGCTGTCAGAAGCAAACACAGCACTGAGGAGCTGCATGGTTAATCAAAGTCTCTTTAGTAAATCCACTAGCCATGAAGATTAAGGCCTTGAGGGCCACCAAGGTTTGTTTCAGGACTTCAAGCAAGTGCAGGCTTTGCTGCTTCATCTGTCTCTCACGTGTTGCTTGCTGCTACCCTCAGTGTTCCTTCCAATGCTCTCAGCGACATGCAAGCTATGCCCAGGTGGTGGCAGCTGACAAGAAAGAGAGGGACCAAGAGGTACTGGTGGCAGTGACCAGTGTTGATAGGGCAGAAGCTAAACTACCAATTTTTGATCCAAGAGAATTGTCTTAAATCCCTCATCTCGTGCTAGGAGTGGCATGAAAGGAGTTTGCCCACACTGTTCCACAGGGTTCTGCACTGTGAAGTTAATAAAGCAGATGTGCAGCCACACTAGAATAGTTATTGTACTATTTTAGAGATGACAGCCTTGTGGAGGAGCTTCTTTTCCTCCTCTTTCTGATCATTCTTCTCCTCCTCCTCCTTTTGTTGATCTTTCTCCTGTGTTTGTGTTTCTTTACACACGTTCAGAGTAAGAGTTGAAAAACAAGTTAATCAATTCTATGTGTTTCTCTTTCCCTGAAAGACTCTTTGCCATACACAAAAGATGATTGATTTCTTATACAATGGAGCTCTCAAAGCAGCAGATAAAACAGCAATCATGTTCACCTTGAAAATAGGTGTGCTTTCCTGGCTTTCTTTCTAATGTAAAATGGATGGGTTTTTTAACCTTAAAGGCAGTGTGAGTCACTTTTAGAATACCCTGGTGAGTAACAAAGTGCACACTTGCACTTCCTTCTGCATCATGATGTTACTAGACAAGACACACTACTTGCCATGCTCTTCCTTTGCTTAGCTTCATAGCAAAACCCAGCCAAAGTTGGTAAGATTAAATCATGAGTGATTTTGCTACCCTGGCCATCAAGACAGGGGAGGTTGTTCTGCCCCTGTGCTCAGCACTGCTCAGTCCACAGCTTGAGTGCTGTGTCCAGTTCTGGGCTCCTCCATTCCAGAGAGAAGTTGCAGTACTGAAGGTGTCCACAGGAGGGCGACAAAGCTGTGAGGGGCCTGGAGCAGAGCCCTGTGAGGAGAGGCTGAGGGAGCTGGGGGTGTGCAGCCTGCAGCAGAGGAGGCTCAGGGCAGAGCTCATTGCTGCCTGCAACTACCTGAAGTGAGGCTGTAGCCAGGTGGGGTTGGGCTCTTCTCCCAGGCACCCAGCCACAGAAGAAGGGGACACAGTCTCAAGTTGTACCAGGGGAGGTCTAGTCTGGATGTTAGGAGGAAGTTGTTGTCAGAGAGAGTGATTGGCATTGGAATGGGCTGCCCAGGGAGGTGGTGGAGTTGCCATCTTTGGAGGAGTTCAAGCCAAGCCTGGATGAGGCACTTAGTGCCATGGTCTGGTTGATTGGACAAGGCTGGGTGCTAGTTTGGACTGGATGATCTTGGAGGTCTCGTCTCTTCCAGCCTGGTTGATTTTATGATTCTATTAAAACAATTATTATGCAAAACACAGTTTTGAAGGATCATGACTTATTTGCTATAAAAGACACAGAAGTAAAAAGTACTTAGTGAAATGTTTTCAAAATCCAGTACCACTTCCTCAAGAGCAGTCTCATTACTACCAGTTCCCTTTAGCAGTAGTCAGGGCAGAAGGGTTATGCAATATATTGGATGCAGGAGAAATAGCATGTGTATGACTGCCCAACTGGAAATCCAGTTGCAGAAATACACATATAAATTCAGTGATAAAACCAAATAATGGAACCAGAGTTACTCCAAGTATAGCTCCACTGACTTCAGCTACACTGATGGAAACCAGCTCAAGATCTGTGCCATTGGTTTCTCAGTAACTTGACCTGATTTATATCAGTGTGTAAGAGGAATAGGATTAATTTTATCTCTGCTATAACTCCAGAGACTTCAAAGAGGTTTTGTGGAGTCTTTAGGAGAAGATGAGGTACTCCTGAGCATATATTTCTCTCAGAAATTCACTGGATTCCAATTGAAAATCATTGGAAGCCAATGAATGTCTTTTTAATGAAGCTGTCCTACAATAAAACATGCCTGGTTAAATGCTCTGAGAAACATTATCATTAAGACTCTGTCTCTGGTGAATATCATTCTCAAGGCTTTTGTTTCCCAGATTGTGATGAAAGAGGCAGTATGGTCAGTTTGTCATGAGTTCTGAATGACTGGACCTGATTTACTGCTGAACTGCTTGAATTAATGTGAGTATTAAGTCACTTTGTGTTGTGCTGCATATTTGGCAACAAAAACAAACAAATAAATAAATAATAACAAGTGCTTTTAAGGTGAACGTTGTAGGGTAGGGTTATTGGTTGGACTTGGTGATCCTGAGAGTCTTTTCCAACCTGAATGTTCCTGTGATTCTACTAAGGAAAAATACAAGCTAAGATAGATGGACTATCTGATAGTGCCTATATGAAGAGGTTGCTAGCAAAATCAGACTGGATGAGGCACTTAGTGCCATGGTTTAGGTAATTAGAAGGGTTAGGTGGCAGGTTGGACTCTATGATCTCACAGGTCCTTTCCAGCCTGGTTAAATCTGTGATTCTGTGATTTCTCACAGATCAATTAGCTTAGGTAAACAGCAGAGTGAAATGAGGGTAATTTTAAGGTACTCTGTATCAAGCAGTGTGCCCAGGTGGCCAAGAGAGCCAATGGCATCCTGGCCAGGATCAGGAATAGTGCAGCCAGTAGGACAAGGCAGCTTATGCTTCTGCTGTACTCAGCACTGCTCAGGCCACACCTTGAGTGCTGTGTCCAGTTCTGGGCTCCTCCATTCCAGAGAGATGTTGAGGTACTGGAATGTGTACAGAGAGAGGCAACGAAGCTGATGAAAGGTCTGGAACACAAACCCTATGAGGAGAGGCTGAGGGAGCTGTGGGTGTGCAGCCTGCAGAAGAGGAGGCTAAGGGCAGACCTCCCCTGAAGGGAGGCTGTAGTCAGGTGGGGTTGGTCCCTTCTGCCAGGCAACCAGCAAGAAAACAAGGGGACACAGTCTCAAGTTGTGCCAGGGGAGGTCTAGGCTGGATGTTAGGAGGAAGTTGTTGGCAGAGAGAGTGATTGGCATTGGAATGGGCTGCCCAGGGAGGTGGTGGAGTCACCGTCCCTGGAGGTGCTCAAGTAAAGCCTGAGTAAAGACTGAAGTCTGATAACTGAAAATAGGAAACAATAAGTGTTCATTATGCAGGATGAAAAACTTTTACATATCCTGATTCTTACTAATTGTGTGTGTTTTAAGGTCTACTTCTAAGCTAGACCTCATACCATCAGCATAAAATTTTCAGTCACCAAATATTTTCTGTATTCCATTTGGAAAGCAGCATGCCAAGATAGAATCTCTTGGGACGTGCTGGTGCCTGAAAAATTGAGAAGTCCTATTTGTGCAACACAGCAAAGAAATTCTGCCACAATGAAAATCTGCTACTGTAAAACTTCTGTAAACTGAAGGCTGCATCAAAATCTGGAAGAGATTTTGAATGCAGGGTGTTAATTATGAAAATATAGCTTGAATTCAAATTGCATGCACAGGCACTGATGGGATGGTTTATGGGAGCTGTAAGCTTTGCTACCTTCACAGCATAATTAAGCCAAGTGGGAGAAATGGAAGCACCTTAAGTGTGCAGCCAAAAACAGAGTGTGCAGAAGTATCTGGATGGGAAAACTATCTGAATGTAAATAAGTAGAAATGAAACTACATGGAGCACTTGCAATGTGCCTGTAGCTTGAAATGAAAGCTAAGAGGGAAAGATTGATAATACTATTTGTAGCAGGGCTTCTTCAGAAGTGTTAATGCTTTGCTGTAATTCATCAAATCCCTCCATAAGGCGATTTTGAGCCTTCTTTTATTTCCCTCCCCCCCCCCTAATTTGACAAGCATGTAAAATTTTTGAGCAGATAGGCTAAACCTTCTGAGGAAAATTCAAGCTAATTGGCACTCCTCTTGCTTTCCTTAGTTATCTTACACAAATCCTTTGGAAATAGACCACAAACGTCAAGGTATCCATGGATCCCAGCCTGGAAATTATTGTTCTGTAGTCAAGGTAAGATGGTTCAGTTTAGCAGGAGTGGTGGTAAAGGAGGCAAAGTCTCTCAAGCTTCTAAAAGAGTTATATTTGGCTTTCTAAATGGAAAAGGTCTGTATCACAAGACATTAAAGGTGTGAACATGGGTCAACTCCATCTGTACTCTGTAGAACTCCAGGATCTGGTAATGATCCAGATAAGACATTCATGCAGGGAGTGGTGGCTTGTATTAAAAGGCCAACAGCTGTCACTCCTATGGTATTAGGTATTCCAGGAAATAAAAAGAAATGCTTGTTATATAGCCTTAAGATGGTAAATATGGTATTTTGGGGGCTACTTGAAACATATTCTTGTTTCTGGGTCTTGCACAAATTTCATTTCATTTGCTGTGTTGTGTCAAACTAACTGAAAGGACAGATAGATAGGTATAGTTAACAGTGCATGAATTATTTGGTGTGACTTTGTGCACATAGCTCTCAGCTAGACATGTAAGTGGATTTAATGTATCTAAAACTCTTCATTGGTTTTGGTCACATAATTTTCAGGCATGCAAGTGGATTTAGTGTATCTAAAACTGATCACGGGCACAAAACTGTTCTTTGGTTTTGTGCACATAATTCTTAGTTAGGCATGCAAGTGGATTTAATGTATCTAAAACTGATCATGGGCACAAAACTCTTCATTGGTTTTGGTCACATAATTTTTAGGCATGCAAGTGGATTTAATGTATCTAAACCTGATCATGGGCACAAAACTGTTCTTTGGTGTTGTGCACATAATTTTCAGGCATGCAAGTGGATTTAGTGTATCTAAAACTGATCATGGGCACAAAACTGTTCTTTGGTGTTGTGCACATAGTTCTCAGGCTTGCAAGTGAATTTAATGTATCTAAAACTGATCATGGGCACAAAACTGTTCTTTGGTGTTGTGCACATAGTTCTCAGGCTTGCAAGTGGATTTAGTGTATCTAAAACTGATCATGGGCACAAAACTGTTCTTCAGTTCTTTATGGCTATAAATTCCAAATCAAAATAGAAAAAAAAAAAGTGGTTGTGTTAAAACTTAAACTGCTCAATGAACACTTAGGCATGAGGATGTTTTCTGCTTTCTGCTGTTTTCTGAAGTGTTTACACTGAACACACCTCACACAAACTTCAGTCAAATGAGAGGAAGTGAAATTCCTTTCCTGTGCTTTCACATCTATTTGCAATCAGTAATGCAAAATATATTATGGTAGGTGGTGTGATAGCAGGAGATCCCTGAACACCAAAATATCAGACAGATAGGGCACTAATTGTAATAAGGGACTACCTCAGGTAGGCAGTTGGTTGTGAAAGGTTGAGGTTACCATCTGGAACAAAGCTCCCCTGAGTCTATTTGAAGAAAATCAAAACATATTCTTCCATGACTCCTCAAATCTCTTTGACCCTATTCTGGTTTGCCAGGAAGGTTAGAAAGTCAGAAAAGGCCCTTTTTGTTTTGTAATTCAATTAAATTCAGTTTGGATGGGGATAATTCTTTCGTGGCTTATAAACAAAAGCCACAAGAACTGAGATGAGCAATGTGACCCTACTGATACAATGCTGAATGTTTACTGTTAAAATATTTCAAAGAAATAGTAATTTGATTGAAAATGTTAAAAATGTGAGTTTTATCACCATCTTCTTTTTAGAATCTTATTATTGCTCCCAGCTATTTTGTTATATCTCTATAGATCACTACAAAAATGTAGTCTTTTATTCAGAATTGTTATTTCAACAGAGACAGATAGATTATTTTTGAGTATGAAGAGATTTATTTTTCTCTGAAATTATAATATAGAATCACAGAATGGTTTAGGTTGGAAGGAGCCTCAAAGATCATCTAGTTCCAGCCCTCTACCACAGGCTGAAGCTCTTTTCTTTCTAATGCTTAGTACATCCACATTTTCTTTAATAAACAATGTAAATGTGAACTCATAAAATCCCCAGCTTCTACATTCAATTTAGATATTAACCATTTTAGAATAGAATAGAATCAAACAGGTTGGAAGAGACCCCCCCAAAGATCATCCAGTCCAACCTAGCACCCAACCCTAGACAATCAACCAGACCACGGCACTAAGTGCCTCATCCAGCCTTGTCTTCAACACCTCCAGGGACAGTGACTCCACCACCTCCCTGGGCAGCCCATTCCAGTGCCAATCACTCTCTCTGGCAGGAACTTCCTCCTAGCATCCAGCCTAGACCTCCTCTGCCACAACTTGAGACTTTGTCCCCTTCTTCTGTGGCTGGATGCCTGGGAGAAGAGCCCAACCCCACCTGGCTACAACCTCCCTTCAGGTAGCTGTAGACAGCAAAGAGCTCTGCCTTGAGCTTCTTCTGCAGGCTTCACATCTCCAGCTCCCTCAACTTCTCCTCACAGGATTTGTGTTCCAGGCCCCTCACCAGCTTTGTTGCCCTTCTCTGGACAGATTCTAGTACCTCAACATCTCTCTTGAATTGAGGAGCCCAGAACTGGACACAGCACTCAAGGTGTAGTTCAGATACCAAATGATTGTCATGGGAAATGAATTCTGAAAGATTTCTATTTTGCAATTATAGCAATGGATGGTCAGACTCTGCTTAATAATTATAACAATAACAATCATAATCATACTCATAAATAAAAATAGTAATATATAAAACAATTACTATGGGTGCTACTGCTAATTACTACTACTAATAATATATAAATTAGAGAGTGCTCCAAGGTTTCAGCTATCCATAGCAAAGAAAGAGACTGGTGTATTAGAAACTGGGTTTAACAATCCCTGACATCATTCCCAGTCAAATACAAACTGTTCAGCAGCACAAAGGTAATAAGGATCAGGCAAGATTCACATAGCAGTCTTATGAAATGAAATGCCTAAAGCTGATCTCTTCACAGTTCTTTGCTAGCAGGGGTGACCCATATCCTTGATCTATCTATATAACACAGTATTGTCATGCCTTAGAGCCATGGTGTACATGCCACCTATCTTTTAGATGTAAAGGGAGAGTAGGAACAGCTCATGAGTGGAAAAGGACAAGAAGTCATTTCTCCTTGATGAAACAGATCTCATTTGCTGGTACTCTTTTTCTGATCCCTGTGACCAGGAATTCGAAGCACACAGCCTCACCCTGACAGCCTGACTCTGCTAGTCATGTTAACAGCCCTTCAAAGGCTGTGATGAACTGCCTGACTGATGAGTCAAGAGCTGGACACCCCTCTGCTGCCCTCAATGAATATTGAAACTCTTCTCCAGAGTGCAAAGCAGAGAACTGGGAATACATTCTTGCCTTGGATTTCCCTCTGGATGACCCTATTCCTATTCATTGCCTGCAGAGATACATTAGTCAGATCCACCCTCTAGTCCAGGTGCAGAGGTTAGATACCTAATGTTGGCAGCATGAATGTGTCAGAGAATGTGCTCCACCAAAATGACTGCACACGTGTACTGCAAGAAAAAGCAATTTGTCAAAGCATGCCAGGATTAGTAACTGAGATAGACTAAAAGATAGGAATAAACCAAGGAGGGAATGGCAGGGAACTGTTCAGAATGCAGCAGTTGTGCAGTGTTTAAAGGCTGTTAAAATAAAATATCTCTTTCAGTCTCCTCCCTTAGGACTTTTAATTGAAGCTTTATGAACAAAATGACTACAACTGTTCCTTTGGGAATAATTGTTGGGAGTTCCCAAGAGAACAGAGCAGAAGTACTAATCCCAAAGGTGGTTAAATGAAGTTGTGGGCATGAGCCTGGGTCATAAGCAGGAAAGCAGTACACTGGATAAGGAATGCAGGGGGAAAGCTTGTACAGCACTTGAAATTTCAGCAGTATTTGCAGTCTTTTGCAATTGCTGTTAGTTGGAAGGTGAGGTCAGTTTGCAGCTAAGGAGAGCAGGCCACCAAAATGGCTTTGGGGATAAATATAGTCCCAGGAAATCTAAAACAGTGGTTGCAGCATATAAAGAAAAATGTTTTCTAAAGGAAAAAAAAAACTGTAGATATTTTTTTGTTTGTACTGCTGTCTACAAAGGATTTGATTAGATCCTAGGGATTATGCTGGACAACACTGAACTATCAAACAAGTTTGGCTACCAGCACCTTAGCTGCAGCTTCAGCATGAAGAGAGGGAATGAGGGGACAGAATGGTGAATGCAAACACCTCTGACTTCACAGTAAGACTATGAGGTGGTGCTGGGGAGTTTGAAGGAGCTCGGAGCCAAACACTGAGGTAGAAGTCATTAGTGGAAAGAGTCACCCTTGACATGCTCTGGGCCAAACACAGTAGTGTTTCTCCTTTCATCTATGGCAAAACATTGTAACACTTTCAGATTTCTTGACTGAACTTTCGACTTTTTACCAATAACCCCCCATGATTTCCTATGGTAATGAAATTTTGAATGAATAGGCACCCCCCTCCTTTGCAAAGACCAAAGATTAATTTGTCAGTCAAGAAGAAAGAAGGTACCTCCTGAGCTCCAGAACTGAATGAAGTCTAAGAACAGGTTAACGTCTTCAAAGAAAGGTCTGAGTGGGTGGTCAGGCACTGGAACAGGCTGCCCAGGGAAGTGGTGGAGTTGCCATCCCTGGAGGTGTTTAAAAGGAGAGTGGATGTGGCACTTGAGGCTATGGTCTAGTGAGTAAGGATGCTGGAATGAGGGTTAGAGTGGATGATCCTGGTGGTCCTTTCCAACCATTGTGATTCACAGTGATGAGATGTTGTGCTGAGGGATTTAGTTCAGTGAAGGACTTGTTAGTGTGAAACTAATGATTGGACTGGAGGAGCTTGAAGGTCTTTTCCAATCTACAAAATTCTGTGATTCTGTGGCTGCACTTAGTAGAAGATGCTGAAGCAAATGGTCAGAATTTTGATGCTGATTTCTAGAAATTATAAAGCTGTTAGTAGCTCTGTTGAAGGTAACTCTGTGGCCAAATTGGCCACAGAGTTGGGGAGATATGGAGATGTAGCCCACAGTCCTTCAGTAAGTCCATTGCCTCTGACTTCTGAGGAGCACCTCCATCTGTCCCCAGCATCCCTCCACTGTCCTCCACCTTATAGTGAGTGTTTTATAGCTGCAGCAAATTATCTACTTTAAACACAGTAGACTGAAAGCTCCAGCAACTTGTCCTTGAATGGAAGCTGAATTAAAAGCAAATAACTAAAAGGAAAGAAAAAGCTATGAATGGAGCCACAAATGTGTATTTTGCTTAGGAACCTCCTGAGATTGAAAGCCAGCAAACACCTCATAACAACTTTGTTGCTAAGTGAAAATAGAGCAAATCCAGTTTGATTTAGGTTAGTGGAGCACTAATGATTCATGGCATTAGTCAGCCAAGCACATTCCAGCAAAATGCAATCCTAGTAGCCAGAAATAATACCCAAGTTGAGTAGCTTCATAGAATCTGGAGGATTCAGTGTGGTTTTATCGAAGAGGAGAAGACTACACACTGGTTTCTCAATTCACAGTACTTTTTCATGAGCTTCAAAACCATGGAAAAGGTAGGGAGGCTGCAAAATAACCTGTGCTTACATTCCTAGCTAAATCCATTGTGGACACACCAATAAACTTCCTCAAAACTGAGTAGTCAGCTTAAACTAGAAGAGTTTACAGCTGGCAGCATTCAAACATGGACACTATTGATTATTCTTATTTCTCATTTGCCTACAGAATGGCAGGGGAGATACTAAAGTTATAAGAGATACATTAGGAAAAAATTAGCCAGTGGAAACTCATCTGAAAGATGGCCATACTCAGGGTTGGAAGGGACCACAAGGATCAGCTAGTTCCAACACCCCTGCCATGGGCAGGGACATCCTACCCTACATCAGGCTGCCCACAGACTCATCCAGCCTGGCCTTAAACACCTCCAGGGATGGGGCCTCAAACACCTCCCTGAGCAACCCATTCCAGCCTCTCACCACTCTCATGCTCAACAACTTCCTCCTCACATCCAGCCTGAACCTACCCACCTCCAGCTTCACTCCATTCCCCCAAGTCCTGTCACTCCCTGGTAGCCTAAAAAGTCCCTCCCCAGCTTTTTTGCAGCCCCCTTCAGATACTGAAAGGCCTCAAGAAGGTCACCTGGGAGCCTCCTCTTCTCCAGCCTGAATAGCCCCAACTCTTCCAGTCTGTCCTCATAGCTGCTCCAGCCCTCTGATCAACCCAGTGGCCCTTCTCTGGACATGCTCCAGCACATCCACATCCTTCTTCTAATGGGGGCTCCAGAACTGGATACAATTGTCCATGTACAGTATGAGCACCAACAGCACTTTCAGTCCAGCTCCTTGCTTATGAGGTATGTTGATTTATTGCAGCTGTAGATCTGGGCCAGAATTTTTTACTGCTTTGACTGGTCTGATTGAAACTTAGAAAAGCATTTGCAGGAATAGGCTTGAAAATAAATAAAACCAAGGTCTAGGAGAAATTGCATTTGAGGCATAACAAACCAAAAGGATAAACAAAAGCATGAAATGAAGTTGGCAGGTCAATGTAGCACAGAACTGATCATGGCTATTTCTTTCCCTGTGTTTGCTTTGATAGTGAATTCATTATTTTAGGCATCTGCAGGAAAAAATACTCTTTGCAAAACTCTTTGAAAACAAGAGAGGCAGGAGAGAGAGTTTCTGCACAATAAACCCCCTATAACGTAGTGCTAGATGCCAAATAACATTATTGCCCCTCATAATCCTTCATTAGTCAGGATCATAGCACCTGATCTATTCTTTGCTCTCCCAGGGAACTTCTGAAAATGTCAAAAGAGAAAGCAATGCTTTGGTGAAGTTCTGTGTCCTGAAGTTTTACTGAGGATTCATCAGAGACTTTCTTGGATTCATTTCTCCTCTGCAGTTTGTGAGTGATCCTTGAAACAGAGGTATGCCAACACACCAACAAGCAAATGAGATGCACTAGAGGGACAATCAAAATAAACATGAGATTCTGGTGGAGAATGACTCCTTTCTACTTAATATGGGTCTGCAAAGGAACAAGACTGAGCTCCAAACTCCAGAATGCTTCTTGCTTGTAAGAACAAGGAAATTTAAGACCATTCTCTTATTAACTCAGACCAATGTAATCCTGGGATCAGCCATGGTTTTACAAAGAAACTACTTGAGCAAATAGAAAATCTGTTGTTTTGGCAGAATTGTCTTAGATGGAGAAATTGATGTTATACTCTGCTTCTGTGAATCATTGAGAGGCAGACGTATGAAAGCAGGATAAGAGAGGCAAAACAGATCATAGAGAGTAAAGATGATCAACATAGGAGTTGAACATCAAGGATTTTCTGGGGCTTCCCTTTGTAGTAACCATACAGACTCACAGACACAAATGTTAATAGCCAGTCAGCAAATCTTTTTGAGATCTACTGCTTGATGTGAGGTGACAGCAGGCTGTAGGAACAAAAAAAAACCCCAAACCCCAGAAAACCAAAACCAAAACAACCAACAACAAAACCAAGCCCAAAAGAAGCAAACGAAAATCCAAACCAAAAACCCAAACCAGAGCATCCCCAGAAGGCTTTGATAAAATTGTTGGTATAGAAAAACATTCAAGATACAATTACATGGAGAACATTTTGCATTGTGTTCCTTATCTATATAACCATCTCTGGTGGTTATGATTATCTTAATCTAGAAAGTTCCCATTTGTTCTTTCAAGGTACAAGTCTTAAAAGGTACAATTCTTACAAGGTACAAGGGAAGTTCTTCTTCCCCTATACTCAACATTGGTCACACCTTGAGTGCTGTGTCCAGTTCTGGGCTCCTCAATTCAAGAGAGATGTTGAGGTACTGGAACATGTCCAGAGAAGGGCAACAAAGCTGGTGAGGAACCTGGAACACAAACCCTGTGAGGAGAGGCTGAGGGAGCTGGGGGTTAGCAGCCTGCAGAAGAGGAGGCTCAGGGCAGACCTCGTTGCTCTCTGCAACTACCTGAAGGGAGGTTGTAGCCAGGTGGGGTTGGGCTCTTCTCCCAGGCAACCACCAACAGAACAAGAGGACACAGTCTCAAGTTGTGCCAGGGGGAGGTCTAGGCTGGATGCTAGGAGGAAGTTGTTGGCAGAGAGAGTGATTGGCATTGGAATGGGCTGCCCAGGGAGGTGGTGGAGTTGCTGTCCCTGGAGGTGTTCAAGAAAAGACTGAATGGGGCACTTAGTGCCTTGGTCTAGTTGGTTGGCTAGGTCTGGGTGCTAGTTTGGACTGGATGATCTTGGAGGTCTCTTCCAACCTGCTTGATTCTATGATTCTATAAGTCCTGCTTTTACCACTTTTAGAATTTAATTAATATAAAAAGTCATATTTCTTTTTCTAGCCTAATCCTGAAGCAGTTATGGGGTTTCCTAGAGGTACAGATACCTTTACTGCCTTTCAGCAGCTCTAAAGTGTCTAGAAAAACTAAACTTTATGATATCTATGATTGTCCATCAGGGACTTCACCACTTTGTACTACATAATTTTGCTGTGTGAATGCAGGGAAAACAAAATAAACCAAGGAAAACCATCTTTGCCTTCTTATTTTGCCTGACCAATTGCCAGTAATTTTGTAAAGAAAAAAAATCTGTCTCTGACTGCTTTTTTCCCCCTCTATTTAAGGATTGATAAAACCCTTCTCCCCCCAACACTCACTTCTTCTATGATTAGATTTGCAATATCTGAGTCTTTGGACTTATGCAGAGTTGGTATTCTATGATATGACACTTGGTAATAAATTTTGTACAGCACATCAGCTGTAACCAGTGCTTAAAAACTTTAAAGCATTTTGTGTAAACCTCTATCTCTTTTTTTTTCCCCCCTCCTTTGGCACTGCTAGAAGTCAGCTGTGATTTCAGAGTATAATAAATGCATTTGGTTGAATTCTCCTGCTGTGCTGTGAGGAGAGCTTGTCTTTGGCTCATTTAGATTCTGAAGACTTTGTCCAGTGTCCAGATGTACTTTTAAAATGCAGCTAAGAGAATAGTCACTCAATATATTGAAGACCATTCCTGGGGGTTTTGATGTTTAGTTTGGGTTGTTTTGGTTTTTTTTTCCCCCAGTTTGTGCCCAGCAGGTTTGACATTTGGCACAATTACTACAAACTCATTTGGCAAAGGGCCATTATCTTCAGTGGGAATGATGCCTACTGTGCCAGTTTTGAGCCATACCCATTATTAGCAATATGCATGTCCCAGATCAAGGCCATGAGTTAACTGACACTGGAGGACAGAAATGACTCTCACCCCTTTCCCTTTCCAGGAGTAAGAATACAGATACTGCAGAGTGGCTGAGAGCAGCCAGGCAGAAAGAGGTCTGTAGGTGCTGGTAGCTGGTAGCTGAACATGAGCCAGCAGTGTGCCCAGGTGGCTAAGAGAGCCAATGGCATCCTAGCCTGGATTAGGAGCAGTGTGGCCAGTAGGACAAGGGAAGTTATTCTGCCTCTGTACTCAGCACTGCTCAGGCCACACCTTGAATGCTGTGTCCAGTTCTGGGCTCCTCAATTCAAGAGAGATGTTGAGATACTGAACATGTCCAGAGAAGGGCGATGAAGCTGGTGAGGGGCCTGGAGCACAGCCCTGTGAGGAGAGGCTGAGGGAGCTGGGGGTGTGCAGCCTGCAGAAGAGGAGGCTCAGGGCAGAGCTCATTGCTGTCTACAACTACCTGAAGGGACATTGTAGCCAGGTGGGGTTGGGCTCTTCTCCCAGGCAACCAGCAATAGAACAAGGGGACATAGACTCAAGTTGTGACAGGGTAGGTATAGGCTGGCTGTTAGGAGGAAGTTCTTGCCAGAGAGAGTGATTTCCCATCGGAATGGGCTGCCCAGGGAGGTGGTGGAGGCACTGTCCATTGAGGTGTTCAAGAAAAGCCTGGATGAGGCACCCGGTGCCATGGTCTGGTTGATTGGACAGGGCTGGGTGCTAGGTTGGACTGGATGATCTTGGAGGTCTCTTCCAACCTGCTTGATTCTATGATTCTATGATTCTATGATCACATTCTTCCGCAGTAGTGCAGCTAGGGAGCTCGAAGAGGGTGGAGGTTGGTAAGGGAAATCTTGCTTTAAAGATCAAATTTGAAAGTAGATAATTACCTCCATGCAAAAGCCAGGCAAGACTGCTTCAGAATCAGAACATTTGCATGGCAACTCTCCAAAAGAAAAAAAAAAAAAAACCACAACATAATTTCAAATCTAATTCCAGATCATTGAAGTCTTTCCAAACATTGGCAAATCTAAGGTAAATTCCCACTTCATAACCAATCTCAAACTCACTAAAATGCTCTTTTTGTTAAAAATGTATCTTGAACCCCTCTGTTACTCATTAGGGGTTTTGTTAAATTAAGGCCATTTGATCCCTCTGACCTTTGGCCACTGTGACTTCTTAACTAATTCCCAGTGCTTTTGTGAAAGCAA
This sequence comes from Pogoniulus pusillus, assembly GCF_015220805.1. Taxonomy (NCBI): domain Eukaryota; kingdom Metazoa; phylum Chordata; class Aves; order Piciformes; family Lybiidae; genus Pogoniulus; species Pogoniulus pusillus. Next base: position 5,989,617 of record NC_087296.1, read on the forward strand.
TTTGAACAACATATTTTTATGGAAATACCTTTGTCAGGGTTAAAAAAAAAAAATAAGAAAGAAAGAAATATTATTTCATTATTGAAGATAGAAAGAAGTAATTCACTGAGATCAAAGAGCTTTTCTCCCTTTGAAAATTGCCTGCCAGCACATGAGAATCCATGAAAGCTCAAAGCAACATGCCAACTCTGGTTTGGTTTTTTTTTGCTGTTGTTGTTTTCATGACAAGTCTGCCTCAAATATATTTCCTTGGGTTTTTCATAAAGAGCAAGAGTTTTATTTCCTTGGGTTTTCATGAAGAGCAAGAGTTTTATTTCCTTGGGTTTTCATGAAGAGGAAGAATTTTCTTCACAGTTGTGTACTGGCAATTGAATAGGCAGAAGATTGTGGCTGAGCATCGCCTATACAATATGCTGATAGTGACACATCCTGTCCTGCAGAATCAAATCAGTGCAGAGAATCCTTGCAGCTCTCCAGAAAGCCTCCTGACAAACCCAAATCTACTCCTAGCCCATTGCTCTACAGAAACCAGCCATGCATTGACAGTATGGTGGGCAATTCTGAGAGGAATCATATTGTGGGCGCAGCAAACCAAAGCACAACCAAAGATAATGACATTTTTATGCTTGTGTGGCTCCATTTATATCTGGGCTTTATTTTTTTGTGCCCTTCTCTAGTCAGTGCTGTCCTCTTTATCGATGCAAGCTAAGAATATAGAACTCCTGACAAGAGGTCTCCCTTGAGAAGGAAAAGACTTTTTCTGATTTAGCCAAGAATCTGCGTGAAAGGTGGGAAAGTGAACACATAATTTGCCATCCAGTTTGTAGTCTCTTAGTTTAGCTAGGAGTTTGAAGGAATGTGTTGAAAAATAACATCCCAGCCATTGGTATTTTTCAATTTTCATCAGAAAATTGATTCTCAGTACCTAGAATGAACACAGATATTAGCTCTTTGCAAAACATTGTAATTTTCAAGCAATTAGACCGGTGAACTGCATTTTGATGCTGCCACTATTCTTATTTTCTTGGCTGGTGACTACCACAGAGCTTCTATTATGTTCTGCTTGAGTTTGTAGTGAATGGCAGCCAACAAGACTGTTAAATGAGAAGCTTTGCAACTCCTCTCCAGTGTGAAGGCAGTGTTCTAGCTAATTGTACCTCAGAGATGCTTTTAAGGAGAGGAACACTGTCTCCTTACTCTCTGGTTAACCCTCTTACCTCTGTTGCCACTAGAAAGCTAATTCAGTTCTGCATGTGCTCAAAGACAGCATCCTCAAGATCTCAGGCATACTACTTGCCCTCCAGAGTGAGCTGATAAAATTTTCCCAGCTCTGAGTGGTGAGGAATGGGCTCCAGATCTCTATTTCACAAACCAGCCAAGACCATGCAGCTGATCTCAAGGTCCCGAGACCCAAATAGATCTCTTAAACCTTTCCGAGTTTGGAGATCATGCAGCAAGCTTCTATCCCAGGAACTCTGAAAGTTTAGTCTGTACCTCTCTCCCCTGCCACCTGCAAGCCAGGTACAGACTGCCAGCTTTGCACAATAGCCACCAAGCAGATTTCCCTGGAAATTGAAGCATGGAGTGGGAAAATCCTGCAACACTGAGCTGCCTCTAAAGCCCCTGCAAATAGCAGCTTCCTCGCACCTGTAGCCACTCACATTCACAACAGTCCCTGTGATCTTTTTTTGCCAGCAGAGCCCCTCAGGAAGCTGTTTTTCCTATCTGAGAGCTAGCACCTGCCTGAAACCTCACTGCTCCTCTCCTCTTGTGCCTAAGAGTTTAAATATTCCTGGGAAAAAGTATGTGATCTACTAGGTTCAGAAGGTCAGACCAGGCCACCATCTTACCTAGTTGATGAGACACAAAACACAGGAAGCATCTCTTTTCTATAAGTTCATTTCCCAACCTGCAAATGCCTGAGTGTGATACAAGTCACCATATGAATTCAGCAGAATGCCAGTTGTTACAGGAGATCATTTTTTTCCTTCCAATGTCTTAGTCATTTAATTAAATCTTGGTTCTGAATTGCCCAGATGTGATAATGGCACAAACTAAAGCAAATTCTGTGGTATTTCAAAGAGGAATGTGGAAGCTCAGATTTTCAGTTCCTGGAACTCTGGAAATGTTCCAAAAATGTCTTGCAATTATTTTTTTTTCCTCAAGAAAAGAAATCAGTTGCTAAGAATTGAGCTGCAGGAGAAGTCAAATCTCCACGAGCCAGGCACTGAAGAGAGAAATTAAAAGAAGCCTGGCTAGTACTTTTGGGGTTGGTTTGCTTGCTTTTAGTTAATAGCTGTGAATCTTAAGCTGAATTCATGACTTCTGCATACTAAATTCAAAGGTTTGGGTTCTGCATTTAAAATTGGTAAGGTTGCTTCTACTTCCAGGGCTGTTAGAAAGGATTGGGAAAGGTTGAGTGGCTGTTGGCCCCTGAGTAACCCAGCATCTGTGTCTGAAACAGTGTCCTTATCATATCTGAATAGGTTTGTGACTTTCCATGAATGATTTCTTTTCTGTCTGTTTCCACCTTAATTCCTTCCAGAATATTTCTTTTCTTCCTTTTTAGCTTTGTTTTTTATTTTCAAAGATGCAGTGGACTTTTTTTTTTTTAAATGGATCATCCTGTGTCAGCTTCCCTTGACACAGTGATCCCATAAAGCTAAGAGAGACATAATTAAAATAGCAGCTGAAATAAACCTCACTGTCAGACTCTGGAAAAAAAAATACATATAACAGTAAATTACTTGAAATGGTCAATATAATCTATACCACCCAATGCAGGATGTGAAATCCTCAAGCAGCATGCATTAACTTTGTAATGCCAGCCGCCGATTGCATTGTAAATCACAGATTTGTGTATCAGTGATGAGAAAAGCCTATCCAAAAGGTCAGCTAGTCCAGGCTTTTTAAAAGCACTCTCTAATTGGTTTCTGAGAAATTCACAGGCCATTTTACACAGCGTTTTCAGGCTTATTTACAAGCCTGCTAAAATTAGCCTACACTTCCTGCATTTTCTTCTTTTCTCTTCTCTTCTTCCTATTTTCCCAAGCCTTTTGCACATCACAGTGAGTACACAAACAAAATGATTTAGCATAGAGTCACAGAATCAGTCAGGGATGGAAGGGACCACAAGGATCATCTAGTTCCAACCCCCCCTACCATGGGCAGGGACACATCTTACATCAATTTACATCTTACATCAATTTACATCTTACATCGATTTAGCATCCCACCCCAAAATTTAGCATCTCACCTCAATTTACATCTTGCCTCCATTTTATATCTCACCCCAAGATTTAGCATCCTACCCCAAAATTTAGCATCTTATCTCCATTTTATATCTTACCCCAAAATTTAGCATCCTACTTCAATTTACATCTTATCTCCATTTTATATCTTGCTCCAATTTAACATCTTACCCCAAAATTTAGCATTCTATCCCAAAATTTAGCATCTTATCTCTGTTTTATATCTCACCCCAAAATTTAGCATCTTATCTCCATTTTATGTCTTATCCCAATTTAGCATCTTACCCCAAAATTTAGCATCCCACCCCAAATTTTAGCATCTTATCTCCATTTTATATCTTACCCCAAAATTTAGCATCCTACTTCAATTTACATCTTATCTCCATTTTATATCTTATCCCAATTTAGCATCTTACCCCAAAATTTAGCATCCTACCCCAAAATTTAGCATCTTATCTCTGTTTTATATCTCACCCCTAAATTTAGCATCTTATCTCCATTTGATATCTTACCCTAATTTAGCATCTTACCCCAAAATTTAGCACCCCACCCCAAAAATTAGCATCTTATCTCCATTTTATATCTTACCCCAAAATTTAGCATCCTACTTCAATTTACATCTTATCTCCGTTTTATATCTTACCCCAATTTAACATCTTAGCCCAAAATTTAGCATCCTATCCCAAAAATTAGCATCTTATCTCTGTTTTATATCTCACCCCTAAATTTAGCATCTTATCTCCATTTTATATCTTACCCCAAAATTTAGCATCCTACCCCAAAATTATTTCTTCACCTTTTTAAGGTGTTTGTGCTCATTTATACAGGCTTCAGTGTATTTACTGAAGTGCCACCAATATGGCTGTAAAACCTCTGGATATTTTTCAGTATGGACTATGTGTTCAGCTTCTCAGACTCCTGAGAGCACAGCTCTATTCTTCCAGATGGGTATCTGATGGTCTGCAGGGGGGGGGAAGGAACAATCCCTTTTAAGCACAGAGGAAGGGGAAACACAAAGAAAAAACAATCCTACATCATTTTAACACTACCAATTACTAGCTTTTTGTCTGGCTATAACCTAATATCATATCAGCAGCTGGACTCCTTTCCTTTTTATTCTCCTCTCATTTTTCAGTCCCCTTTCTGAGCCTATCCTTTCACATCAAAACTTGCAAACAGATGGGCAGGTCCAGAGAAAATTCCTCTGGGCCCTTTCTAGGTCCCTGAAGTAGCTGCTTACACCTGACTCTTCCCACACCCATGACAGGGGGCAAGATCTCTGTCTCCACAGAAGCTGTCAGGTGCAGGCTAAGCTCCCCAGGTCGCATCTCATAGGTTTGTTCAGAGGTTTGCTGACCAGCAGGTACTGCTCTTTTTATTCTTCACTGTGTTTTGCACTCTCACTCTTGGGGACTTTTACTTCATCATGTTAGGAGATGCCCAGCAAACCATTTAAGGGGCTCCCCAAAGTATTGCCAGTGCCTTTGTACTCCTAAGCCTGTGCAGAGAATCCTAAGCTTATTATTAGTATAATGGTCCCAAGCACAACAAAGGCTCCCACCTGCTCCTCGATGGAAAGGCTCCTTGGCTGTGTAACAATTAGCATCAATTACATCAGGGCTGGTCGGGAACTGCCTGCCCAGCCCTCTGTGGGATGCAGGTGCAGGATTATCCCCCTGACCTTTCGCTCCCAGAGCCCCCTCTGATGATGGGAGCAGGAGGCAGTCAGACGAGAGCCGCACGCCTGTCAGTGTCGGTGGTGAGCGTTAGCTATAGACATCCCTCTCCAGAGCACCCAGATTAGCTTCAGGAAGCTGCACAAACAGCAGGCTCCTTCTTCTTGGGCCCCACGTTTGGACATCCTCTCATTCCTCACTATCCGTGCACTTGCTGCAGGAAACGTAAATTCATGACAACATCTGTGAAGCAAAACAGAGTTGTAATAATAATAATAATAATAATAATAATAATAATAATAACAACAACAATAGTAGTAGTAGTGGTCATAAAAAAGAGAGTCCCACAGATGGCTGTCTGAGCAGCAAACAATGGCACACATGTAATACGCTTGGATAGATTGCTCTATTTCATTGCCTCTCCTTTTAGGTGCAAATGTGATGCCAGACCCCACTTTAGCTTCAGTGTGCACGGTTGTAGGCACTTGTGAAGGCAAGCAGTGCAAAGACAGACATGCTGCAGATACCATAGGTAGCACCCTGTCACCATGGATCATTCAGAATACAAGCCAGCCAACTCTTCTAATGGAACTGATGAATGTGCAAGGTCAAATATACCTGAACGCAGAAGGTGAAGTGTCTGCCCATCAGCATTTGTTCTTTAGGCTTAAATTTCGTGCTCATTTTGGTATGCTTGCATTACCATGGCTTACAGATGGTGTGAGTTCCTCCCCAGAAATAAGACAGTCAATCTCACTAGAGAGTAACTATTCAGTCCATCATGTCAATAGGCATGGTGGTTTTTAACAGAGCAGGAGGAGATGCTGTGGGACTGCAATCACTTCAGAGTCACAAATGTTTTTAATGGCAGATGCTGTAAGAGCTTTAGATTAAAAAAGCACAGACTTCATGCCAGCTGCAATATTGTGTGTTGAAGGATAGAAATCTCATAAGGAAATTGACAGTTCAAAACATCATTGCAGCTAAGCCATTAAAAAAAATACCCTAAACACTTTCCTCAGCAGAAGAGTCACAGAAGATGTCACAAATCTTCCTTTAAGTGAATGCAGTGGCTGAGAAAGAAGGTCCTATGTGAAGCCTGGGGATGTCTTTTCTACAAAGATTTGGATGGGGGGAGGAGGGCAGACCCTTTGTATGTGGCAAGAGAGGGATGATTTGCTTCTATCCTTTTAAAGCCCATTCAGTAGCAGAGGAGAGATGTTTCCCACTGCTAGAGAGCATTTAGCACACATACAAGGGCATGCAATTAATTTTTAAGTAGCTTGCCAAACCAGTTTGGGAATAAGTAGGATCGAAATAAAAGTGAGAGGACCCTTCTTGTGCTATAAATGTTATCATGCCACTTGTAAAGGCGCACAAGCAAATGGAAAATAGCTGTGTTGTGGTTCAGGAAACAGCAAAAGTGATAGAAAAAGATCCCCAATGGAGAGGCTGCTCTCCTTTAAGCACTGCCCGAAAGGCTGCCAAAAACATGCCTCCTGTTTGGAGCTTGTCCCCTCCCAGCTTAAAGGAATAAAGAAATAAATAAATGAAAAGTCCAACTCGGAGAGAACTGTGGCTGTAAATACAACACAGACAAAGGCTAGTTGTTGAATTACTATTCCAAGCACAAAGAGGGGATTGAAGGGAAGGAGAAGGGAGGGGAAATCCTTCTGTGTTTATGAGAACACATCAAAGAACCACTTCCAGAAATCTGAATACTCAGATAGGAGGGGAGGAAACAAAGCCCTGATAGGAAACCTGAAGCAATTCAATAAACACCATTGTGCACACCCATGCAGCAGGTTCAGGTTGCACAGTGATACAGGCAGGGGCAGGCTACGGGCCAGTACTCAGTACGTGTGAATGGATGTACAAGGGGAACCTGGAAGCAATGACCAACCAGTACAGGTGCAACACCTACCTGCACCTCAAAACATACTGCTGTATTTCCCATTTTGCCAGATGGAATCACAGAGCCATAAAATCACAACATTATTTTGGTTGGAAAAGACCTCTAGGTTTAATTACTTTTAGTTATCACTTTACTTGCTTTTAATTGTTTTTAAGCATAATGCAAATTGTTTTTTATTAATAGGAGATTAGTTCATTTAGGACCTCAGCATGTAGTCTGGTGTAAACAACGTGTGTCAGTGCAGAATGTATCACATCAACTCAGAAATGTTAAAATTCATGACAAAACAAGACCACTGTCAGCTTTTCCTCAAGTATTTAGGCACACCTACAGATACTCATATATATATATATGTACATACTCATAGCCTGGAGAAGAGGAGGCTCAGGACAGACCTCATTATTGTCTACAACTACTTGAAGGGAGGTTGTGGCCAGGTGGGTGTTGGTCTCTTCTGCCAGGCAACCATCAGTAGAACAAGGGATGCAGTCTCAAATTGTGCTGGGGGAAGTATAGGTTGGGTGTTAGGAGAAAGTTCTTCACAGAGAGAGTGATTGGCACTGGAATGGGCTGCCCAGGGAGGTGGTGGAGTCACCATCCCTGAAGGTGTTCAAGAAAAGCCTGGATGGGACACTTAGTGCCATGGTCTAGTTGTTTGGCTAAGGCTGGGTGCTAGGTTGGACTGGATGATCTTGGAGGTCCCTTCCAACCTGCTTGATTCTATGATTCTATGATATGCTTGATATTTCTTCAGCATATATGTAAGCACATCTTCACTACAGCCATTTCTGCCACTGATCTTAATGAATTCAAATTTCTACATCATGCTTGTGCACTTAGATTGGAAAGGTAGCAATGACTTTTTGTTGTTTTTGTTGCTATTATATGCAAAAATGTCATCTGAAAATCAAGGTAAACAGTTACAAATCTTAAGTTAGAAAAGTCTCTGGGACTGTGAGACAACCCTGCAAATTTATGCTGTCCTTTTTGGTTCTAATAAGTAACTCCTATGAATACAGGAGCACCTGGATCATAGCATCATCTGTTAATGTTACACTAGAGGACATGCTCATTAAAGCATTAGTTCTACTCCCACTTTTATTCAACCTTTTGGCATATAAAGTAATACCAAAATTGTAGCTGGCATAGTGCTTTATTTTACTTTGAGACCTGCAGATTGAGGTAGTTTAGGACTGAAATAAGACACTCTGGTTCTAGTTACTGGCATCCATTCTTCAGCTGAGAGGAAGGAAGGAACAGGTCATTCATTAGCAACAAAAGAGCTGAATTTCATTGTTTTCCTTTGGTTCTGACATTATTAAACTTTTTCAAGGTGTTGGTTTTATTTTTTGGTGGGTTGGTTTTTTTTTTCCCCTTTTGCTGTTGTTTTAAATCAAACTCATCAGCTCCAGAAATATTTCACAACTAAAGTGATTCAAGAGCTTAACAAATAACCCAGTCTTTGGTAAAATGGGTGGTTTGTAACTCTTTGTGTGCTCATTGCTTGTCATGCAAAAGATAATTGAAAATCTTGGTCCTACAACACTTTTGAACTTCCTGTTCCACGGTGGGATACAGCTCAGCCTGAAAGGTGTCTATGTCAGTGCTGGAATCTCCATCCTTGGAAGATTTTACAGTTCTCCCTTAGTAAGACTGGTCTGATCTCAGAACAGAACCTACTTGGGTGGGACATTGGACCTGAGACCTCAGGATCACAGGATGCAAGGGTTTGGAAGAGACCCAAGAAGATCATTGAGTCCAACCCCCCTGCCAGAGCAGGACCATGCAATCCAGCTCAGCTCACAGAGGAACACATCCAGACAGGCCTTGAAAGTCTCCAGAGAAGGAGACTCCACAATCTGGGGAACCTGTTCCAGTGCTCTGTGACTCTTGCAGTAAAGAAGTTCCCCCTTTGTGTTGAGGTCAGGCCACACGAGCCTCCTGAGTGCCTTTCCAACCTGAACTATCTTCTGATTTCAGGAGAAAAATGCTCAGTTTACCAGAGGGAACTGAGACAATCTGCACAATCTTACACCTTTCTCCTGCCAATCCTTGCCCAAACAAGGATTCAGCATGGGAGAACATTGGTCATACAGGGCAGGAACAACTCTCTGCCACAGAGGCTGCTTGACAGAGACCAGCTCAGAGATTTGAGTCCATTTGTTCCAGTATTTACAAAAGCATTTGGACCATCAGATTTTGTCACAAAGTGGATTTAAGGAATTTAACTCTGTCGTGTATGGTACCAGAGGGCTGGAAACTTTTCCATGAATATTCATTCAACTTTAAACAATAATTGAATTCTCATCATGCTAGTGACCCTGTCTTTCTAAAATCTGCCTAAAATAAGTATGCCCATTCAGATGGAAAATGTTCAATTTGTGGTTGCACTTTGTAGAAGTTATTTGCTTTGTAATTATATGTTTAGATGAAGTGGAATGCAAATCAATGTACTTTCCAATACATGAAGATGACAAAGGAGCTTTTAATGGTCTGAAGAGGCTTGTGTTGGAAAGACCTTGTGCCTAAATAGAATGGGCAAGAAGAGGTGAGAGAGAACACTGGAATTTTACATTTGCAGTATTATTGGTGATAAAGAGGAAGAGAAAAGGGAAGGATAATATTAAATATGTGCTATATGAAATGTAAGGTGGCAGCAAGCTGTCCACTGCTAACACTGTTGTAAGGGAAGCACTTTTTCACTTAAAAAGTGAAAGACTGACAAGAAAGAGAGGAGTTTTGATTTTAACAACACTAAAAAGCTACTTGAAATGTTGGTAATAAATGAGAGCTGCCTAAAGATGTTGGCCCTTTAAAGGACCTTGTCAAACAGGTTGAGTTTAGAGGGTATTTTATTGTGATGGGGTAGATAGAAAGGTGAAATATTCAGATGCATCTAAGTAAGAGCCCAGTTCAGGGATTTGATTCCTTGTTCTTTTTCACATCTTCACATTGCTGACTTGGGTGGAGATAGCATACAAAAAATTGAAACTGGGGAGGGAAAGAGGACAGCCACAGTGGCAATAAGGGTAAACAGACACATCTCTGACAACACTGTTTGAGAAACTGGCCCTTAACTATCACTGGTGATCTGTCTCTAATCTGTCTTCTGTGCAAATGTCTGGTGATAAAATCAACTTCATGTTTGTCAGCCAGAGTTGGTGTCTCTCCATGGCACTGCTGCTTACTTTAGAGTCAGATTTTTTTCACCATGAGGGTGACAGAACACTGGAATAGGCAGCCTAGGGGTATGTGGAGTCTCCCTCTTTGGAGATATTCAAGACCTGTCTGGATGTGTTCCTGTGTGGTCTGGTACAGGTGATTCTGCTCTGGCAGGGGAGCTGGGCTGCATGATATTTTGAAGTCCCTTCCAGCCCCTAACATTTTGTGATTCACCATGCACAGTACAAAGAATGCTATACTTTCTTTTGTTTGTGTTTTTTTTTCCAAGACATCCTTGTTTCAAGCCAACTTTGATGTGTCTGGTGTGGATATCAGATTCCTGCTACATGCTGTACATGCTGTAATAGGAACGAAATGTCTCACTGTGACATATTGCTACAATTGAGTGCAGCAAGTTAGAGGTAATGGAATGGAAATGTGTTTATGAAACACTACAATTTTGTTGTCTTGAATCTCTCTCTTTCCCCTGTAGCTTACTGGACAGCTTTATTTCAAAGCCTATTCAAATAGCTGCACAAAAACTTCTGATGCCTCTATATGAGATACCTCTTGAGCAAATAATAAATAGTGAAGACAATTGGGAAGCAGAGCTGCCAGCAGAGTGCTGGACCAGTGCCCTCCGCTGATGAGGTTGGGCTGCTGCACATGCACTGCTGGTATGCCCAGGAAGGGCTGGGATGCCAAAAGGGAACACTTGTCAGTATGAAACACAGCAACCTTCTAAAAAATCTTGGAAACATTCAAGGCTCAGCAATTGGGCGTATTCTAGCTTGGTTATCTTCCAAATGGGTTCTCCTCCAACTCTTCCTAGCTTGGAAATATTAATGAATTATCCTTATTGCTGAGCAATGCATTTTCCACAGAGAGCTGTTCCAGTTGTTTTAATGCACTTGCTTCACATTCATCCACATAGAGATTTTTTCCCCTCCATTCTCCACAGCAAGTTTAGCAAATAAACTTAGCATCTGTAAAACAAAAAAGGAGTGCTAGCTTCACACTTTGTTTCCAAAGCACAATTTAAACTGGGGGTTTAATGAAACTTTGACAACTCATTTAAACCTTTCTTTCATTTCTCTGCACTGTGCAAGTGTATTGTTGTAATTTCTACATCAGTTCTAAAACTAACCAGTGAGATACTCTTCCCAATCCCTGACTGTTAAGAAGAGAACTGGAGAATATAGAATAAGTTTGGTTTTGGTTTTGGGATTCTTGTGTTGGATGTTACACTCATGAATCCTAGAAGCATAGAATGGTTTAGCTTGGAAAGGACCTCAAAGATCATCCAGTTCCAACCCCACACCACAGGCAGGGACACTTCCCACTAGCATCTGATACAAGACAGAAAGAATTCGGTGTGCCTAAGGCCAATAGTGTGCCACAGTTTTTAAATGGGAATAGGTGAATGATAAGATTAGTGTGAGTAAAATACAAACCAAAAGGGGATCTCTGAGGAAACACTACAGCATGTTGGACAAATCAATAGGTTTTCTTTATGGACATATAAAGAAGAAATTCTTCAAAATCTGTTTGATCAAATTATTCCTGACAAATCAGTCACTACCTTTAATTTGTACCTCTTGAGTAATGTTTTTTTCTTCTTTGAAATTCCTGCTTAGAATTTTGCACGTCTTCAGGTACTGCTTTCCTGTAGAGGAAAAATGAAGTAACATCACAGTCACCCTGAAAGGGCAGCTTTTTAGCTCAGCCAGTTTAACACTCAGTTTACTCACTCACATTTGTAATTATTATAGTAACAGTGAATCCAACAGGCAACTAATTTACCAGATCAGTAAATAACCAATTACAACAATTAGGGCAATTAACAGATAAATGCTTGAAGTTTGTTGCTCAGTTTTTCAGTTAACTACTGGTAGCTATTTTTAGGACTTAAGAATCCAGTTTCAGATGCCTTACAGGAGCCCAACTTATAGGAAAAAAGAGAAGTCTTGGAGAAAAAGCCTGGAATTTTATAAAGTGGAATGATTATAGCATCACTAAAGTTTAGATGTCTGAATGGCACACAATAATTTTCATGTGATATTAGTACTTGGGAGCCCAAGCCACACCAACAATATCTACAATGCTTAAGCTAGTTGTTAAGGGTCATAAGAGTGAAGCATCTGCCATCATCATGATTTGAAGCTGGTAGGTCTCTGTAGAAAGCTGGAGAAGATTTGTACATGTGAAAGCTTATACCTTGAAGAATCCAACAGGAAACCCTAGCAAGCAACTGAATTGCTTCCTTCTGACAGGTATGAGGTAGGCAGTTCATTAGGTGAGTTTCCTATGAGAAGAGCCGTGGTGTAGGATCTCTTCCTGTGGTGTGGTACCAGACAGGGCAGCCCTCATGCTTTCTAAAAATGGCTGATATGGAAAAAGCATTTACAGCTTGGGTGATGGCCTCATTATTGAGTCACTTGTAGTGAAAAGGCAATAGCTCTTCATTTTCTTCCTCACCCTAAAGCATTTGAAACATAGGTTTTTACACCTATGAATCACAGAATGTCTTAGATTGGAAAAGACCTTCAAGCTCCTCCAGTCCAATCATTAGTTTCACACTGACAAGTCCTTGACTAAACCAAATTCCTCAGCACAGCATCTCATCACTATGAATTGCTATGGTTGGAAAGGACCACCAGGAGCATCCAGTCCAACCTTCATCCTAGCATCCTTTATCACCAGACCATAGCCTAAAGTACCAGACCCACTCCTTTTAAACACCTCCAGGGATGGTGACTCCACCACCTCCTTGGGCAGCTTGTTGCAGTGCCTGACCACCTGCTTAGGAAAGAACTTCCTCCCAACATCCAACATAAACCTCCCCTGATGCAACTTGAGGCCATTTCCCCTTGTCTTATCATTAGTAATTTGTGAGAGGAGACCAGCTCCAGCCTCACTACAACCAACTTTTAGGTAGTTGTAGTGAGGCTGACCTCATAAGTGAGCATGGTGAGTTAGATTATTTTGAGAGTGAAAATCAGCATTGCTAGAGATGCATACACATTTAACAATTCAGTGCCAGGATCCTTGGGCTGAAACTCATAGAATGGGAAAATCTGAGCAAGCCATATATTACAAGAAGAGCAACCACTGCAGATTGTCATCTTGCTTTTATTTTTCTTGTGCAATAAGAGGGGGGAGGGAGGGAAAGGGTTAAAAATAACAGATTCAGAATGTTCTTAGCAAAACACAATGTGTGTCAGCATCATGTGGTAGGAAACTTTTGGTTAAAAGACCAAAAAAAAAGTGTCAGGTTTCAGCCCATCTGGGCAGGAGAAGGAAAAGAAGTACTGTCATATCAGCAATTGCCAGCAGTATTTTTAAAAGGCCTTTATGGCAACACTTTTCTTCTGCAAGCTCATCTGGTGAGAGACTGGGCAAATGAAAAAAAAAAAGCCAACTGGTTGAAGGGGAAAGTGGAAGCAGAAAAGCCTGACTGGCATGCAGCCATCTAAAGGTCAGAAGTTCAGATCTTGCTCTTGTTCGGTTATTTCTAATCCGCTCCTGCACAGAAAGGGGAAAGGGAAAAATGAGTGAACCTAAGACATGATTCCAAGGTGAACAGCAAATAAATTCATCAGATAAAAGTAATTTCACGATGACAATGCTATTGAGTTCTTTCTTAAGAGCTCCAGACTGACAGTGCCCTGTGCACACCTTTTCCCTCCTGTTTCCCTTTCCCTTTGAACTGCTAATTAATCCTTTTGAGCTCTCCTGCGTTTATTGTCCATCTTTGAAACTTTTGTTCTAGCGAATGCCCTCTTTCAGTTAGGTGTGATGGCAAGGTGGGCTTGAAAGACAAGCATGAGATCAACTCCAAGAGGCACTTTAATTAACAATGCTCACTACAGCCCCTTATCTGTCCTTGCTGTAGCTGTGCCTGATGCAAGCCATGAAAACTCGAAGTAGGTCATATGAGTAACTCATGAATAGTTAATAACTATTTAGCTACTGTCTTGAGTAGCTGTTGGGAAAAGGAGTGGAGGGGAACAACCACAAACATTAATCTATAGCAGCAAATAATCCATTGCCTCAAATGATTCCAAACGGCTCAATGGAGAGGAGCCACTTGAAAAGGTCACTTTTAAAGGAGTACATTCCCCCCAAATGCAAAATGTGACTCTCTTGACTGAACAGCAGCAAGGAAAAATAGCTTTTATATATGCAAAATACAGGGGGAAAGAGCAGGACTGTGCTTGTTTTCTAGAGGAGGCAGCTAACAGTGGAATCATTAATGCTCCCCACTTATTAATGGGCTGTCCAATTAATGACTAGCATCCAGAATGAAATGAGAAATGTGACTGCTTAACTGTTTGGCACGAGAGCATGTTAAAAGATAACCTGTCATGTGCCATAGCATTCATCACACTTCCCTTCACCTATTGTGTTTCAAATTGGTGATTAATAATGCTAATACAGCTGAGCGTAGGTGCAACACATGCAGTAGGTGACTGCATGAAGAATGGACCAGACACTAAATTCTGTGATCCTGAGATTTCTCAGTCTTCTGACAGGCCACACACTGCTCATGGAGGAATTTTGTCACTAAACATACAGCAGAGAAGCCAATGAAGTGTACAATTATGCACAAGCTGTGTCCAGATTGCAAAAAGAACTAATTGCCTGGCTCTTACTGAAATTAGACACTTTGGGCAGCTGAATACCTTCAAAATTCTTGCCTCGTGTCCAGAAGTGATCAAGTAGTAGGGCATAGTGTAATTTAAAGCCAAGTTTACTCTGCAGCTATTTCCTTGATTACCTATGTCCTGAGTTTCTCCATCTGTAAAGAGAGCATTGCAAAAGTTAAGTCCCTCCTTTGCAAGCTTTTCTGAGGATTACTTAACTGTGAGGACATTAACTGCTGAATCAGTTCAAGTGATAACTCTCCTCCTAACATTTGTTCAAGTCTGCAAAAGCATTTGTCCTTCTACCCTTCCCACACATAACTCATGCATATCTGTTGGAAGGCTACACTGAGACTGAGGAGAAAGATTCTTCTTCATGAAGCTATAGGGACACAACAGGATCAATCTATAATCCCCGACTCAGCTCCAGGGAACGAAGTGAAAAATCTGTAGCTGATTAGAACTCTTTTTTTTTGGCACATATTTTTGGCCAGAGCTGTTATCTTATCCAGCTTTTCCCTTAAGCATGCTTCCATCTTAAACAAAAGGAAGAAAACTCTGATGAGGATCAGACTGTTGTAAAGAATTCTCCTATTTTGCTCCGTTGAATATCACATTGATTTTATTGTCTTTTGTCTCTGTGCTTAGAGAAACAGAAATTTCCCTCAGGTGTTATTGTTATCACCCTCCCTTATGAAGTCTTTGTCAATAATTGCACCACATTTTTCCTAATGTAACATGACACCATTAACTTTTTAGGATGAAATAAAGGGAATGCCCGAAGAGATACTTTATATTTCTAGAAGATATTAAAATTGCAACTGAATTACAGATATAACTATTTAGTTAATTATCTCAGGGAAAATAATAGCTCTGAATACTCCCTCTTTTAGACAAGAAAAAAACCAGCAGTTGTTATATGAAATCAAGGAAATTGCACATTTGTAAAGCTGCTGCCACTTGGACACTTTCTTTTTTCCTGTTCTTTGTTAGAAAGCTTGGGTTGGGTTTGGATTTTTCTTTTGCTTTGACTTTGCCTTGCCTTTGACTTGCCTTGATTTTCCCTTGCCTTGCATTGGCTTTTGCATTTCATAATACCATAGAATCAACCAGGTTGGAAGAGACCTCCAAGATCAGCCAGTCCAACCTAGCACCCAGCCCTGGCCAATCAACCAGACCATGGCACTAAGTGCCTCATCCAGGCTTTCCTTCAACACCTCCAGGGATGGCGACTCCACCACCTCCCTGGGGAGCCCACTGCAATGCCAATCACTCTCTCTGGCAAGAACTTTCTCCTAACACCCAGCCTATACTTCCCCCAGCACAACTTGAGACTGTGTCCCCTTGTTCTATTGCTGGTTGCCTGGCAGAAGAGATCAACCCCACCTGGCTACAGCCTCCTTGTCTTTTTTCCAAAGGTAAACTGGGATTTTTCAGGTTTGAAGAAGTAGACAAAGGAAGGTATGACCTTCATCCCTGGAGGTGTTCAACAAGTGTTGATGTGGTGCTTCAGGATATAGTTTAGTTATAGTGTGGTTGGTTACATTCATTTTGCCCGAAGTTTGGTGAAATTCATCTCCATTCTGCCAAAAAGAACCACTTCAGCTGACAGGGGTTGTTCACTTGCTGAGTGACTGCCCACTGGAATGGGCTGCCCAGGAAGGTGATGGAGTCCCTATCCCTGGAAGTGCTTAAGAGGAGGCTTGATGAGGCATTTAGTGCCATGGGTTAGTTAATAAGAAGGGTTAGGTGATAGGTTGGACTTGATGATCCTAGAGGTCTTTTCCAACCTGCTTAATTCTGTGATTCTGTTTAGTGGTCATGCTAGTTAGGTTACAGTTGGACTTGATGACCTTAAAGGTCTTTTCCAATCTTAACAATTCTATGGTTCTGTTCTGTGAAAAACTTTGTGGAGGTGGTAGATGAACCCCAGGATGTAATACTAGTGGGAGCTCCCACAGCACAAGGAAGCTGGGAGAAGCAGTAAGCAGAGTACCTCTTACGACTATGGTTAGTGAACCTCTGGAGAGTAAGGTCCACCACGGGTAGCTGAGGCAGGTAAGTAAGACCAGCACATACAAACAGGTGTCATGGATATTCAAAGGATGAGGCAGGGGTATATGATTCTTGGCACAGTAAACATAGATGCTGAGAGACTTTCAGGAAGCAAACTGCAGGAAGCAGCCAAGCTTCAGTGGTGTCCTTAAAACCAGCTTCTATTGCCACTGCTTAAGACAAAGTGTTCAGCTAGAGATACAAGAATTGGCTCTAGCAGAGATTTCTTAAGTTCTTCTGTTCTTCAACACACTTCACTTCATCTTTTAATAAACAAGACTCTGTGGAAAGGGTGAAAAAACAAAGTTGCACTCAGATATGATGCCATGTGACAAACAAGATCAAGGAGAAGAGAACATCTAAAAACATCACATGCATTTCTGATTTAGTTCAATACAGTATAGATGTCTGGGCCTGCTAACCACAGGGTTACAACACAACCCTCTGACATGCTTAGAGATTTTGCTCCTGATGAGATTTCACCTGCCAACACGATGAAAGTGTTGGCTACTTCATACTCTTCATTTTATGTGAGGGGGTAAGAAAGAGACTAAACAGCAGAAACAGCAGCAGAACCAGTGTGGTGGGTAGCATCAGTAACACAACAGTCATTTGGGTCACCTTCCTTCCCATGGGCCTTGAATAGCCTCCTCCAGTGCCTCTGGAAGCACTCAGACCTCAATTATATCTCATTATTCCCAGTCACACTAACTTTGGATGTCCAGCTGGTAGAGACAGATTCAAAAGAGTACCTTTGGCCCATTCTGGTGCTGTCTGCACTATCATTTATTCTTCCTCTGATTAGTTCCAGAGTCTTAGCTCTTTAATTACTCACACTGTCCCAGGTCCTAAGCACCAGTGCACTGGTCCTGGTGTGAATGAGACTTCCCTTCCCTTTTCTCACAGTTAGAAGGGAAATTTAGCCTGTAAGGGCTCAGTCTCTCACCTCCATACATGTCAGAATGTGCTCACATGTTGAGTTTGAGCTCTGCAAGTCTGCCAAGTTCAGCCTTGTCAGTGCTAACAGACAAAAATATTCCACCTGCCAGAATTCAGACCCTTACACCAGAGTGAAATTTCAGCATTTCCATCAACAAGAATCCATCTAGCAATAAAAATAATGAAATTCACAATTAAGAAGGGGTCTTTTTTTTGCAATGGATTTGTCCCAGGAGGGACATTTTTGAGAAAATGAGAGGATTTTGGAAGGGAAGAACATAAGGATGTTAATGGAGCAGAAACACATAGGAAAAGGGGGATTCAGCAAAATAGATGTCCTCCCTGATCATAATCTCATGAATATATTTGAAGCTTCAAATATTTTATGGCCTAGTTTCAGAGCTGATTAGCTTTGTGCACTTGACCTGGCAAGATAGACATTCTCCAGGTAGATGAAATAGAGCTCCAGCTTCTCCGGTGGTTTGCAATAGAAGAGCAAAGCCTGTTCTGCCTCCTCACAGCTTTTCCTGATTCATGCTCTGCCATCTCTGCTCTGCTCTTGTCAGACCCCACCTGGAGTACTGTGTGCAGTTCTGGGGCCCCCAGCGTAAGAAGGACATGGAACTGTTGGAGCCAGTCCAGAGGAGGGCCAGGAAGGTACTTGGAGAGCTGCAGCAGCTCTGCTATGGGGACAGGCTACAAGAGTTGGGGCTCTGCAGTCTGGAGAAGAGAAGGTTTCAAGGATTATCTTCTACTATCTGAAGTTGGGGCTGCAGGAGGGCTGGGGAGGGACTAGTGACAAGGTCTTGTAATGACAGGATGAGGAGTAATGGGTTTAAACTGGCAGAGGGGAGATTTAAACTGGCTGCTAGGAAGTTCTTTGCAGTGAGAGTGGTGAGACACTGGCACAGGTTGCCCAGGGAGGCTGTGGCTGCTCTCTCCCTGAAGGTGTTCAAGGCCAGGTTGGATGAGGCCTTGAGTGACCTGTTCTAGTGGGAGGTGTCCCTAATTATTGTGGGGAGTTGGACCTGGATGATCTTTGATGTCCCCTTCGACCTAAACCATTCTATGATTCTATGATCTATCCTGGAATTTCCTTTTCCTGTGGGGAAAGAGGTAGTTGAGAAAGCCACCCAGGGATTGTCTTGAACATATCTTACCACAGGGGAAACCCCCTACTTTTTCACTAATTACCTCTGAGAGTAGCCCAGCAGGAGCCTCTTCACAGTGTCCTTTTAATAGATGGTGATGAGGTCTCCCCTCAGCCCCCTCTTTTTCAAACTAACCATCCCCAGCTCCTTCAGTCCCTCCTCATCAGATTTATTCTCCAGGCCCTTCCCCAGCTTCCTTGCTCTCCTCTGCACCCCCTCCAGCACCTCCTAACCCCTCTCATAATGAGATGCCCAAAACTGAACACAATATGCAAGGTGTGGCCTCAGCAGAGCAGAGCACAAAGGGAGGGATAGGTCATGCTGTTTTGTCTTGTGGCAGCTGTCTTATTTCTTCAAGAAGCATCTGAACAGGTCCAATCTTGACATGGCTTCTTCAAAACAGGAAGATTGAATATCTGTTGATGAAAATCATACCTCTGCAAAAGAGCTTTCTTACTTCATCTGAGGTTTCTGATAGCAGGCTGAAGAAAATGCCAATTCACAGAAGCAAAGCCCAAGAGCACTATGATTTACTCAAGAACCAAGGGACCACACCCATGACATAGGCCATATGACACAGAAAATGAACAAACTGAACCAAGAACTTAAAACTTCCAAATGAAACTCAGCTTGGGAGAAACTCGCTTCAGCAGCTTGTCTTCAGCTCTGCCCTGCAGAATTTTTCTTTGACCTCAATATTGTGAAGCAGTCCTCAATTAGCTGCAGTTTCTACAGAGTGTGGTCAAAATGTATTAACCTTGACAGCCTCAGCACCTCAGGTGGGTCAGAACCTTTACCCCCAGAATGAAATAGTCCAGAAGTTCAGCTAGCTGCTGTAAAGTCAGAACTATCACAGAAGATATTTCACTAAAGAAGATGCTTCACTGAAGAAGAGATGCTGGGGTTTGTTGTTGCTGTTGTTTGCTGGCTTTATCTTTCTTTTCAAAACTCCACAGCCCTTTTGTGAAGCCTGTGAGATTCCATGAGTGGAAGCTGTGCACGGTGAGAAGCAGAAAGCTCCTTGAAGGTCTATCTGATAAGTCCTAAAGCAAAATTGAATTGTATTCACTTGAAGGTTATCTGCAGAGATTCCATTACTGAACAACAGATTCTCAGGAAATTGTAACTGTAGAAGCCAGGCATTTGTGATGATTTCAAGAACACATGTGTGCTGTCATGAAAGAGAATCATTCCATCTTCATGGAGTCACAGGCTTTAAAGGCCAGAATTTACTTCCTGAAAACCACAAGCCAGAAAACTTCACCCAATATATTTTGGACATGGTATTTCCTTTCCCTAAATGAATTGCCAGTAGCATTAACTGGATAGGGTGATTAAAATAGTTTCCATAGACAGCTCTAGGGAATGTCATTATGTGAATGAATATCTACACAACTGGTCAGACCTTTCTCTTCTGGACTTTCACTGCAGTAGAGTTGCAGACAGCACATTAGTGGCCCAATCATAGAATCAGCCAGGATGGAAGAGACATTTGAGCTCATCCAGTCCAATTAGCACCCAGCCCTGTCCAATCAACCAGACCATGGCACTAAGTGCCCCATCCATGCTTTGCTTGAACAGTGGCAGAGAAAGTGACTCCACCACCTCCCTGGGCAGCCCATTCCAATGCCAATCACTCTCTCTGGCAACAACTTCCTCCTAACATCCAGCCTGGACCTCCCCTGGCACAGCTTGAGACTGTGTCCCCTTGTTCTTTTACTGGTTGCCTGGGAGAAGAGACTAACCCCACCTGGATACAATCTCCTTTCAGGTAGTTGTAGACTGTAGACTGCAATAAGGTCCCCCTGAACCCTCTCTTCTGCAGGCTGCACACCCCCAGCTCCCTCAGCCTCTCCTCACTGGGCTGTGCTCCAGGCCCCTCACCAACTTTATCACCCTTCTCTGGACACATTCCAGTCCCTCAACATCTCTCTTGAATTGAGAGGCCCAGAACTGGACACATGTTGGGGGGAAAAAAAAAGGAGAGTGATACAGTATATCTGTACTTATACCCAGTAAATACAAGGTCTGCTCTGAAGCAGCATCAGCTCACACTGGCAGGAATCTGGATTTTGAGTTAACATTGTCTTCCTTGGAACCATGGAAATGTAGGATCACCATCAAGAGCTTGTGAGGCAAACAAGGCAACAAAGAGACACAAACCAACTTGATGTGAGTCGGTGGCCAGCATAACAAAGGGCAGACAAATGAGGAAGCCAGGATGGCACCCAGCAGGATGAGCCGGTAGGGAGAGCATGGAGCAGGGCTGGCTGTCTTAAAATCTCATCTTTATTATCTTAGAAAAGATTTTTTTGGGTCTTAACTCCCAAGGCAGATTTCTTTTTGTCCTCAGATTATACTCTGCCAGTTTTCTAGTTGGTTGTTTTTTTTTTGGCTGTGCTACAATTTTCCTTTTTCAAATCATAACAACTCCAATAGAGTGGCACTTGGAATACATCCTCCCTTTGGTCTCTCACTACTTTGCTTTAATTAGCAGTCTCTTTGTACAAAGGAAGGGTCCTTTCCTCAGCTGTGAACAGACTGAACTGGTACAGTCTAGCACTCTGATTTTCCCAGCTTTTCCACAAGACACAACCTGTGACACAGCTGAGATGGCTGTGACTGTTGTTGTCAGGCCTGAAGTAAGTCTTGGCTAGAAAGGATTCTGAAAGAAAACAACGTTGCTCTACAGTCACATAAAGGCTGCACAATATACCTGCCAACTCGCTCACTATCTGTGGGCATAGTGGGGGGAAGGAAGTGACAGAAAGCAGCCCTGAGGGAAAGGACGTGAGGGTGCTGATGGATGAGAAGCTGGACATGAGCAGACAGTGTGAGCTTGCTGCCCAGAAGGCCAATGGCAGCCTGGGCTGCATCCAGAACAGTATGGCCGGAGATGGAGAGAGGGGATCCTGCCCCTCTGCTCTGCTGAGACCTCACCCAGAGTGCTGAGTCCAGATCTGGTGTCCTCAATTTAGGTCCCCCCATCACTGGGGCATTCAAGATTAGACTTGATCCAGTCCTGGACAGCCTGATCTGATTGGAGGTATCTCTGAGTGAAGGGAGGTTGGACAAGGTGACCTTCAAGGGTCCCTTCCATGATTCTATGATTCTATGATATCCAGTACTTTGGAACATCTTTGTGGCCCTCCTCTGGAGTCACTCCAACAGTTCTGTGTCCTCTGATGCTGGGGGCACCCCAAGTCCAAGGTAAGTTTCACAGTTTCACAAGCAGAGTCCTCTCTTGTCTCATGAGCTGGATTCACTGCAGGCAGAGATCAGTGATGATCAGGACAGCCAAGGAGACTGCACTTTAGTGCACATCCAGAGCACAGAAGCAATTTCCCCTGCAGATTTCCATGCTCTCTCCTGTAAAAAAAACTTAGATACTATCCCCTGGCCCAAGAAGAAGAAGGAGAAAATATGGAGGTGGTGGTGGGGTAGGTAAATTAACTACTCTGTGAGCTTGGATGGAAGGATTATTACTTTTATATCTGTTTTTTTTTGTCTAGGAAAAAGGGAGTCAAAGCATATTGTGAGAAATGGTTTTGGTCCCTTCAAGGGGAAGGCACAAGGAAGATCATCATGTGTCTTAATTTTCATGTTGTTTCAGAGAAAGGTCAAATGTCATTGTTTACTTTGAGACCAAAAAACTTATGGGGAGGTGAATAAATGATTCTATTGCTTTCTTTCTCCTTGCTCTCATTTCCTGCCCTGGGATGGAGGCGTATCAGCTGAGCCACAGCACAGACACTACAACATTCATCTCGGTGGTGGGGATGAGATGTTTATGTTAAGGCAGAAAATCTGCTGTTTATTTAACTGAGACAGAGCCATATGACCTTCAGATGGCAATATCATGATCAGCTTTGACACAGTAACAGAAATGATCAGATAAATGTAAGAAGTCCAGAAAAAGTTCTTTTAATAGGGATCACTCCTTTGGTAGAGGTTTATTCACTGTTCACAGTTTGCAGCTGCAAAACAGTCCAGCTTCAAAACATTTCTGATAGCTGTAGGTGGGATGCCTTCCAGCCAACATCTGATCAAATGGCACAGTACATTTTAGGAGAGCTGAAGTCAGCTGCAGCACAGAAACCATGAAAGCTTTGGTTTCCATTAAAAAAAAAGAAATGATTATTCATTTCTCTCTGAACCATAAGAGTGCTAAGAACTCTCCTTTGGAATCAGAATATCTTCTGAAATCAGGGAAAAAAATTATATTAGCCAGCTAAGGGAAGCAGAATCTAGTAATGGTTCTCATTAACTCTTGGTGCAGTGCTTTAGTGCTTTCCCAGTGTGCATCAATGTAATGCTCTGAAGTGCAGCTCATCATTCTGAAATGAAAAAGGAAAATGAAGCAGGAAAGACCTTAAGCAGTCATTTGCACTTTGTTTAAAGTCAGCACCTATCCATCCATGTATATACATTCTATATAGAGACATGGGAGATGATGAGTGAAAGTGAAGCACCCAAAGTATGCCTCATCTGCTTTGCTTACATAGATTGGGTGAACAGAAATAGATGCTCTTGGCATTGTAATGCTTTTCATATGTAAAAGAGTAATTCCTAAGACCAGGGAGTTTTATACAGCTCTCAGAAATATTACCTTTGCTCTTTTTGGAATTCCTACTCTGTGCAGACTGAAGGCTAAAATCTATACTCTGACAGCAGCACTGCAGGGCTAGAAGCTGCTTAGGTTTCTGGCCCCTGAAAACTCTAAATCATAGAATCATAGAATCAACCAAGTTGGAAGAGACCTACAAGATCATTCAATCCAACCTATCACCCAGCCCTGTCCAATCAACTAGACCATGGCAATAAGTGCCTCATCCAGGCTGTCTTCATTCCAGGTCTGAATTGCCAACGTTTTGAAATTGAAGGCTTAGCTTCAAATCACATCAGCTGTATCCACGTTGGCCTTTGTACTTAGCATTCTGGACTCAGTCTTTTGTCCTTTTTTTTTGTTTCCCCCAGCTTGAATGTGATGAAGATGACGAATTTTCTGCTGTTCTGACCATACATTTGTTGTTCTCAGGATACACCATGAGGGGCATTTGCAGGAGGTGAGCAGAACTTGGGTTTCATTTCAGGCTCTGTGCAAACACAAGCAGGATATTACTGTTTTGGTAACAGAGAGCTCATAGCTGAAATCATAAACAAAGCTTTCTTTATTAAGTGAAAACTGAGGAAAACAACTGTGAGACCTAGGACGTGCTGGGGCTTGGTATACTTATCTCACAAACTGCAGCAAGAGCAGTGTGGCCAGCAGGGCAAGGGAGGGGATTCTGCCTCTTTACTCTGCTCTCCTCAGACCCCACCTGCAGTCCTGTGTGCAGTTCTGGAGCCTTTAACACAAGAAAAACATTGAACTGTTAGAGAGAGTCCTGAGGAAGGCCATGAAGATGCTCAGAGGGCTGCAGCAGCTCCCTTATGAGGACAGGCTACAAGAGTTGGAGCTCTGCAGCCTGGAGAAGAGAAGGCTTCAAGGAGACCTTATAGTGCCCTTTCAGTATCTGAAGGGGGCTGCAGGAAGGCTGGGGAGGGACTATTGACAAGGTCTTGTAATTGCAGGATGAGGAGTAATGGGTTTAAACTGGCAGAGGGGAGATTGAAACTGGCTGCTAGGAAGTTCTTTGCAGTGAGAGTGGTGAGACACTGGTACAGGTTGCCCAGGGAGGTTGTGGCTGCTCCCTCCATGGAGGTGTTCAAGGCCAGATTGGATGAGGCCTTGAGCAACCTGTTCTAGTGGGAGGTGTCCCTGCCTATGGCAGAGGGGTTGGAACTGGATGATCTTTCATGTCTCTTCCAACCTAAACCATTCTATGATTCTATATATGTGTATATATATATATATATTCTTTATTGTATTTTTAAACATTTTTTTTACCCTAAGAGCTGAAATGTCATCCAGAAAGCGAATCTGACCTCAGTCAGCTAAAGTCCCAAGAGATACAGGTGATGGATTTAAGCAAAACCTGGAAGTTGCTAGGGCAGCAAGTGCTGCCCACATTACTCTGAGGGACCAGTGTCTCCAGGCTGCCCTCTGTGTGTAACAGGGATTCTTGACTCCTTGACCCGTAAGATCTGCAAAACAGGGAGTGACAAGAGGCTTTGCTCAAGGTGGCACCTTCACTCATCATCCTTGGTCAAAAATATCTGACCTCCAGGCAGGCTGCATGTTTAAAGCTTCTCTCATCGCTCTTGACATTCTTTTTCTCTCAACCGCCAAAAACCAGTGGTGTCCTGGCCTTGTGTGAGACTGAGTGTAGCAGAGTCTCAGAGGTGTGAACTGGCCCTCTTCAACACTGTACAGGTGGCAGCCCTGGCCACAGATACTCACTGCTTTGCTCTGTCTGTCTGTTAGACACAAGGACGGCAAAGCCTGCCCGTTCCTAGTGAGTGCAGCCTGCCTGTGGCAAGGTGTCAAAGAGAGCAGCACATTTATGTGGCTGTCTGCTCTCCTAAAGCAGCCCTACCATAGCTATCCACTGTCTCTTAGTAAGGGGAGAAAAGACAAAATTACGAGAGGACACAGCCTCAGGCTGTGCCAGGGGAGATTTAGGCTTGAGGTGAGGAGAAAGTTCTTCCCTGAGAGAGTCACTGGACACTGGAATGGGCTGCCCGGGGAGGTGGTGGAGTCGCCGTCCCTGGGGCACTTCAAGGCAAGGTTGGACATGGCACTTGGTGCCATGGTCTAGCCTTGAGCTCTGTGGTAAAGGGTTGGACTTGATGATCTGTGAGGTCTCTTCCAACCCTGATGATACTGTGATACTGTGATAAACCACCAAATAATTTGACACAGCATAATACAGAGGCAATGTAGCTAAGGCTAGGGTGGCTGCAGTTTTGTTTAAACTCTATTTGTGTGCCACATTCCTGTGGGTTGGAGAGCCTCTCTTTATTGGACAAGAAGTACTCTCAGCTGAGGTGCAGCAGCAGCAGCATTACCATTGTCACAAATTATGAGACCTGGAGTTCTGGAAACCTTATTAGACTTGACACTTGGATGCACAGTCCCTAACTAGGGCCAGTAATGAGGATCTCTATTCCTACCCAAAATTTATGCTTTTCCTCTGCAATAGACAAGCAAGGGCAGAGGCTTCAAGAAATTAACTGAAAACAGAACTGTAACTAATCAGTTTATCTGATTTTTAGCAGATGTGCTAAGGTAATCTTGCAGAATGAAATCACCACAAGTACCACTGCATCGCTGAGCTCTGGGGACAGCTGAGCACAGAAATGTTCAGAGACCAGAAGAAAAAAACATGGTAGATTGTAAACCTTTTTTCCCTGCTATAAACAGATCAATGAGGTGAGACTACCTAAGTTTATCCCAAGCAGTTCTTTGGTTTTTTACTTACTCTGCTGGGCAATCTTTCTTACAGCACAAGATCTGACCACATGCTCAGCGCTGCATAGGGCAATTTGCTGATTTTATGATGTACAGTTACACATTTCAGAATATGAAATGATGTATGAAATAAAATATCACAGTCCACTGCACCCAGAACAGAAGGAGCACTGCATTGTCACTGACATTGACAGATCAAATAATTCCAGGGCTGACTTCTTCAGATCCTATAAATTATATGGAAAATCTGCCTAGATAAATCCTCTCAGATTTTTACATAGAATCATAGAATCAGTTGGAAGGGACCACAAGGATCATCTAGTTCCAACCCCCCTGCCATGGGCAGGGACTTTGCCATTGGAATGGGCTGCCCAGGGAGGTGGTGGAGGCACCATCCCTGGAGGTGTTCAAGAAAAGACTGGATGAGGCACTTAGTGCCATGGTCTGGTTGACTGGCTAGGGCTGGGTGCTAGGTTGGACTGGATGAGCTTGGAGGTCTCTTCCAGCTTGGTTGATTCTACGATTATATACCCTAGATCAGGCTGGCCAGAGCCTCATCTAGCCTGGCCTTAAACAACTCCAGGGATGGGGCCTCAACCACCTCCCTGGGCAACCCATTCCAGGCTCTCACCACTCTCATGCTGAACAACTTCCTCCTCATGTCCAGTCTTGATCTTCCCACCTCCAGCTTTGCTCCATTCCCCCTAGTCCTGTCACTACCTGATATTCATTTGGTTTGTTGTGGGGGGTTGTTTGTAGGTTTGGGGGGTGTTTTTGGTTGGTTGGTTGGTTTTGTTTGATTTCTTTTTTTCTCTTAAAGAAAAGGAAGCCCAGCAGAGGGAATGGCTGATTGTCATACTTTTGTTCTGAGAAAAAGTTTCTCCTTCTCAAAACCCTTGTGAATGTGAAATGCCTCGCCCTAAAGCTGCATTTGAGCATGTTCTGTTTACATGCTGCTCTTCAATATTAAATCAACACAAAGATTTTCACTTTATGTGTCCTCTCCATTCGATTTTAGCCTTCCAGAAGTTTGCTGCTAAACTTTATATCCCCTCATGTCCTGTCAGAATTAGGCCATACCTGTTGCTGTAGAATCTGTTCACACAGACTCCAGGTTCATGGCATATTTGCTCCCTTCCTGAGCACTACACAAATTCCTTGACAATCATTTTTCTTAACCTGTTAGCTACAGAGCTACAACACTGCAAGGTTTGCTATGTAGAATCAGAGAATCATCAAGGTTGGAAAAGACCTCCAAGATCATCCAGTCCAACTCTTAACTCAGCACTACCAAGTCACCACTAGACCACGTTCCTCAGCACCACATCTACGTGGCTGTGGAATACTAGAGGGATGATGATTCAATTACTGCCCTGGGCAGCCTGTTTGTGGGCTTGACAACCCTTCTGGGCAAGAAATTGTTCCTCATCTCCGAATCTGAACCTCCCCTGACACAACTTGAAGCTATTTCCTCTTGCCTTTCACCTGGAAGAATCATCCAATGGCTTATGTTTCTGGCACCACAAATCAGTCATGCTGGAATCACACAGAGGTCTTCCAATGAGGTTCAAGTTGTATGTTAGGATACTACCAGTTGTAGATTACAACTAGTTGTTGACACTAGCTTTCTTTGCTAACATCTTTTTACACCATTCCTCAGCACACTAGCCCATTTTTTGAGTTTAGCTTCTGCTCACTTTGGCAGGATTGCCAATGCACAAAAGGTACTTTCTCACAGGAGAAGGCTATTCCAGAAGTAAGAAAATAGAAACATCTTCTATAGTCCAAACCTGTGCAGGTCATTAGATCTCCTCACTATGCCAGCTTCTAGTATGCCTTTGCTTAGTGTTAACACTACAACTGCATGAGTAGATCAGGCATTTACATGTCCTGTCCATTAGATTTTAGCCTTCCAGAAGTTTGTTGACAAACTTTCTATCCCCTCATGCCCTGTCAGGATTAGACTATACCTGTTGCTGTAGAATCTGCTTATACAGACTCCAGGTTGACACTAGCTTTCTTTGCTAACATCTTTCTACACCATTCCTCAGCACACTAGTCCATTTTTTGAGTTTAGCTTCTGCTCACTTTGGCAGGATTGCCAGTGCACAAAAGGTACTTTCTCACAGGAGAAGGCTATTCTAGAAGGAAGGAAATAGAAACATCTTCTATAGTCCAGACCTGTGCAGGTCATTACATCTCCTCACTATGCCAGCTTCTAATATGCCTTTGCTTAGTGAAAACTCTACAACTGCATGAGTAGATCTGGCATTCACATGTCCTGTGCATTCAATTCTAGCCTTCCAGAAGTTTGTTAGCAAACTTTCTATCTCCTCATGCCCTGTCAGAATTAGACCACACCTGTTGCTGTAGAGCTGGAAAATGAAAGAAAGCAGATTATGAAATGTGCTGCTGATGGATGAGATGAGGCTACTTGCAAATATTGATAGTAAGACATGAGATAAAAATAAATGTCCTTTAAATGGCTTTCCCTTACCTGTCATTTTTTATGTTACAGAAATGTACTTTTATATCAGATAATGGTAGAATAAATAAAAAAAGAAACATTAGACCTTAGACACCATTTGGTCATAGTTAACTGAAATAACTTGATTTTCTTTTATAATGTGGACTAATTTTACTGCCAGTAACAACACCAGTGGTTAAGATAAAGGCAATAACAATCTAATGATCCAGGATGTATGATTAACAAAAAGATCACGAAGGAATTTCCCTCTTGCTTATTATATTTCACCTTACATAGATGGGCAGACACACTGTAGGGTTTTGTAAGCTGTTTCTGAAGTGCTGAGTCTGATTTATTGCCAGAGGCAAGATGCCAGACTGGATGCATCAGGGATCTTGTCTGCTAAGAAATGCTTTGGTTTCTTTCAAGAGAGTGTCCATATGTGCATCCATACCATCAGCATATGTCTGCTTCTCTGAGTTGAAGACTTCTCAGTTTTAGCAGCATCTGCAGGATTGCTATCATGTCCTGTCTCTGCCTGACATGGCTACATCTGCTAGCTCAGGACTAATTTGCAGGTAGGTTCTGAAGAGCTACCTGAGCCACTTTGCCTCCTCTTTTAATCTATTTGCTTCTATTTTTTTGGATTTGCTGGTCCTGCTTTCTTTTCTGAATGCACTTTAGTTCTTCTAGATTAAGTTCACCTTACCTTCTTTCTCTACATACCTGCAGGCAAGAGGGTTCCTTTGCTTTTTATTCTTCTAAACTGCATTGCAGCTCCTTCGCAATTATGTGGAGAAATGACTCCCCTGGATCCCCTTATGGCACCTCTTCAAAGGGACATGAAGTTGAGCTTCAAAT
This sequence comes from Pogoniulus pusillus, assembly GCF_015220805.1. Taxonomy (NCBI): domain Eukaryota; kingdom Metazoa; phylum Chordata; class Aves; order Piciformes; family Lybiidae; genus Pogoniulus; species Pogoniulus pusillus. The sequence goes on from NC_087296.1 coordinate 6,019,094, forward strand.
ATGGGCTGAGCAGATGTAGTACCACCTCAGAAGTGCTTATTCTTCTCCATCACCTAGAGATTCTGCACTGCAGGTGTCAGAATTGGGATGGGAAGAGATCTATCTGAGATGTCTCCTTGAAGCCTCAGAAAAACTCATACATGCAGCATGTCTGTTTGCAAGAATAGTAGGCTGCTGGTGATCTGGTTGGGAACCCAAAGCATTTCTTTCATGAGTGTAGTGGTTCTGGGTGTCACCTGCCCACCCCTACACACACACAATGAATTCACCCAGACTAGACTCAGCTGTCTGCAAGTTAAAGAATGAAGCTTTTATATTCACAGCTTAGCACAATACACAAGCATACGTTACAAATACTTACAGCTATATACAGTACTATATAAGCTAAAAGCAATGCAGAAACGCAGTACCCCTCCCAGCAGTCAGAGTTCCCAAGAGGGGCTCCCAACTACCTTTTTCTCCTTCTTTCCACTTCATCCCACCTCTCCCTTATCTCAGGATCTCTTTCTTATGTGCAAGATGAGTTGGAAGAATCAGCAAGGGGGGTTAGAGGCAGAATGATTAGTTGGGTTACACAGATCCAGGCAGAGGAGTTAATAACATGGTCAGATCCAGGGAGAGACTGTGTTACCTATGTCTGTGTTCTGGTTTGTATATGTCTAAGCAAACCTATGAGTGAAATAGACATCATATCGTTCTCTTTTCACAGCCAATAATCTAATTTCTCTCATTAAAATATTCCAATTAGCTTCAAACCTGCACAATGGGCCTTTAAGAAAGGCTTGCCCAGGATGATTCTTTACCCAGACAAGATGGTTCTAACTGTGTACTCCACACAACCTATTAATATTTTGTCCACCACCCACCTTCTTTTTTGGTTTTTTTCTTCTTTTAGTCAAATCCTTAGCCAAGATGTTTTGAATTGCACAGAAACCAAGTGACACAGACACAGACTCATAGAATCAAGCAGGTTGGAAGAGACCTCCAAGATCAGCCAGTCCAGCCTAGCACCCAGCCCTATCCAGCCAACCAGACCATGGCACTAAGTGCCTCATCCAGGCTTTTCTTGAACACCTCCAGGGACGGTGACTCCACCACCTCCCTGGGCAGCCCGTTCCAATGGCAATCATTCTCTCTGTGAAGACATCTCTAGGTATTTCACTCCAGCCCCTAGATGCACAGACTGTGGTTTTTCTGTTTGTTTGCTAGTCACAGCCAGTCTAAAAGGTGAGATGACCTTTGATTTGGGACAATTCATTAGGAGTGTTAAGGAGGAATGTTTTTGTGGATTAAGTAAATTAGTGTGAATTGGAAGTCTCTAGACATTTCTCATTTTCCTTTGGCCTTCCAAAATGCATTATCCAAGGATGCTTTCCAAAAGTTCATTATGGCTTTAATCTAATCCAGTCCTAGCAGAGCTGCACATGCCTTTGATGGGTTGGCGTTCGCACGAATTGACAAAGCAGAGTCATCCTTCAGGCAGTTGTTGAAACTCTTCTCACAGAGTGAGAATGTACTTTCCATTTACATTTAATGCCAAGCTGTAGGAGCAGGAGCAAATGTTATTTTGATAGCACTTTCCTTTTTAAACACGTGAAGAGAAAGAAACACTTTGCAGTTGTACTTCTTCCATAGGACACTCATGTCAGAAGCTCCACTCCTTTATTAAAGCAGGTTACTACAATACTGAACAATTTTTCAGAGGAGCTACCCTCTGCCATTTGCCCTAGTTCACTTCCAAACACAAGCCAGGAAAACAGTCCGTTGCTGTGTGGTTCAGAAGCCCACTCAGAAGAGCCTAAAATGTAACTAGGCATGACTTATTACAATACTTACTTGAGGCAACTTCAAAAAGACAATGAAAGTAGATTTGTAAAGCTCCTGCTGTAGTCAGTGGCTGGAGAAAGGTTCCTCCACAGACAGACCCTAGCATTCCTCCCAAGAGAAGCCTTTCTGATTATATAGACTCCAGGTTGACACTAGCTTTCTTTGCTAACATCTTTTTACACCATTTCTCACCACACCAGTCCATGTTTTGAGTTTAGCTTCTGCTCACTTTGGCAGGATTGCCAATGCACAGTTCTTTCTCACAGGAGAAGGCTATTCCAGAAGGAAGGAAATAGAAACATCTTGTATAGTCCAGACCTGTGCAGGTCATTAGATGTCCTCACTATGCCAGCTTCTAGTATGCCTCTGCTTAGTGATAACACTACAACTGCATGAGTAGATCAGGCTTTTACAAGCTGATTAGGAAGGGGTCTTTGACAAGGCCCACTGTGCCCTCAGCTGCAGCAAGAGCAGTGTGGCCAGCAGGGCAAAGGAGGGGATTCTGCCCCTTTGTTCTGCTCTCCTCAGACCCCACCTGGAGTACTGTGTGCAGCTCTGGAGCCCCCAGCACAATAAGGACATAGAACTGTTGGAACAAGTCCAGAGGAGGCCATGAAGATGCTCAGAGGGCTGCAGCAGCTCTGCTACGAGGACAGGCTACAAGAGTTGGGGCTCTTCAGTCTGGAGAGGAGAAGGCTTCAAAGAGATCTTATAGTTGCCTTCCAGTATCTGAAAGGGGCTACAGGAAGGCTGGGAGGGAATATTGACAAGGTCTTGTAATTGCAGGACAAGAGGTTATGGGTTTAAACTGGTAGAGGGGAGAATCAAACTAGCTGTTAGGAAAAAGTTCTTCCCAGTGAGGGTGGTGAGACACTGGCACAGGTTGCTGAGGGAGGTTGTGGCTACTCTCTCCCTGGAGTGGTCAAGGCCGGGTTGGATGAGGCCTTGAGCAAGCTGTTCAAGTGGGAGGAGTCCCTGCCTATGGCAGGGGATTGGAACTGGATGATCTTTGAGGTCCCTTCTAAGCTAAGCCATTCTATGATTCTATGCCCCAGTGGAAATAGAGATATTTTTTTCCTGCACCACCCACACACTTGGAATGGGGATAGAGGTCATGGTCTTATTTCACTCTCAGTTGAAAAAAAGTTAAACCACTTAATTACAAGATAGTATATGTAGCTAGGGAGATTAATCAAAACCAGATAGCTCTGATATGGCCAAGAGTGGAAACAGTCAAGCTAAGTGTATGTAAGGAGTGCACTTACATTACAGTGTTACTTCTCAACCTGTGAGGCATGACTTTCTCAGTGAGGTAGATGGAAATACAAATGAAGCATGTTCGGTGATGAGGCACAAAGGAGATGCTAACTGGATGTAAGTGAAGCAGAGGATAAATTAATTTTGATATACTGCTTGACAGTGTTTAAATTCAGGTGAAGCTGAGGTTTTCTCATTCCACTGTGGTCCTGCACACCAGGACCATCTGCAGAAGAGGATGGCTTGTGATAAGAGCAAAAATGTGATAACTTTTGAAAGGTCTCTTTACCTAATAACAGTCATCAAGACTTCAATTAATGTTCTCTGGGACTATGAAGTGATTTCTACTAAAAAGCAGTTAAAGGCTCTTGCAGGTTCACCCTCGAGTTGAATGACCTCCTTTTCTTTAGATTTGGAAGCTATAATCACCCCCAGTGTAATGTATAGCTGGGACACTGCCTTGAAATACTCTGTTATACCACAAGGTAAAGAGCTGTGATTGATCTCTCACTGGCAGATATTAAATGAGATTGTCCTTGCTGATAAACAGGGAGAGAAAAGAGGCATCTAAGCACAGGTTTAAGTGTTTGCTTCTTGCTAATCTGTTTCAAACATTCTTTAATGAGCTGCTTTGAATCAAAGTAATCAAACTGGGAGAAAAAAATGGACTGCAGACCCAGATTTTGAATTGCTGAATCTGAGAGCACATAGAGCTTGGGTTTTAATCTTCTTGTACATTTGGTAACTGAGGCAAAGCAGAGTCTGGGACATGATTTCCTGCCCTGAATGTTTTTTTATGATCTATAGTATCAGAAATAAATCTTCAAACGTAGTACATCTACATCCTACATTTCTCTGTTAGATTCCCACTCCAACATAAGCAGATATATCATCTCCTTTCAGCCTCCATCTGAAGGTACAGTTTGCCTTATTTCTCCACCACAGTTCCAGATGCAATTGTCATCCTGGGAATAGTGTTGTACAAGAGGCAGGGTTTTTTTTTCCATCACCATTCCTTGGATTTTGCCTGCATCTTCATCAATGCAAAGTAAACTTTCATCTGATTAACTGTATCACTTCAGTGTCATAACTAAAAGTAGGCACAGTGCAAAAATCAAGCTAACTACTACAGGCTACACATATTCACATCTCTTTGGTGCTCAATGTAGCTACAGGTCTTAACCTTTCTTCATATGCACATGTAAAAGATCAAGTTCTCTTTCCTGTAATAGCTAGAAAACACTGCAATAGTTCTGTGGACTTTTTCCCTTATCTGTATAACACTCATGAACTGTACATACCTGCTGTTTTCCAAGCAATTATGTTATTCAGTGGAAGAAAGATCATGCTAAAGCTGCCTTTAGCAGTAGTAAGTGGTTCTTTGGTCTTGTATAAAGCTCAGCTGACTCAAAAACAGCTCAATGAACTTCAATGTTCTTGAAAATAACAAGAACTACAGGAGTTTGTATTTCTTCTTCAGTGCCAAGTAGCAAGTATTGGAAATTTCCTCCAATGTGAATCTTTTCCTTTCTGAAAGTTGAGTCCTGCCTCCCTGTCTCATACACAGCTGCACAGTTTACCAAGTAGCTCCAGTAAAGCCAAGGTGAAGTTTCACATTACAGTTCAGTTGACAGGTTGTGCAACTGAAACAGCACTTGCTCTCCAAACCAAGGTCCTTGGCTGTGTGCTCATTCTTCTTCCCTTGCACCAGCTCTGGTCCCAGCTGACCACATAGTGAGCTGACCCATGAAGCACAGTCAGCAGAACATGATCTCCCTCCTTTTATATATATTTTTTTTCCTTTAAAAAAAAGAAAAAGAAGAATTAGCTCAGTTAGGCTTGACCTTAGAAAATGGTCCATTGACTAAACCAGGGAGACAGAGGGCTGGTTTTGCTGGGTATGGAGAAGCAGCAGCCTGGAGGAAGGCAGGATAGGTGCCTCTTAGAAGAGTGCACGTGGAATTCCATTCTGAAAAGGAGAATAAGAAACTGCTCAGCCTAATGAAAACCATGGCCTCTGACTTAACAAAGAAGAGTCCCTCCTGAACTGGGCTGTGCTCAGGCATCCTTACGCTCTGCAGAGATACACGCACAGGCAGAGTGCTGAGGCATGGCTGTGCAGACAGAGCTGAAGGGAAGAACTGGCAAAGAGGTCTGTTTCTGCAAGCACACCGTTGCAGAAGCTCTCCAGCCATGCTGTGTGTGTGCTGTCAGGTTAAGGCAGCTAGCCCTAGCCTTGGGATACCCTGACTCTCTGCCTGCCCTTTGCCTGGGGAGGAGGCTGGAGCTGGGGGCTCAACTGACTGACAATTCCTGCTGTCAGCAGCCACTCTGGTTGGTTGGATAGCAAATGGCAGAGCCTGGCATTAAAACCCCTCTCATTTAATAGCAACTCTCTCTATGCCAGAGATGTGTTTTCATGAATCAATGGCTGAAACGTCCCACAGCACAATAACGTTCCTATTCTCAACTGTTTGCTGAGTTCATTTCTCCTGGTTTCAGTAGAAAAGAGGAGCTCACAGCCTTATTTACTGAGCACTGTCATCTGAAGGAAGAATAACCACTGCTGAGTATCACTGCGTGGTACTGCTGGCTTTAGCAAGCGCACATTATACTTCTTGTTACTCTCTTTATTATTCTCTCTGATCTTGCTGAAGTGCTTGAAAGTCCCAGTAAAAGTGATATTCAACTCTGCTGACTGCTATGCAAACAAGACAGTCCCTGTTCATAAAGAATTCTTCTGTAACTTCTCCTGTCTCTACGTGTTACAAATTATTCACATGCCTGCCGAGTTTCAAGTCAGTGACACTTCTACTCTTCTATTAATATCTCAGCTCTTACTTGAATATTTACCCAGAGTTGCATTTAATTCTCTGTGCAGAAGCTGCCTTTTATTGTTTTTTTACTATTAAAGGTAATTGCACATATTCATATGAATCTCTAGGATGTGTATTGTTTACATTCTGAGGAAATGACTGAGATGCAGTAGTTAGAGTGCAGAAATTGTATGTAATCAGGGAAAAAAAAAGGGGGAAATAGACTTATTTTGCAACATTTCTGATGCAGACAAATCAGGAAGCACCGATTTCTCTGCAGGAAGCGTGCTGTTGTTAGGCAATCTTCTGCTTTGTTTCTGGAGCATGTATCTGCTCACTAACCCACAATTCTTACTAGAGAACAGATCAGAAAAGAAAGATGTTTGCCTTAATTGTTTGCTGTCTGTGAAAAAAACACAAAGAGAGGCTGACAACATCTGAGCAAACAGCAATGAGGGACAAAACAAGTCAAATATGTTTCCAGAAGTCATCTTGTATATGATAAATATGAAGCATCCTTGATGAGGATAAAACATATATATTCTAGGTGCAACATTCTCTGCTAAGTCCTGTTTGCTTCTTGGCTGAAATTTGCATGTGACAAGGATGAAAAGTCAGTAGAAGACCTGCACCCATGGAGTTGTTAACGTACTGTTTATAGGCGCGCTTTAAATTCTACAGACCTCCATCATTTTCTCTCTGTTAACTTTCTTCACAGCATCCAAATAGTTATAGCATGTATTTTAATAGGGTGTGAGATCCATCCAATAAACACTAAATTTTTGTTCAAAGTATGCTTGCAATAATCATTTCATTCACACGTTTTCGGGAGTGCGTAAATCAGCCTACGAGAATTATTGTTTGCATAGCTGCTTCTCCTCCACACCATGCTCTGCTATGGTTTTGTCCTTGGTGTTAGCTGTAGTTACTTTCAGGAATGCCACAGAAACCACAGCTTCCAATTGCATTTGCTTTCTGCCATGGAAAAGAAACACGTGTTAAAGCAATTAATGAAATGATGGTGTCCGCAGTCCTCCGAAAGTTAGCTCCTGCAGTTTCTCAGTGCGAGAGCCTAGGCTGACCAAAGCAATGAGCACTGATCAAGCTGGTTCACAGAATCACAGAAACATTCAGGTTGGAAAAGTCTCTCAGGATCACCAAGTCCAACCTAGAACCCTACTCTACAAGATTCACCCTAAACACAACGTCCAAACGACCCTTAAATACACCCGGAGTCAGTGACTATTGCTAAGCACTACATCCAAATGACCCTTACACACATCCAGGGTGGGTGACTCCACCACCTCCCTGGGCAGCTCATTCCAATCCCTGATGCCTCTCTCTGTGAAAAACTTTTCCCTAATGTCCAATTTAAACCTACCCAGTTTCATCTTGAGACCAACTCGTGCTTCTGTCTCCAACTACCTGTGAGAATAGCCCAGCAGCAGCCTCTCCACAATGTCCCTTCAGGTAGATATAGAAAGCATTGAGGTCTCCCTCAGCCTCCTCTTTGCCAAACTAACCATCCCCAGCTCCCTCAGTTGCTCCTCATAAGATATATTCTCTCACTTCTCACTCTGAAGAAAGTTGCTTCTGACTCTGAAGAAAGTCACATGAAATTATCTTAGTGCAAGGGGCACATTTTTCTAGACTAATTATTTGCACCCTTCCTCCCCATCTCTTCCTCATTCAATGTATGACTTCTGTCCAGACAACTGGATTCAAAGCTCTCTGATACCAAAAGACCTCTAGTTGACTTAGCTGGACTCTGAATGGGCCTAGGCTGCTGTAAGGTGGGAGCTAATGGAAGACTATGATTTGTTCTCTCTTTGGTGCCCTCTGTCAGGTTTGCCAAGCTGCATAAAAATCAGCAGCTCTTTTTTTTTTTTGCAGAGGGAAGTGAGCCTGTGCAGAGTGCCACGACCAGAATTGTCTGCCAAAGTTCAGGGCAGGCTGGCCAGTGCTGAGACAGGATTTACCTCCTAGTGTGTGATGAGAGATGAGAATTCAATGCTTTGCTTTGCCTTTTCTGCTTGTGTTAAAGGGGAAAATAAAACAAAAGGAAAGTTCAAGGCTTTTCACTGAATGGATTGTATTGTGAATGTGTGGGGGGATGTGGGGGGAGAGCTGACAGAGCCATAAGTACACCCAGTTTTACATCCTTGAAGAAAGGACTGAGAAGGCATACTCAGTGTGTGCAAGTAAAAGATTACTTTTCAGTTAAAAGATCACATTTAAGACAAATTAAAAGAAGATTTTAAACATATATTTCTTCTCTAAAGCCCTAAAAATTGCATATTTAGCAATCAACTTTCCACCCTCAGAGCTTGTTTCAAATATATCGTTTTCTTGAGGTGGTGCAAATACGCCACGAAGGACAACATTTAGTTATTAGACTCAGAAATGTTGTCACCAGCAGGAGCAGGGAGGTGATCATGCCCCTGTGCTCAGCACTCATGAGACCACATCTTGAGTGCTGTGTCCAGTTTTGGCCACCACAGTACAGGAGGGACATTGAGGTGCTGGAGTGGTGCAGAGAAGGGCAAATAGGCTGGGGAGGGGTCTGGCACACATGAGCTATGAGGAGCGGCTGAAGGAGCTGGGGGTGTTTAGTCTGGAGGAGAAGAGGCTGTGAGGGTACTTTATTGCCCTCTATAACTACTTAAAAGGAGGTTGTAGTGAGGCTGGAGCTGGTCTCTTCTCCCAAATTACTAATGATAGGACAAGAGGAAATGGCCTCAAGTTGCATCAGGGGAGGTTTAGGTTGGCTGTTGGGAGGAAGTTCTTTCCTGAGCGGGTGGTCAGGCACTGGAACAGGCTGCCCAGGGAGGTGATGGAGTTGGCATCCCTGGAGGTGTTTAAAAGTCGAATGGACGTGGAAAGTGTTCCATGTGTTTTTGTACTGAGGACTCAAAGTATTGAAAAAAAAAAAAAAAGGGAAAAATTGCAATAAACAGAATGATGCTAATATCTTTTCTCAACCAGTTTAAGACATGTTCTCTGCTACCGTTTTCACAGAATCACTGAATGGTTGAGGTTGGAAAAGACCAAAGCCAGCAGAGCATCACGTAGAAGTGTAAGCACGGTTCTGCTCTGGCCAGGCACAAATAGGTAACAACTCTCCTGCAAGGCATCTTGTGTCCTACTCAGTTCATTCCTTTGTTATCTTCCTTGAAAAGTAAATAAGCAGCAATAAGCCTGTGGCTGGAGTATTTGTTGCTTGATGGAAGCCAAATCAGCAACTCAGCACCTGTTTTTGTCTCTTCTTTTCCTTTTTCTTTTCACTTACTCACCGTGAATATCAAATGAGATGAAACAAATTGCTTTTCTATCAAATTACAGGCCAGTTTTAATATGAAACCTTTTTAATATGTCAGGGAAATAATAATTATAGTTCCCATGATGAGTGTCAGCTTTATTCAAACCCAGGCACTGCAAATATGCATTATCAGCAGATAGAAAGTAATTACCTAAAACCAGGTGCACTGTTTGAGAGATCAGAGGCAGGTGGTGATATAGTGGAATTCCTTCTTCTACACTCTGGACTAAAGTCAGGAGAAGCAAGAATCTGCAAAACATTCCCTCTTCGTTGTGTCAGAGCCCACATTTGCTACCTTGCTGATGAGGTTTCAGGAGTTGGAGTGGAAGGGAAGGCTGTTTGGTAAGATCCTGCAGGTTGTGGATCACAGAATCGCAGAGTGTGATCTTGCAGAGCATCACCATTGCTTTCTCAGACCATGGTTGAAGTTCCCACTGGTCTTCCAGGGGCCCCAGTAAGGGGGGGGAAGGCCTCTTGGTGTGTTTGTGTGTTTGTCATTCCTTGGGTTTTGTGGATGAGGAGCTTCAGAACCGAGAAATGGACTGGACTGACCAAAGCTATGATGGTGATGGAGCCAGACCTAAAAACGAAATCCACAGAAGCCCACAAGGCAATAAATCACAATGATTTTGGTATGTAAAACTTCTTTTAAGTGCTGGGAATTCACTTGCCAGGGTCCAAGACGCTGATGAGCCTTGAGTCATTTGTCATCAAAGCTAGAGTGCATAGGATGGACTGGAAGCAGAACACTGGCCACAGTAACATGCTGGCAAATCTCACATTACCCAAGAACCCATCTAATGGCTATGAGGATTTCTTCTGATTGCTAAACTGCCTATTGATGGCAATTTCCCCACCTCCCCTTCCCTCCCCCACTGTGGTCAGCCAGGACTAATTTGTTTATTTAATTGTTTAAAGAAATGACTATGGAGCTCAAGACAGGACAGCTCACAGGCTGAAAACAGAAGATGAATTGATCATTCTAAGGTTTTCCACAGTGTGCTGGGTGATTCTTTCTGTCCTTCATTCCACCTCCCCCTTCCTTCACTGCTGATTCCCATCAGAGAGAAAGGAAGTGATTGTTTTCCATAGAGACTGGTGATGTTTGGTGAAAAAATAAGGGGTGGGGAGTGAAAGGTGCACAAAGAAAACCACCAAACGAAAAGTTTACTGATAAATTTCTTTTTCTCTTTGCCAAACGCTGCTCAAGTGTGGGAATGGATTGAGCTGGCAGTCACTTTTGCTAAGCAGGAAATACCATCTTTAATAAATTCAGTTAAAGGAATGGCTGGACACATAAATCTGTCCATGTGTGTGTGTGTGTGAGACAGCAGTTAGTCTAATATCAGAGGAGATCTTAGAGCATTCAGCCTGTTTGCTGTCTTATTTTTGCCTTGTGCAACTCTGACACTTGGTGTAAAGCTCAAATATTTATACTTAAATGAGTATTGCTAATGCAGGGTAATGAGGTCATCAGCAGGAGAACAAGATCAGAGTACTCTCTGTGTAAAATTACACAAGCTTCTTCAAGATGCTGCATTTAATTGCATTGAGACTCTCTTTGCCTTTGTTCTGCCTCCCAAAGCCAGTGTTTTGGTTGGTTATCTGTAATCCACCCTTTAAGTGCTGAGAACTTCCACTGCTCAAACTCTGCTTGAGCTGTTGTCAGAAGATAATTACCACTATTGCTTTCTAAGGCTTTGGCTGCTGACCAGGAATTTTGAGACATTCCCTTTTCATGAACACAGAGCTGTGTTACTGGATCAGAGCTACTGGTCTTCTCCCATGCATCTCCATCTCTGTTCCTGTTGCAAAAACTATGAACCTGAGGCAACCCAAAGTATCCAGTAGCCAGGTGGGGGGTGGCCTCTTCTCCCAGGCGACCAGCAATAGAACAAGGGGACACAGTCTCAAGTTGTGCCCGGGAAAGTATAGGCTGGATGTTAGGAGGAAGTTCTTCACAGAGAGAGTGATTGGCATTGGAATGGGCTGCCCAGGGAGGTGGTGGAGTCACCATCCCTGGAGGTGTTCAAGAAAAGACTGGATGAGGCACTTAGTGCCATGATCTGGTTGACTGGCTAAGGCTGGGTGCTAAGTTGGACTGGCTGATCTTGGAGGTCTCTTCCAACCTGGTTGATTCTACGATTCTATGGTTCTATCTCAACATATTTATATACTTATATATTCTTCTCACCCTTTTTCTTTAATATTCAAGTCAGCAAATTAAGGCTATTGATAAATGAATTCATAGAATCAATCAGGGTTGGAAGGGACCACAAGGATCCTCTAGTTCCAAGCCCCCTGTCATGGGCAGGGACACCCTACCCTAGTCTCATCCAGCCTGCCCTGAAACACCTTCAGGGATGGGGCCTCAGCCACCTCTCTGAACAACCCATTCTAGAGAATACAACATACAGAATCACAGAAACACCCAGGTTGGCAAAGCCCCCCAGGATCACCAAGTCCAACCTATAATCCTATTCTGCAAGATTCACCTTAAACCATATCCCTAAGCACCACATCCAAACGACCCTTAAGAACATGCCTCTGTCTTCCTCCCATTACAACTCTATTCCTTGGGTAAAGATAAAACTCCTCCCCACTTTTTTGTGATGTTCTTCTTTAATCTGTGCTTACTTTTAAGTACTTCTCCCTATTTACTCAAATAATATGCAACAGAGTTTTAAATTCATTCATTGATTGGGTGTGGGAGAGTGAAAACAAAAGTAAATGCAAATACACTTGGAATATTATTTTTAATGAGTTAAAAAAAAAAGCATCCTGCAAACATAATTCCCATCTGCTTCTGCTGAACTTTATTGGCCTACACCATAAATGACTTGAAATAATGATTAATTTTAAATCTCTCAGATAAGGCTCCAAAAATCTGTCACAAAAGAGTAATCACTCTACAGAGAGCCCCTAAATATTATTTTTAAGTGAGCTGAAATCTCACTATGATATTCATTAAGTGTAGTATTTATTTCATAGTTTTCCCAAGTGGCCACTCTGTAACAGTGACAATATGAAAGCCCAAAATCTATGACACTGAACAATTCAGCTCTTGTGAACAGATACTGTTAAATGATTCATAATCATGAATGTGTTGCTTCCCCTTCAGGGATTATTTGGTAGGTTTGTCTTCCTCTTACCTTCTTCTTACTGGAAGTGTAAGAAACCATTCAAAGTTATGGTGGAAAATAAACTACAGAATCAAATTTATGTTTATTTTGAATGTTGTGACTGAGGAGAAAGTTAGAGAGGTAGAAGTAGGAAACTAAATTAGTTCTGCTTGTAAATGATATTCTTAGATCATTTTCAGCAGTGACTTCTTGGTTTTGGAGCAAATGCCTCTAATATTTTCCAATTCAAAGTGCTCTCTTGCTGTGAGACTTCTTGCTATGAGGCCACCTGGGATCAAAGTTACTTTCCCCCTCCTGTGGGCTCAACCAACTCCATCAGCTCTAATTACAAACACTTCTGTTATATCAAACCCATTTTATGACTTCCAATGAGTGGGTCTCACAGAGTAGAAGAAAACCCACACGCTACTAGTGCCAGTTCTTCCTTCAACACTATTGCTTGCCATACATCCATGGGTAGCTCTGAGCTACAATTACTTTGTTTTTCACTTTGTGTAGTCAAAAAGATGCTCAAATTCTTCCTTGAAGTCCGTGATGCCAGAAATGAATGAACTTGGCTGAGGAAAATGCTCCCCAGGATTTAATTTTTTTCCATTTACTGTGGAGCCCAGGAAGGGCTTAGTTTTTATTAATGCCATTAACAACATTTTCTTCAAGCACAATGCCATCAAGCAAAACTGTGTCACTCTCTATATGTAACACAGAGCAGAGAAGCATCCTTTGCCCTCAGCTTGTTTATGTCAACGTTTTTCAAAGTGCTCCTTGAAGCTTCACTAAAATGGAAGAGAGAAATAGTTTAATTTATCGAGCACTGCATATGAAACACCAGGAGGATTTGCAGAATCTACCCAAAATGAGGCAAAAAGCAAAGCTCTGGATTTACATATTCTCTGCCTGTCCTGGTTTGAGTTAGAACAGCACTGTTTCTGCTCAGTGACTTCACATTTCAGCATCTGCACTCTCTGAGGCTAACAGCATGTTCTTGCAGACAGTGTCTGCTTCCAGCAGTGCTAATACTCAATGTTTCTAGTTAGAACCAAGGATTGGTGTCCAGACCAAGGACATTGCTAAATCTCATGCTGGGGGTGCAGAGTAAAAGGCTGCACCTGTGGGGAGGAGCAGATAGGACAGGTGACCAACTGACCAACAAGGGATTCCACTCCATATATGTCATATTGGTGAGAGATAACAAGGGTCAGCTTCTTCTATTCCACTTCTTCAATGGCCAGGGTCCAAAAAGGACTCTGTTCAATCCCAGACCATGAGTTTCTGAATCCATCTCCAGGATCCAGCTGCTGAATCTGGTTCTCATCTGCTTCTGAGTCCAGCCTGGGATTTCTGCCACAGCATCAGTGACGACAATGACTAATTGCCACCAGGGGGTTGGGGTCACTATTTGGTTTGTATATATTTGTGTATATTCCATTTTATGATTATTATTTTCACCAAAGTAGTTCTAGTTTTATTTTCCAATTTATGCCTCTCTCCCTTATTCCCCTTCTCTTCCCTTTGAGAAGTGAGAGGGACTGGTAGAGAGCAGCTGTCACTTGTTTAGTGGTCAGTCCAGCCCTAACCCTTAACACTGCTGCAGGTGGAAAAGAACCAAATCCCTTTATTTAGATGTGAAACAGCCTTGCTGTTATTCTTACTCAGACAAATTCTGGCTGCAGAGCTGTGGAGTTTATCTGAGGAAAGACAGCATTAAACTTATGTCCAGATCACAGCCTGGCTTCCAGCCATACAGGAAAATAGAGAGTCATAAACTGTCCCTTTACTCCTTAGGCATCTCAGGTTTAAGCTCAAGAGAAATAATTTCCAGAGAGTAACTACTTCCCATCTGTCTGTTTGCCAGCAGTGAGACTGATGGGATAAATGATCTCTCTCTCCCTCCCAGCTCCTCCAGAATAGATCAACACCAAAGGGCGTTGGCTGACTCAGCAAAGAGCTGTTTGAATCACAGACCTGGTGTCAGATATTTCCCCACTAAAAGTTAAAACATCACTAAGGGAATACCAGTCTGCCTCCACAGCCGCTGTCAGGAAAGCATGACAGAGTGCATCCACCTTAATTAGTATTTCAAGGTGCAACTTTTAGTACTGGGAAGGTTTTGGCAATCATTCTTTGTCTTCAGATGTAGAAGAGTTTTACCTGTTCCCACGAGGTGGATTTACCCTGAGGTCTACTTTTAGCTGCTTAGCACTGCTGGCTATGCCACGGGGTTAGGTTGTAAGGGATGTTGAGACAAGCTGTAGGAACATTCAGCCAATCTGAATTTGACCAAAGGTTCCTTCAGCCTGCCACTTGGTTTTAGCAAAGCCAAGTATAGGCACCAAAGGAAGAGGCTGGCCAGGAAGCTGGGGACAGGCTCTGCTCACTTCCCCCCTGGGATAGGACAAGGAGCAATGGGTGTAAATTGCAGCAAAAGAGGTTCCATCTCAACACAAGGGAGAACTTCTTTACTGGAAGAGTCACAGGGCACTGGAACAGGCTCCCCAGAGAGGTTGTGGGGCCTCCTTCTACAGAGCCTTTCAAGGCCTGTCTGGATGTGTTCCCCTGTGATCTGTGTTAGTTAGAATTGTCCTACTCTGGCAGGGAGATTGGACTTGATGATCTCCTCGGGTCCCTTCCAACCCCTAACATCCTGTGAGCCTGTGATGCTGTGAAGAGGCAAAAGCAGATTTGTTTTTTCCCTTGGATTGCTCTGCAGGCTCCAGTAAATTGATTTGTGGACTTCCTGAGACAGAGATAGTAATAAGTTATGCAAGTTGCAGTCATTCTCTTCTATCAGATAGTCCACTCTGCTTTTTAATGTGTGTAACCTTTTTGGAGCCTTCATGTGCCACGGCAATGAGTTCCACAGCCTCTCAGCTGCAGGGTGAGGAATTGCTTTTTCCCCATATTTTGAACTTGCCAGCTGCTGTGCTCACCACTAGCTCATAAAACAGTGAGGACAAATAAAGCCAGATCCCCATTCACTCTCTCAGTGCCATTCTGGATACTGAAACGTGTTCAGAGAAGGGCAACGAAGCTGATGAGGAGCCTGGGACACAAACCCTATGAGCAGAAGCTGAGGGAGCTGGGAGTGTGTAGCCTGCAGAAGAGGAGGCTCAGGGCAGACCTCACTGCTGCCTACAAGTACCTGAAGGAAGGTTGTAGCCAGGTGGGGTTAGTCTCTTCTGCCAGGCAACCAGCAACAGAACAAAGGGACACAGTCTCAAGTTGCACCAGGGAAGGTCTAGGCTGGATGTTAGGAGGAAGTTGTTGGCAGAGAGTGATTGGCATTGGAATGGGCTGCCCAGGGAGGTGGTGGAGTCGCTGTCCCTGGAGGTGCTCAGAAAAAGCCTGGCTGAGGCACTTAGTGCCATGGTCTGGTTGACTGGCTAGGGCTGGGTGCTAGATTGTGGTGGATGATCTTGGAGGTCTTTCCAACCTGGTTGGTTCTATGCTTCTGTGATTCACAATTTCATAGACCTATTCTCACCTCAGTTGGTTCTCTCCACGTTGAAGAGCTTACTTATTCATTCCTTGGTCAGAAAGCCTTGGTGACCTTCTAGCCAAGGGACTAATTAAGAACAATAAAATGAATCCTTGCTCTGAAGCAGTCTCTAATGAGGGCTTGTCCCTTTCTCCACTCACAACACAAAAGACTTAAAGATGCCAAGGGTCTTACTTAAGCACCTGAGTTAAGCTTAGAAAAATATGAATAAATTGCATGTGCAGGTGGAATTACAATTCTGGAGGTGAGACCCATCTGAGCACTGGCCAAGTACCATCTCCTTCCTCCTCTTCACCCTTGTGCAAACTCCTGCTATGTTTGCCCTCACTTTGCCATTTGAGCTATGGCTTGGTCTTCCTGCATGTGCTGGGCTGGTGAGCAATAAGTTTGCTCTTAAAAAAGAGCTGCCATAATTAGTCATTTAGATAGGAGGGGAGACTATTCCCTTTCATAGCAATCATCTTGCTGTGTAGTGTGTCTGTCTCTGAAATGTTTCCAGAAAGCACAGATGAATGGTATGAGATTTGACAGACAGGGCACCATATATTTTGGATAGTGCCTAGGAAAGTTTGCAGGATGTCTTGGGCCAGGTCTGACTGTGAAGGTCTGAGACAGTCTTTCTGACAGAGTAGATCTGTTGCTTATCCAGCAGGGAGCCACTTGTTTCTCCCTCTCATTTTTTGAAGGAAGAATTGAAACAATATGTCAGCAGGAGCAGTAACTGCAGATTACACTGGGACTGATGCAGCAGAAAGCTGCAGCAAGAGCCTTGCTTGGAACACATGAGCAGCTCCATTGCTAATGTTCAGGTGGATTGCTGAATGTCCAAACACTCCTTTAACTGCTCAGGATGTAGCTATAGGATTAGGATCAATAGAAATACTCTTTTCCCAAGTATGAAGTATAAACCTAGATGTGATTACTTGGTGCCTTCTTATTCTCACTAAAGCACAGATGATTCATTTTCTCCTCATTCTTTCCCCTTGCATTTCTAACTTCATGATACATGAGGAAAGGCTCCTTCATGTTAAACCATTCCGTGATTCATCAGGATGAGTGGTAATGGGTTTCGAGTGGAAGAGGGGAAATTTAAACAGGATGTTAGGAAGAAGTTCTTTACAGTGAGGGTGGTGAGACACTGGCACAGGTTGTCCAGGGAGGCTGTGGCTGCTCCCTCCCTGGAGGTGTTCAAGGCCAGGTTGGATGAGGCCTTGAGCAACCTGTTCTGGTGGGAGGTGTCCCTGCCTATGGCAGGGGGTTGGAACTGGATGATCCTTGAAGTCCCTTCCAACCTAAACCATTCTATAATTCTATGTTGGAGTTTGCCTTGTCCGTTCATGGTCTTGGCAGCATGGTAGCAGGAGGGGTAGCAGAAGAACATAATCATATACTAGGGTACAGTTGTTTCCATATCTCCAATGTTATCTTTGTGCTCTGAGGCCAGGAGTCTTTTTTGAGTCATACTTTACAAGTTGTTTTTGTTTTATTTCCCTTTTGTTGGAAGGGAGTGGACAAGTTTTAGTTGGTTTAAAACCACAGTTCAAACAGCAGATTGAAATCCCTAGAACATTGTAGACTTTCTGGAGAATGAGACTAGAAGATGACATTGTACAGTGAGAATGGCTAGCTCTAAGGACCAAAGCCATCCTTTGTGTTTTAGCTGTTCCCTTTCTTGCAGAGAGGAAGGGAAAGAAATGTCCCTCACTAGCAGGACCTGCTTCATTAGTAGTTTTCGTGGGACCTGCTTCATTAGTAGTTTGTGACTAACTCTTCCATCATTTGATAGGTTTAATAAGTCTGTGCCCTCTGCTTTCAAATGTAGTATGGCAATTCTGTCTGAGTCTAGAAATGTGAATGGGAAAATCTTCCCTGACTGCCAAGACATCCTGTGGACCTCAGTGTGATTAAACTTTCCCTTTGCAGTTGTCTAAACGCTGCTAGGATGAGCCCATTTGCTGCTTTTCCAAGGTGTGCATGGAAAATAAATGGCAATGATTAGGAAACAGGCAATTTCTCTGAAAACAACTGCCAACTCTAATCCAACGTAGCTCTGATGTTACGACAGATAAAGCAAAGCAGTGAGATGATTGAGAAAATTACTGAAATATTCCAAAGTTCCTAGAAACATTTGGAATTGCTTTGCATTTTCCCAGTAAAGGGAAAACTTCGTTCTGCGTGAATTAAACACATCAGACATCTAGCATCTCTCTCCTGGGTCTTATAAAATGATCATATTCATTTTTCATAATTAACTTCCCAGAATAGGCAGGAATCTTAATCACTGCTGTTCCTTGTTGAAGGTCTGGAACTTCTCTCTGGAACAGAGAGCAGTGGTCCTGGATCGAATATGCGACACAGATATTACAGCTGCTTCCAATTTCTCTGGTGTAATACCTAAGGACTATCAAGGATTGCCCATTTTCGCCTCACTGAATGTTTAGCCAATGTCAACATGATGGTAGGCAGCTCTAGAGAAGCCACTTCACATTACTTAATTCTACTGTAAATATACAGTCACTCCTATCTTACTCACTGCCTCATCCAAAGCAGCAGCTGGACGAAGAGCAGATGGGTAAGACTGGTCCAAACTAAAGTGCAGTCGTATCTGTAAGCTTTTGCCTCTTCTCCAGTGTCTTCTGCCAGGAGAAGTCATTGTCTTAGGATTGCTAAGCTGCTCCTCCACGTATATCCTCTCACATTTACTTCAATTTGGATCTGCTTTTGGAAGTTCAAATAGTCATATTGGAGAAAGAAAAGCAAAGCAAAGCAGATGAGCATCATCAATACCACAAACCATCCCCCCGGTGTTGTTTCAGTCACATGGAAGTATCTAAGCATGCAAGACATTCATGATGAACTACCTCAGTATTTTTGGCTCTGGGACATTGTTTCATGCCCCAGCTTGCACACACACAGGCACATTTGCACACATACACTGAATGATTGGGAACATTTTTGTGATGCCAGCAAAGCCTCCATGGTCTTTTTATAGGCTTTGAAACATCTTGTTTCTACTGAGAGCTTCAAGTGCTTGAGCATCTTAACTCTTTTCCTGATTTGGATTAAGAGCTGCTCTCTCCAACCTTGTTGCTCAACACTAAGCTGTTCACAAGAAACAACAGATTCCCCAGACTGCATACCAATCAAGTAATTTCTCTTGGGATCAGCTGGGAAATAAACCAGCAAAGGCTTGCAAAATATTCAACTGTTAGATCTCTGGAGGCACTATAAGAAAGTAAAAAGGCATTATTTGTATTTTTATGGTGGGATTCCATTTGGTGGCATCTACAGTTCCTTGAATTTCCAGAAGCCTACTGTCATTCTACTTTGAAGAGTGTGAGTGAAGTGTTTCTCATGTTTGTCTAATTTTATGGCACAGTGTCTAACTGGATTAGTGCCATGGTCTGGTTGACTGGATAGGGCTGGGTGCTAGGTTGGACTGGATGATCTTGGAGGTCTCTTCCAACCTGGTTGATTCTATGATTCTATGAGTTTCATTAGCCTCTCATAAATTGTTTCTGTAAATAAAATATCCCTGGAATACCAGATTTTGGAGAAGCAAGGCATTATACTTTGCTACTTCTTTTTGACAGCTCTCAGCATTATACCAAGAACCTGTTAGCTGAACACTCTTTCCACTGTGCCCTTTTACTTTCTGTGATTGAAAAAGCTTTATTTTTGCTTAGGAGAAAAGTACTTTTCTAAAGCTAAACTTCATACCTGTGCTTAAATGAGGAAAAAGTTTTCCACAGAGAGAGTGGTCAGCCACTGAATCACAGAATCATAGAATCAGTCAGGGTTGGAAAGGACCATGAGGAACATCTAGTTCCAACCCCCCTGCCATGGGCAGGGACACCCTACCCCACATCAGGCTGGCCACAGTCTCATCCAGCCTGGCCTTAAACATCTCCAGGGATGGAGCCTGAACCACCTCCCTGGGCAACCCATTCCAGGCTCTCACCACTCTCATGCTGAACAACTTCCTCCACGCGTCCAGGTTGAATCTCCCCACTTCCAGCTTTGCTCCATTCCCCCCAGTCCTGTCACTCCCTCATAGCCTAAAAAGTCCCTCTCCATCTTTTTTGTAGGCCCCCTTCAGATACTGAAGGCCACAAGAAGGTCACTGTTCCTGGAGGTGTTTAAGACCAGGCTGGATGAGGCTGTGGCCAGCCTGATCTAGGGTAGGGTGTCCCTGCCTATGGCAGGGGGTTTGGCACTAGATGATGCTTGTGGTCCCTTCCAACCCTGACTGATTCTATGAGTCCATGATTCTAGTAATTGGCCATAGAAGTAAGCTTGGTAAATAATATTTGTGAAATAAGAGCAAATTTACTACAGAAAATAAAAAAAAACTACTAGAAAAAGAAGTGCTTCTGTAAAATCACTTAAAACCCCAATGGTGTAAAGTATTTTGATCTCATAGGCAGTATGAGATAGTGTCTTCTTTCCCTCTAGTTAACTGACAACGAAGCTTGGTTTTGAGTAATGTCATGTATGTGATGCAAACTGACTGAGAGCCAGGAAACTCAGAACTGAGGCTGGTACTGTCTTCAGCTCATGCTCTGATATCTGCTTCCCCTTCTCCTCACAAGGCCATGAGCAAAGGATGAGGTGTCAGCAGAATGCTGAATTTTCTGGCTTTTGTCAATTCATGTCACAATGTCAACAGTGCTTAAGCACAGGGAGGGGAGTTGTACCTAATAACAAGATCAGGTTACATTAGACAGTCTGTCTATTTTCCTCCACTTATCACTGAACAGGCTGGTTTATGGCTTTTGGAATTGGAATTGCATCTAACATGACCTGGACTTAGGTGTGTTTGGCGTGGAATGGAAATGTCCTGTTTAGTCACATATGTCTGATGTCTCCAACAGAAAGAATTTCAGCATTCCTGCTCTCTATGCATATATAAATCTTTATGCATATATAAATCTTTATGCATATATAAATCTTTGTTCAATGGTATTGTGGAAGCACTGAGCCTAGTAGACATTCCCCTTAGGAAAGGAAAACATTACATGCTCAGGACAGCTGTGTTGCTCATGCCTAGAACTCAGAATGCTCAGACTTGTAAATGGAGTGTTCTTGTACATTGTTGTGCTGGAGAGGATGCAGAGAAGGGCGATGAGGCTGGGGAGAGATCTGGCAAACATGGAGCGGCTGAGGGAACTGGGGTGGTTTAGTCTGGAGAAGAGGCTGAGAGGGAACCTTATTGCCCTCTACAACTACCCAAAAGGAGATTGTAGTGAGGCTGGAGCTGGTCTCTACCCTCAAATTGCTAATGATAGGACAAGAGGAAATGGCCTCGAGTTGCATCAGGGGAGGTTTAGGTTGGATGTTGGGAGGAAGTTCTTTCCTGAGCGGGTGGTCAGGCACTGGAACAGGCTGCCCAGGGAAGTGGTGGAGTTGCCATCCCTGGAGGTGTTTAAAAGGAGAGCAGATTTGGAGCTTGAGGCTATGGTCTGGTGATAAAGGATGCTGGGATGAAGGTTGGACTGGATGCTCCTGGTGGTCCTTTCCAACATAGCAATTCACAATGATGAGATGTTGTGCTGAGGGATTTGGTTTAGTCAAGGACTTGTCAGTGTGAAACCAATGATTGGACTCGAGGAGCTTGAAGGTCTTTTCCAATCTAAGAAATTCTGTGATTCTGTCTATGGCACCAAAACAATGTTCCCGTGGGTGGTTTTGTACTCCTGTGTTTTGGAGTGGACTATTTCTCTGGGAGGCTTACAGCAGGTTTTTATCTTCTTGACCTCCTTCTGCAAGTTCTAGTGCTAAAGCAAAGAAAATACATCACAGGCTTACCCACTATTCCACCAGCCTGGTAGATTTCAATTTTAAATCAGGTTTATTCTAGCTCCAGTTTGCACTTCCAGGAAGGCTACCTTTCAACAGTTACCTGGTTTCTTTATGATTACAACAGAAGAGCTTCAAGAGATTAAGAGAAATACTGGTTAAAGAATGTAGAGATTTAATTTTCAAGATACTTGCTGGCACAGCTCTGTTTAAACATTGGATGTGTTTTCAGGATCAGCCTCAGTCTACGACTCCCTGAAGGGAGGATGTAGCCAGGTGGGATTGGGCTCTTCTGCCAGGCAACCAGCAACAAAACAAGGGGACACAGCCTCAAGTTCTGCCAGGGAAGGTCTAGGGTGGATGTCAGGAGGAAGTTGTAGGCAAAGAGAGTGATTGCCATTGGAATGGGCTGCCCAGGGAGGTGGTGGAGGCGCCGTCCCTGAAGGTGTTGAAGCAAAGCCTGGCTGAGGCACTTAGTGCCATGGTCTGGTTGACTGGACAGAGCAGGGTGCTAGGTTGGGCTGGATGATCTTGAAGGTCTCTTCCAACCTGGTTGATTCTATGAATCTCCTTTCCAGAAATGCCTGACTCAGCAAAAACTCGCTACGTCTCTAAACTCCAGTAACAGCTTTGCTGTGTATGTTTGAGGCAATGTAAATAATCCTTCTTGAGACATTTTGCTCTAGAAAGCCAGTTTCTCTGAAGAGCAAACTGTGTTGTGTTTTAATAGCAGATGTTGCTGTACGATCTACCAGATAACTTCCAGTAGCCTATTTTTAAAGGAGTTAAGATTATAGTATAAACTTCACTCCGAAATAGAATGAAGACAGCTCTCTCATAGCAAAGATGGTATCAAGTACAAACAGCCTTAAAATAGCTGACATTTGTATTGACTTGACAGACTCCCAAAAGCCATTTTTTCCCTATTTATTGAGGAAATAGAGTAACAGGCATTTTAACAATGTAAACAACATGCGAGTGATTGAGCATTAATCCTTGGCAGGGCAAGGCTCCTAGGATGGTCTGTGGTTTCACTGAGTGCAATAAAGTGTAGCTAGAGTATTGCTTTGGTGAGTAATACATCAGCTCCATTCAAAGGTGGGAAGGGATCATAGAATCGTAGAACCAGTCAGAGTTGAAAGGGATGACAAGGATCATCCAGTTCCAACCCCCCTGCCATGCCCAGGGACACCTTACCCTAGAGCAGGCTGCACACAGCCTCAGCCAGCCTGGCCTTAAACACCTCCAGCCATGGGGCCTCAACCACCTCCCTGGGCAAACCATTCCAGGCTCTCACCACTCTCATGCTCAACAACTTCCTCCACACGTCCAGGCTGAATCTCCCCATCTCCAGCTACACTCTATTGCCCCCAGTCCTGTCACTCCCTAAGAGCCTAATATGTCCCTCCCCAGCTTTTTTGGAGGCCCTCTTCAGATCCTGGAAGGCCACAAGAAGGTCACCTGGGAGCCTCCTCTTCTCCAGACTGAACAGCCCAATCTCTCTCAGCTGCTGCAGCCCTCTGAGCATCCTCATGGCCCTTCTCTCGACATGCTCCAGCATCTCCACATCCCTCTTGTAATAGGGGCTCCAGAACTGGATGCAGTACTCCAGGTGGGGTCTCAGCAGAGCAGAGTAGAGAGGGAGAATCACTTCCCTCAACCTGCTGGCCACACTTCTCCTGCTGCAGCCCAGGCTCTGGTTGCTTTCTGGGCTGCAAGTGCACACTGCTGGCTCATGTTGAGCTTCTCATCCATCAGCACCCCCAAGTCCCTCTCCTCAGGGCTGCTCTGCAGGCACTCACTGCCCAGCCTGGATTTGTGCTTGGCATTGCCTCGACCCAGCTGCAGGACCTTGCACTTGGTCTTGTTGAACCTCCTGATGTTGGCTTGTGCTCACCTCTCCAGCCTGTCCAGGTCCCTCTGGAGGGCATCCCTGCCCTCCAGTGTGTCTGTTAACAGACTGCCTAAGATTTCTTGATCCTAGCTGGTGCCCTCAAGTGGATGGTGTTGTGGTGGAGTAGAGTAGTGAGGATTTTTAATTCTTTTTTTTCTTATCCCTACAAATGCAGTTTTTATAACTGAGATGTAGCAGGAATATTTTGTACACAGAAGAAAGCTTTTCTACCACCTGCTTGCTTCCTGTAGGCTAAAGATCTGTTCCCATTACCATCTCCCACTTTCCACACTGCTCTCTTTGTCAAGCTTCTTTTTTCTACACTGCTCTTCCCTTTTCCAGGCTTCTTTTTCCACATTGCTCCTCCTTTTTCCAGGCTCCTTTTTTCTACACTGCTCTTCCCTTTTCCCAGGCTTCTTTTTCCACATTGCTCCTCCTTTTTCCAGGCTCCTTTTTTCTACACTGCTCTTCCCTTTTCCCAGGCTTCTTTTTCCACATTGCTCCTCCTATTTCCAGGCTCCTTTTTTCTACACTGCTCTTCCCTTTTCCCAGGCTTCTTTTTCCACATTGCTCCTCCTATTTCCAGGCTCCTTTTTTCTACACTGCTCTTCCCTTTTCCAGGCTTCTTTTTTCTACACTGCTCTTCCCTTTTCCAGGCTTCTTTTTCCACACCACTTTTCTCTTTTCCAGGCTTCTTTCTCTCCCTGCCCATGATTCCCTAATATTTGTATTATACCTATAAATCTGCATATTGCAACCTATATAGTGGTGAAAAAGAGACAGCAAGGACAGATCATGTGGAGTTCTATGTATTTCTAGTGGACAGAAATGATGCTGAGAAAAATAAAGCCTGACTATAGGGAGGGATAGTATCTGAAGAGCAGTTTATGAGGGAGGAAACTGCTCAAAGTAGAATGGAAATAGATGTAACTTCAAGTAGAAAGGGAAGCAATGCAGTGAATGTACAGGAGGACTTTAAATGGTAACCAGGAGCTTAGAAGTTGAGAGATGAGAAATACTTTTTTTTTCAGACTTAAAAGATGGAAAAAAAATAACCTGAGGAAATCCCCAAACCCTCAGAAGTCTTCATTTACAGTTAGGTTGCTCAAGTATGCTTCCCATCAGCACAACAATTTCAAATCAAGGAAACCACTAGTGGAGCCAGCATTAACCAACCTCGGTTTACACATCTTACCACCTCAACATCGCAGTGCCCATAGCTACTTTCAACACCCTTAGCCTGATAACAAAACCCCTTTACCTTGGGCATACAACCTTGTGCAAGCCTCATATCCAGTTCTTTACAGGAAAGAACAAACCCCAAAAAGTAGAGCCTTTGTTCTGCCCTCATGTTTATCTTTCTGGTGGCTAAGTTATTAGCTGTCTTCACTTGGCTAGGGCAAACTTCAAAGTGGATGCCTTTGAAAAGCATTTGGAGAAATTTGAGCAACTACATAGGTATTTTCTGTTGGAGATGAAAGGATGTTTTTAAGTAGAACAGATGAGGCTGTGAGTGTGTATGTACATTACAAAGTTTCTTTAGCAGTCTGTTTCTGGTTTCCTTCAGTATTCCAATAGTCCTTGATCACCCTGGACATTTCAGAAACGATTTCAATCCATGCCAGTAGCTTTGGTGTTATATAATGTTACTCACATGCCAAGATGTATATTACCCATACCTATGTATCATTTATGCATCTTCTCATTTTCAGAAGATTCCCTTTAAGCTTCCTTGTTATTTTTCACAAAGTCATTATGTACTACTAGATCACTTTTGGTGATTTCTGTGATCCACAGCCTCCCTGGAGGTGTTCAAATCCAGGTTGGATGAGACCTTGAGCAACCTCTTTCTAGTGGAAGGTGTCCCTGCCTATGGCTGGAGCTTGGAACTGGATAATCCTTGAGGTCCCTTCCAACCTAAACCATTCTATGATTCTGTGTTTCCCTAAATTCCAGATCAGACCAGAGGAGGAAAAGCTGTGGGATGCCATACAGCTTGCTCTGCATGCACTGCCAGCCAGTGTTTCTAGCATGCTACCTGAGAAAGAGAAAGAAACTGCCTTTAGTTGCAGAATGATGTTGAGGAGAAGGAAGCCACACTGACTTTCCACAGAGAAAGAAAGGTCCAAGCAGTTATTAATGACTGAAAATACCACAAATGTATCAGTTTCACAGTGAGAGGCAGAAGTAATAAAACACAGAAAGCTTCGGTTAGGTATATGACTGAAAGAGAACTGAGCAGAGCCTAGTGCATCTGGTTTGCCACATCAGGCAGCAGACTAGTTCAGGTAGCAGTGCCAGCAGGCAGCTCCCAGACCCTTGAGACCACACTGAAGATAAAAGTGAAAAAATGCCTTTGTCCCTCTGCTGCTGATGAAAGAGGTTCAATGAGCAGATAATAAGATGCAGTGAAAGAAATGGTTTGAAGATAAATCCTGACAGTGAGGGAAAGAGGTTAAACAGATTGCTTCTAGAATTACTGGCTTACACTTTGTTTATTGTCTTAAGTTATGGCTGTATCACCGTTTCATAAAGAAAGCTTTTCTTGTTTGCATATAGTGCTTGTAAGCTGGAATTAAAGGGGATACACCTGATTTTCTGGCTTGATGAGGCTGGAAAGGTGGATTGGCACTTGTAGAGGCTTTGAAGTATTACAAACCTACCTTCTCCCTGACCTTCTCCTAATGAGCAGAAGGGGTTACTGAGAGCCAAATAGAGCAGCACAATTCTTTCTATCATTCATCTGCACTTCTGGATTTCTCATGTAAGTCTATGTTCTCTTTTTCTTCCTCTTTCTCTCACTGATTATGTATTCTCCCTCTTTCTCTTTCAGATTAACAATAGTACCCTATTAGTTTTCATAGTAGTTTGTTCTTATAATGCCTGAAAAGAAATTCAATCTACCCAATCCACTACATGCAGATATCTGCTTATTCAGTCATATGAAAACTGGCTGAAACCATTTCTAAAGCCTCTCAGCTCACAGCTTTATAAATGGAAGGAGTCCACAAAGCCAAGGAACTTGTGAAAGTCCTTCACAGTTGATTACCCTTTGCATAAATATACCTACACACACATATAAAGACAGCCTGACCTCGCAGGACTCTGTCCTCTTTAAGTCTCTCTTCTTTTCATCTCAGAATCATAGAACCACATCATGGCTTGGTGTGGAAAGGCATCCCTGAGGATCCTCTAATGCAGCCTCTCTTCTCAAGCAAGGTCACCAAGAGCAGGGTGCTCACAACCCTGTCTAGTTAGATTTTTGCTCTCTCCAAGAGCAGAGTCTTCACAGCTTCTGCAAGCAACCTCTTCCAATCTTTGACCAGCTTTGCAGTAATAAACCCCAATCATTTCCTATACTTCAATTTGTGCCTATTTCCCCTTGTCCCATCACTGAGTGCCACTGAGAGGTGCCTATCTGCCTTGTTCTGTGCTCCCAGCCATCACCCCATCACAAGATCCTTCCTCTGAGCTTTCTATTCTCCAAGATGAATAGTATCTGTTCTCTCAGTCTTTGCTCACAGAAGAGCTGTTCTAATTTTTTTATCACCCCAGTGTCCCTGCACTGGGCTCTTTTCTGTATGTCCATGGCCCTCTTGTTCCAGGATGAATAGCACCTGCTCTCTCAGCCTTTCCTCACAGAAGAGCAGCTCTGGTGTTTTTATTACCCTAGTGCCCCTTCACTGGGCTCCCTTCTGTATGCCCATGTCTCTCTTGAGGGATAGAAATCCCAGGGAAGCCCAGCACTGAACCCAGTACTCCAGGTGAATCTCACCAATGTCGACCAGAAGGGAAGGGCCACTTAACCTGCTGGCAATGCTGCTGCTAGCACAGCCCAGGAGGCTGTTTGCTGTGAGTGGCTTGTGGTCATCTCTGGCCTTCTAGGATCCTCTGACCCTTTCAGCTGATATTCTGACACATCTGCTTTACTGTTTTGTCATCTGAGCAGACACTTCTGTCTTACTGTGCTCTGTGTTCATCCTTTCATTTATAAGCTGTCTACAACTACCTGAAGGGAGGCTGTAGCCAGGTGGGGTTGGTCTCTTCTCCCAGACAACCAGCAACAGAACAAGGGGAAAGAGTCTCAAGTTGTGCCAGGGGAGGTCTAGGCTGGATGTTAGGAGGAAGTTCTTCACAGAGAGAGTGATTGGCATTGGAATGGGCTGCCCAGGGAGGTGGTGGAGTCGCTGTCCCTGGAGGTGTTGAAGCCAAGCCTGGCTGGGGCGCTTAGTGCCATGGTCTGGTTGACTGGCTAGGGCTGGCTGCTAGGTTGGACTGGATGATCTTGGAGGTGTCTTCCAACCTGGTTGATTCTTTGATTCCCTTGAAAGTGCCAAGGACAGGTGATGCAAACTGCCAAACTCTACTTTATCCAGGGGAGTTTACTTGGCACACCCACGCCTGAAAACAAAACCCATACATTTCCCACTTGATTCTTCACTAGGAGGTTATCACTCACTTAAAACATCTTAGATAAGCTGAATATTCCCAATGCAGTAAAGCGGTCAGAAAAGCTATTGATAACTTAGAAGTTACTAATAAAACAAGAAGTTAGAGAGGAAAATGTGTTCCCATCACTATGGGAAACTGCACAGCCTGTGCCTAAGTGTATTACTGCATCATGCTCTGTGACTTTACACAGTCTAACCACTACTGTGTCAGCTCATTCTATTGCTTCATAACATTTCTCTGAATCTTTCTGGTACTAAAAATGTTTATTTCTGCTAGCAGATGGGATGTGTTGAAGTGTGGGTTGTTTTGTTGTTCCACAGAATGAGCTCTAGAGTTCTTTCTTTAATTTGCTGCCTGATATTTTAATTTGGCATATGTCTTGTCTAATTGCCATATTTAAGTATCATAGAATCATAGAATCAACCAGGTTGGAAGAGACCTCCAAGATCATCCAGGCCAACCTAGCACCCAGCCCTATCCAGTCAACCAGACCATGGCACTAAGTGCCTCATCCAGTCTTTTCTTGAAGACCCCCAGGGACAGTGCCTCCACCACCTCCCTGGGCAGCCCATTCCAATGGGAAGTCACTCTCTCTGTGAAGAACTTCTTCCTAATAATCCAGCCTATACCTACCCTGGCACAACTTGATCACCTAACAACTGTAACCTCAGAGATACACAAACAAGCGGAAAAAAAAACCAAACCAAAACACTAAACCAAACAAAAAAACAGAGACAGAAAGTAAAAAAAGTTCAGAACATTCTGAAAAATGTCTTGATGTATGCAGCAATCTGATGAGCCTAGAAATTAAATATGTCTCAGAGGAGCTGCTCTATGGGGTGGTACAAAAAAGGATCTGGTTGCCAGTCATCAATCTTCAGTCCCTTCAGATTCCAGCAGAAGATTGCAGGGAGATAGGATGCTTTTTTCCCACTCTGCTGCATACAGTCCTGCCAGATAGGGATGTCTCTTTTCCCAGATATTTAAATCTAGATGAATTATGAGTGTGCTTTTCCCTGTGTTCTCATAGTGAAGAGAGTAATTAATGACTATTAAATGGTTGCAGTATGAGGCTTAAATTAAACAATGTCTCTTCCCTTTTCCATGTTTAGATAAGATAGGTTATGAAAAGTTAAGTACAGATGGAATATGACAAATACTGTCATCCAGTTTCCCATTGCTTTCCTCATGGTATGTTTTCTGAAGGAGTTTCTAAGTGGCTTCCATTTTCTCTCAATAATCAAAAGCTTTACTGCATCTTTTTGCACAGTAGAAAAGGAGACATTTTCTTACACAGCTAAATCTAATTATTGATTGCCTTTGAAGAGCCTCTTTGCAAAATAAAGAATGGAGTTTAAAACTTGCAAGGGTTTCTGAATTTCACAACTTCAGCTGGATCAGGTATTCATAAGAAATCAATTGGCTTATTAATGAGCCTTCTGCAGAAGTTGGCAAATCAGCTGCCTGTGAATTTCAGCATGTCAAATGCTTGCAAATGGTTGACTTGGAGCATCTGCAGATCACTCTTCATGACCTGAAAACAGTTCCAGAAGCTGCATGGCATGCATCCCATCCCTCAACTTTGTTCAACCAGAACACCTAATACACCTCAGTGAGAGGCTGCCAACCATTCCTGATAAGGCTTAGACATTTGCAGTGAGTGACTGCAAACCATTCCTGCTAAGGCTTAGACTCTTGCAGTGAGTGAAACTTTCAGTGAGAGACTGCAAACCATTCCTGATAAGGCTTATTTCCTTGCAGTGAGTGACTTCAAACCATTCCTGCTAAGGCTTAGACTCTTGCAGTGAGTGAAACTTTGAGTAAGTGACTGCAAACCATTCCTGGTAAGGCTTAGACACTTGCAGTGAGTGAAACTTTCAGTGAGAGACTGCAAACCATTCCTGCTAAGGCTTAGACACCTTTTGGAATTTGTCAACAGGAAAACAAGCAGAACAGACAAACACACAAACCCAAAGCTATGTCCCACTGCATGTCTCAACAGAACCAACAATGACACAGACAGCAGGAGCTGCCCTCTTTCTCTAGCATGCATTGCCCTAAATTACAAGGAATGCAGACATGCTTGCAGGGTAGACCCCTGAAAATTCTACCTTATTTGGAGAATTCCCTGAGAGTTTTTATTTTCCTTCTTGAGTTGTATCACATCTTCCCTCGTAGAAGTGGCACAAATCCCAGGCATGTAAGAGAACCATCACAGCACCTGAAAGCTCTGTTTTACTCTGTGGTGGAAACATACTCGTAGAGAAAATAGATGGATTTGGTTTTCTTTTTGGTTTAGGTTTTTGATAGTATAGGCATCTTTTTATGTTATTATCCATGCTTTATAGTCACAGCTTAGCATGAGATACAAGCAGACATTTACAATCTATACAGTTATGGACAGAAACAGACTAGTTAAAAAGTAATAAGGAAACACAACAGCTATTGCTTCAAACCTTTCTTCTCTACCAGTCTGACACAACTGTAAGACAATGTACACTGCAGAGTTTAAATGGTTAGAATCATAGAATCATAGAGTCAGTCAGCGTGGGAAGGGACCTTTGCTACTTCTTTTTGACAGCTCTCAGCATTATACCAAGAACCTGTTAGCTGAACACTCTTTCCACTGTGTCCTTTACTTTCTGTGATTGAAAAAGCATTTTTTTTTTCCTTAGGAGAAAAGTACTTTTCTAAAGCTAAACTTCATACTTGTGCTTAAATGAGGAAAAAGTTTTCCACAGACAGAGTGGTCAGCCACTGAATCACAGAATCATAGAATCAGTCAGAGTTGGAAGGGACCACAAAGAGCATCTAGCTCCAACCTCTCTGACATGGGCATGGGCACCTTGCCCTAGATCAGGCTGGCCACAGCCTCATCCAGCCTGGCCTTAAACACCTTCAGGGATGAGGCCTCAATCACTTCCCTGGGCAACCCATCCCAGGCTCTCACTACTCTCATGACAAACAACTTCCTTCTTGTGGCCAGTCTGAATCTCTTCACCTCCAGCTTTGCTCCATTGCCCCTTAGTGCCATGGTCTAGTTGGTCTAGCTGATTGGTTAGGGCTGGGTGCTAGGTTGGACTGGATGATCTTGGAGGTCTCTTCCAACCTGAGTGATTCTATGATTCTATGATTCTAATCCTGTCACTCCCTGAGAGCCTAAAAAGTTCCTCTTCAGTTTTTTTCTGGGCCCCCTTCAGATTCTGAAAGGCTACAGCTACGTCACGTTGAAGCCTCCCCTTCTGCAAACCGAACAACCCCAACTCTTGCAGCTTTCCTGCCGTACTTTTATTGATTGAGCAGTGACATGTCAGTTCAATCCTCTTCCTCCTTCACTTTTCTTCCCATTCCCCCCCTGCCCCCTCCCCAGCTGATTGAATATGCAATGCAAAGCTCTTTGGCAGAGAGCCATTCTGGCAAGCTGCATGATGCATTCAGCAGTTTGTTTGATTTATAGTGTTGGAAGTTGCCAAACTTTTTGTCATTTGGTTTAATAAAATATTATGCCTTTAACAAATTATTTATTTTTTTCTTCCATAAAGGATTTTTATTTTGCTCAGTAGGATTATGGTTTGAAGGTATAATTAGCATCTTGTTAATTGTGGATAATTAGGTGCCATTCAGAGAGCTCGTTGCAAAGGGCCATGCGATTCGTTGAACAGAACTCCCTCGAGCTGGCGTTCAGAGGTCCCTAATGGGCAAAGAATGCAGCAGGAGTGGATGGAATAATAGAAATTGGAAATATATGAACACATATAAGCAATTTAAATTGAAAGTTGAGATAGTGCCATGAATGGACATTACCAAAAGAGATGCACGAAGCTGTGAATTAGCAACCTCCGTGCTCCACCATTTACAGGGACAGACAGAATGATACTGTGATGGTTTGGGTGTTCCTCACCCCCCCCCCCCCCCCCCCCCCCCCAACTTAAGAAAATCCCAGACTAGACTCAGCTGAGCTGGAAATTAAGGAATGTAGCTTTATCTTTACAGCTTAGCACAATATACAGACCTGTTTATAATCCATAGAGCTATAGACAGAAATACACAAGGTAGAAAGTAATACAGAAACACAACAGCCCTCCCAGAGTCCCCAGGAGGGGCTCCCACCCACCCTTCCACCTTCTCCCCACCCTTCTACCTTATCCTAGACTTTGCCTTACATTCAAGGTGAGTTTGGAGGGTCAGCTGAGGGGGGTAGGAAGCAGAAGGATTATTCAGGCAGCAAGTTTGAGATGAAAAGTGCAGCCCAAAGCCCAGAGAGAGACTCTGTTGCCTATGTTTGTGTTCTTGTTCATATACAGTCTGGACATGAGGAGGAAGTTGTTGAGCATGAGAGTGGTGAGAGGCTGGAATGGGTTGCCCAGGGAGGTGGTTGAGGCCTCATCCCTGGAGGTGTTTAAGGCCAGGCTGGATAAGGGTCTGGCCATCCTGCTCTAGAGTAGGGTGCCCCTGGGCATGGCAGGGGGGTTGCAACTAGGTGATCCTCGTGGTCCCTTCCAACCCTGACTGATTCTATGATTCTAGATCTCAGCAAGCCTACGAGTGCAGTAGACATCACCATTGTTTCCTTTTCACAGCCTATAACCTAATTCTTCTCACCAAAACATTCTAGCTAGCTTCAGACTAGCACAGATACCCTGATGCAAGGATTGTGATGTTAAGTTTTAAGCAGCATTTGTGCAAGTGCAATGTAACATATAGATTATTGCAGCCAAGGTAATGATAGCAATTAATAATTGCTTTTATTGTAGTGCTTTTTACCACTGTGGTGTCATTCTATGATGTATAACCATAGCAGCATTTGATTGTTTCTGCTCATAATGTAGCAATTGTAAGGCTCTCATTTAGGAAAGTAAACTCCATTGAGAGAAATGAAGAGTGTTTCTGTAGTAAAGTTTGGCAGCCTTGCATACTTACAACCTGTTTCATATCAAGACAGCATAATGGTGCAGATCCCTGTGAAAGAATAACTGGGATTTCTCATTCCTTGGCAGGTAAAACTCTCAGTGGATCAGTGAGCTAGAGGAAATTTTATCCTCTGCTTCAGCCCCATCAGTTTGGGGCCTGTAAAGCTGGAATCAAATCCTTATTTGGGAGTAAAGGGCTCCTGCCATTTGCACTGCCTCTCAGGCTGCAGAAGAAAACAAATGTGCAGCAGGTCCCACTGGAACTTGATTGTGTTGTGACTTGCTGGGATGTGGGGGGGACATCACACAGCTTTTGCCTCCCCTTCCCACCATGATGCTGATACTGTCATCAGATGTCTAACATGTCCTTATTTTTCTTGCTGCCACTGTCCTTGAGGCCAGTGGGGAGAGAGGAGGCAAGCCCAGAGAGGGAGCTGGCAAGTGCCTGTGTAGCTCTTAGATAACGCCGCAGTCTGCTTTCAGTTCACACCGAGGCCAGTCAGAAAGCCTGCGGGATCTGATCCCGGAGACATCATCTGCCGAAGGACAGGAGGGGGTCACCGGTCACATCTGCTGAAGGACAGGATGGGGTCACTTGGTCAGATGAAGATCAAAGTAGGGCAGCCCTTGCATCTCTTTTTCCAGTGCTGAGCCGTGCACTTCTCAAACATAGGCTGCAACCTGGGATGTTGAGTCCAGGAGTTGCCATAACCTCCGCTTGAACTTTGTGGGTTTGTCCCACCTTGCCAAGGGGACTCATTCTCCTCTCTCCTCAAGAGAGCTCAGCTTACTCAGGCTGGCCTAGCTCCAACCACCTTGTTTATTAGAAAGCTGTTTGCTCCCCATATTTCCATTTGAATGCAGTTCATTTTCTCCACCCATATGGATGACTTCAGACTTTTTTTTCTTCTTAGGCCTCTGCTTTGTTGTTACATGACTATGGTGGAGTTTTTCCCTTAGCCATCTGTCTTTTTGAGGAGCATTTTGAACACTGTCAGGTGTTCATGCTAGCAGGAGTTTCTCTGTGTATTCCTCAGAGTCTTTCCAATCAGTTCCTCTTCTGTTCAACACAGAGCTGAGCAGCTGGTTGCAAAGCACTCCATCACCTTTGCTAATAAGCACATTTTACTCCCTCAGTAAAGAATGGTCAAGAGTGAGGATTTGAAAGAGATTAGCCTTTAGCTTAGAGAGGACTACAAGTGTCTTTTGTTTACATGAAAGATCCAAAAGGTTTTCATTCTGAGAGTATTAACATGACTTTATGAAACCACCATATTTCAATTGCTGTGCCATCTTTCTCTGGTTTTCCCATCACCCCTGGGATTCTGATACATGGTTGAGTATCAAAAAATATGCTTTCTTACAAGGTAACATAGTGTTTAAGTAAGAGTTCTTGGTATCTTGGGGTAGAACTTTGCTTTGGTTTATTTGGTTTAGGCAGCCAGCTCCCAAAATATGCACAGCTAAATAGAAAAGAGCCACAAATCAGCACACAGGATTAGGACTATTGCTGCTCCAGATATTGCTATTTTTTTGCTGCTGGGGTTTTCTTTCCCTGTTGAAGGTTGAAACCATGGTGCTAGAGGGGGATGTGCCATCTTGTTTGTGTAATACCCTGCTAACACTAAAGCAGCTACTCTGTAAACCCTCTCTGTGACTTATGGTCCATTCTTTATGGGAGCAAAGAAAATTTAGAGTTACATTTTACAATCACGCAATCTTTTTTGATGCTTCAGATCCTCTCCTCCAGGGGAGTCTCTAATTCCCAGATTCACAGACTGCATTGGGTTGAAAGGGACCCTCCAAGGTCATCTTGTTCAAACCCCCTGCAGAGAGTAGGGACATCTCCAACTACATCAGGCTGCCCAGGGCCACAATAAGTCTTGAATATCTCCAAGGCCAGGGCCTCAACCACATCTTTGGGCAACCTGTTTCAGTATTTCACCACTCTTACTGTAAAGAACTCCCATTTAACCCTGCAAATGAAGCAGAAGTCATGCTGGAAAGAAACCCTTTCATGAGCCTGCTGAACAAGAAGGCAATACTACCTTGAGACATACTCAAGGTCTTCAAAGCTCCTGTCTGCAGCCCCCTGAAGATGCCTGCATTTAAAGTAGGACCTGCACTTGTGAACCTCAGTCTCAACTGGAGTTTAATCTACACATCACTACGTGTTGCCAGAGACAGCTGCTTTTAGGGTACCTGTTGAGCAAATATTAAGGACTAAACAAAGCAGTGGAGAGCTTAACATATTCCACTGGTCGATGGGAGATTTCCTGTTGTATTAACAAGCTTTGGGGCCACAAGAGAACAATTTGAAAGGTACAGTAAGGTTTATTTCAGGCTCTTACCGCTTCTCCTGTTACTACTATCTCAAGGAACCAATTACTTTCAGAGCTCTGTCTCTCATTAACCCTACTATGAGACACAATGTGCTTCATATTCTCACTAAAATGAAAGGGAAGATGTAGAGCAGATAGTGTAATGCAGCTCAGTATCACTGAGAGATGAAATGGTATATATGGGTGCACAGGGAGAGTTTTAGCTGGATTTGGGTTTTGGTTCATAGGACCCTTTAGGTCAATCAATGAAATTGCATCTTGTACTGGCCCAGTCCAGTGCCAACTAACTCTCTTTTCTTTTCTGTTATCTTTGCCTCATTTCCTCATGATTCCTCAAGTGTTCTGTTCAAATTAAAGCCTAATGGTACATTCTTTTCTTAAATCATTTTACAAGGCACGTTGGTAATCTAAATCAATGCAATGAAGCCACTGAATAATGCAGGCACAATATATATATCTAGAGCTATTTTTAAGATCTAGCAATTGCTGTAGCAATTTTTATGTTCTTTAAATTCAAGTAAAGTAGAAGAATGCAAATAAGGCTGGGGATGGTGTTGGCTTATATCTGTGTGTCTCACATTTATTTCCTGCTTCCTTTTCTTTCCATCCTAAATTCAATCAAGCACATCCTGTTATGAATAGGACCATCAGAAGACTATATTTTATTAGATCAGTAAGGATTTCTTTTTGCCCTTTTATTTTTTTTTCTGTGCTCCACACAGGATTGATAGATTTAATTCTTTCTTATATGTTAAAAGTATGAAAGAAAGGGGAACAGAGAACTATCAAATATTCACTAGACAAGGCAACAGAAAAATGAGTTGCTAAGCTTGAGCAAAAGGCTGAGTGGAAGAGAAAAGTAGAAGTAAATAATTTTTTTTAAAGAAATAAAAAAATAGATCAAAGAAGCAATCACTACAGAAATCTGATAGGGAAAAAAAATGAATCAAACTATCAGCAAACACAGTGGAAAACAGAAATACTTTTCAGTTGGCCCTTTAGCACCTGGAGATGTTTGAAAGCAGAATGCGGTGTCAGGCTGTTTGTTTGGAGACCTAACAAACCTTCTCTTTGGATCACAGTTCTGCTTCAGTACTATCATATTCCCAGCAGCTGTTGCCAATTGATTGAACTTTGCCACACATCCTATCATATGTAATATTTTTTCTTCAGCCTGATCCTCTGTGATCAGCTGAAGAAATCTCTTAACAAACAAATACATGTGTGCACACATAAGAGTTACTGGGTTTTGTTAAGGCAAAGCACAGTTTAAAAACCACTTGCAACTTTAAATGCCTCAAAAGTAAAATGTAAGAAAGTTTCCAAATATAATCTTATGCCTGTTGCTGCAATCTTTTGGGCTTATTCAAAATTAGTTTAGAACACTTGTCTCTGGGCATGCTGTCAGTGCAAAACGTGTAGAGTATGTATGGCCAACAGGGAATCCATCAAAAGCTCTGTGAACTAAGTTCACTGGACTTTTCCTAAAGAAAGCCTTGTAAAAACCAGAGCTGCAAGAGGTACATTCCACACAGCCCGTGGTGCACTTGGTGTGTCCTAATCTCTTTCTTCATTTCTACTGTGATGAGACAGGGAAGAGTTTATAGCAATACAACACTATTGGTTCTTTTACTAAGCACTGTTGGTTCTTTTACCATGCACTATTGGTTCTTTTACCATGCACTACTGACTCTTTTACTATGCACTATTGGTTATTTTACCATGCACTATTGGTTCTTTTACCTAATCTCTTTCTTCATTTATTTTGTGATGAGACAGGAAAGAGTTTATAGCAATACAACACTATTGGTTCTTTTACTATGCACTATTGGTTCTTTTACCATGCACTACTGACTCTTTTACTATGTACTATTGGTTCTTTCACCATGCACTATTGCTTATTTTACTATGCACTATTGGTTCTTTTACCATGCACTATTGGTTCTTTCACCATGCACTATTGGTTCTTTTGCTATGCACTATTGGTTCTTTTACTGTGCACTATTGGTTACTTTACAACACTTTGATGTTTGAAATTAAGAATCACAGAATCACAGAATGTCAGGGGTTGGAAGGGACTTCCAAAGCTCATCCAGTCCAACCTCCCTGCCAGAGCAGAGTCACCTAGAACAGATCACACAGGAACATGTCCAGGTGGGTTTTGAATATCTCCAGAGAGGGAGACTCCACAACCCCCTCGGGCAGCCTGTTCCAGTGTTCTGTCACCCTCACAGGGAAAAAAAAATCCTCCTCATGTTTACATGAAACTTCCTATGCCTCAGCTTCCACCCATTGCCCCTTGTCCTGGCATCAGGCATCACCCAGCACTCACCTTTACATCTTTATAACCATTGATGAGGTCACCTCTCAGGCTCCTCTTCTCCAAGCAGCACAGCCCCAGCTGCCTCAGTGTGTCCTCATAAGAGATGCTCCATTCCCTTAATCATCTTTGTGGCTCTGTGCTGAACTCTCTCAAGCAGTTCTATGTCCCTCTTGAACTGGAGGGCCCAGAACTGGACACAGTAAACCAGATGTGGCCTCAGCAGGGCAGAGGAGAGGGGCAGGAGAACCTCTCTCGACCTACTAGCCACAGCCCATTCACTACACCCCAGAATGACATCGCCCCTCCTGGCAAGAAAAGGTAGAAGCCATGTTCACTGATAAAAAAACTCCAAACCACCACAGATGGTTTTCTTTTATTCCTGAAAGCTGCCTCCATCCCTAGAAGTTTTTCCCATAACATCACCTGTACCTCTTTCTGTTTTCCAGTGGTGTTGAATTACCTTTTCCCTGTGATTTTTTCTGCACTGGAACAGTATTTATGTACATATTTCCACATGTCTCTAAAATAAAAATGAAAATTACTGTGGTTAAAGCTGTCACATCAGCTACAGAAAATATGTACTTAGAAAATGAAAGGGTTCTACTTTGTAAAGCAGATCTATGAAAATAATGTCCTTGTACATATCAGCTGAGACTTCGGTGCAGGGTAAATAAGTCTTCTGATATCACTGGTGGAGACATGCTGCCCAGAACAGCTCAAGCCAGCAGACAGTAACAAGGCTGCCTCAGGCTGTTGCAGCAGCAAAATTCTCCACTGGACAGGAATAAGAGTTACCTTGTTAAAAATACTGTCCTCATCAATTAAAGCAGATCTCAGAAGGTCAAAGAGAAAGTATCCAGCCCCTAAGAAAGTTGGGGACATATCTCCACTGCCTTATTTTCTGTGAGAAGCAAACCCCCTCCAAGGACAGTGTTGACTCTCAATTTCCCCCAATTTCAATCCAGCTGCAAATAGTGATGCTGAAAGTTGTATTGTACTGCATCCAGTTCTGGAGCTCCCATTGCAAGAAGGATGTGGATGTGCTGGAGCACATCCAGAGAAGGGCCATGGGGATGCTAAGAGGGCTGCAGCAGCTCTGCTATGAGGACAGACTGAAAGAGTTGGGGCTGTTCAGCTTGGAGAAGAGGAGGCTCCCAGGTGACCTTATTGTGGTCTTCCAGTATCTGTATCAGTATCTCCAAAAAAGCTGGGGAGGGACTGGTTAGGTTCTCAGGGAGTGACAGGACTGGGGAGAATGGAGCAAAGCTGGAGATGGGGAGATTTGGGCAGGATGTGTGGAGGAAGTTGTTCAGCATGAGAGTGGTGAGAGCCTGGAATGGGTTGCCCAGAGAGGTGGTTGAGGCCCCATGGCTGGAGGTGTTTAAGGCCAGGCTGGATGAGGCTCTGGCCAACCTGATCTAGGCAGAGGGCTTGGAAGTAGATGATCACTAGAGTGATTTCCCATTGGAATGGGCTGCCCAGGGAGGTGGTGGAGGCACCATCCCTGGAGGTGTTCAAGAAAAGACTGGATGAGGCACTTAGTGCCATGGTCTGGTTGGCTGGCTAGGGCTGGGTGCTAGGTTGGCCTGGATGATCTTGGAGGTCTCTTCCAATCTGGTTGATTCTATGATTATATGATCCTTGTGGTCCATTCCAACCTTGACTGATTCTATGATTTCCCAACACAACCTGGTCTAAACTGGACCTTTTCCCTCCTTTATATCTAAAAGTTGTCCAAGGAGAAGTGTCCTAGAAAATGGTGTTTTTTTTTAGGAAACTCCCAAAAGAAAAAAGCATAGTTCAAACCTTTGAAGAATAACTGATTGAACTATAAGCTGAATATAATTTCCTCTTTGCTAGCATCTAGTGCACCTAAAATACGACTGGTTTGATTCTGGTGCACTTTACCCATAACACACACACTAATTTATCCTCAATGTCAGTAAAAAGCAAACAAAACTGTAAACATTAGTATAAGGCAGTAAAATCGGGACTGGGACATTAGGAAACTTAGTTGTTTTGTGTCTTCTCCAGCGTATTTGTGGGCAGGAACATCTTGTGCTTTTTATACCCTCTCAGCCCTAACAACACTACTGTCCCAATAGCTAGGAACTCACACTTTGAGGTTAAGTTTTGGCAGGTCTGAGCTGGCCACAGTATTTAGCAAGATACCTCTGGTGTGTTTTCATAGGTTCTGTTTATTCCAAGCAAGTCAAGGGACAAGTTTAAACAAGGGCCATAAGCAAGGCTGCAACATATTCTTACCCATGGATAAGACATCATCTGTACCAAGGGACATGATCCTTATCACAATTACCTCATATGAAAGCACCAACATAAATCTCAGTAAAGTAGTGATTAACTCCATTAACTGAACCTGATGACAGAGGATCAACACATCACTAGCTGGTCAAATTTCTGCTCAGCTTCCTACAACATTTGTTGGAGGGCAATTTCAGGTTTTCTCTGTCTCAGGCTACTGACTTTTATCCTTGGAGTTGTGGCATTTGGTAAAAGAAGATGTAAAGTCATATAGCAACCAACTGCAGGATGAAAAAGGGAATATAAAACAAGATATGGCAAAGACATATACCAGCCAGATGCAGGATAAAAATGGGAACATAAAAATAACTTTCATTTCCCTCCATCACCCCTGCACTAGGTTGTATGTTGAGTAGAGTATGAAAAGACAAATTTTAGTACCACATGTAATCACTTAAAGTCATACTTCAATTTTATCTCCAAACAGTGAATTATCTTTTCCCCTGGAAACTGTATCTATGAAGTAGGCATTTTTTAGTTTGTTATTTTTTAACTAATAGCATTTTATTTTTTAATTTATTCTATGTATAGCCAATATCTCTGATGCAATTATCTTTGTAATTAGAAGTCTTTTCTATGCCATATATCATAAAATCATAGAATCAAGCAGGTTGGAAGACATTTCCAAGATCATTCAATCCAACCTATCATCCAGCCCTAGACAATCAACTGGACCATGGTACTAAGTGCCTCATCCAGGCTTTTCTTTAATGCCTTCAGGGACAGCAACTCCACCACCTCCCTGGGCAGCCCATTCCAATGCCAATCACTCTCTCTGCCAACAACTTCCTCCTAACATCCAGCCTAGACCTCCCCTGCCACAACTTGAGACTGTGTCCCCTTGTTCTGTTGCTGGCTGCGTGGGAGAAGAGACCAACCCCACCTGGCTACAGCCTCCCTTCAGGTACTTGAAATATGCCTTTCTGAAATGCATTTTAGAATAATGAATGTTTTAGAATCATAGATTCAGTCAGGGTTGGAAAGGACAGCAAGGATCATCTAGCTCCAACCTCCCTGCCATAGGCAGCGACACCTTGCCCTAGATCAGGCTGGCCACAGCGTCATCCAGCCTGGCCTTAAACACCTCCAGGGATGAGGCTTCCACCACCTCCCTGGGCAACCCATTGCAGGGTCTCACCACCCTCATGCTTTTCATGTCTCTCCAGATAGGTAATAAAAGAAGCATGCACACTGTAGATGCTGATGAGCCAAAGGAAGAGGTGAATTCCTGAAAAACTGGAATGAGCACTTCTAGCAAATTGCATGCACCACTGCACAGCAGTGAGTCAGATAGTTGTTCACAGGCAAGTGGCTGCTTTGCTTGACAGGCAGTTAGTGTTATCTAGCTAGCTCACTCCTGAAGGTGTGCATACTGAATAGAATTATCATCAGTTCTCAAACGGTTAAGGCATCACATTAATCTGCTCAAACATCTGAGAGGTGATGATTCCCAGAGTTAACAATGGTTTTAGTAGCAGCACAGGATAAGAATGGCCATCAGAAGCCCAGCCTTTCACTGAAATAGGCTCAATATCATGTAGTATTTTTCATCACCCTATCAGACTCCATCTTTTTATCACCAATAATCTCTTGGAAGGCTGT
Organism: Pogoniulus pusillus; assembly: GCF_015220805.1. Taxonomy (NCBI): domain Eukaryota; kingdom Metazoa; phylum Chordata; class Aves; order Piciformes; family Lybiidae; genus Pogoniulus; species Pogoniulus pusillus. The sequence continues at coordinate 6,060,596 of NC_087296.1, forward strand.
TTCAAAAGGTTGTTTAGTTCTTTGATGGCTGGAACAATCTTCATTCCACAGGTAAATTTACTAACAGGAAGCTTATATCTGATTATTTTTGACTCAGCTCACAAAAATCTCATCACTCAGACATTTCCTCACCCTTCTGATGCATCTGTAGAGCTATTTAATATCCACTTAGCCTGGATTTTCTTACACAAATAAAGATGACTTTTTGAGGACATATTTAGTATTAGGTGCATATAGTAGTCCACCTGCAGAAGGAATAATCAATGTTACATTCCTACTTTATGTAGTTTGGGGTGATAATTCTGAAGAATTATTAGGAGTCATTGAATTTTTCACCATACTTCATAAGTACTAATGCCACCAAAAGGTCATTTTCCTCTGGTGTCACAGAAATCTTGGAGGTCTCTTCCAACCTGGTTGATTCTGTGATTCTATGACATGCTTTTCCAGCACCAGGAGAAAGGCTGCTGCTACTAATACTCATCCGTGCTACTGTGAATGGGTGAGATTTGCAAGTAGGATTAATCTAACAATGTAGTTGTCCTCAGTATGGATACACAGATATGGGTTGATTATTTACGTTCTCATCACAAGACCCCAAGATAAGTAAGCCCTTTAGGGGCTGATAAGGCTGGATGAGGCTCTAGATAGCCTGATCTATCAGTGAGGTGTCCCTGCCCATGGAGGGGGATTGGAAATAAATGATCCTTGTGGTCCCTTCCAACCCTGGCCATTCTATGATAAGTCATCTTAGGTGTTTCTTATATCTACCCAGAATGAAAAGTTTGGAATTATGTTTCCTTATTGACCATAAAAGAGACCTTAGAAAGGAGTCATCTGATGTCAGCTTAGAGGAGTAGATTCTTAGACAACTTCAGGCACTCTGGAGGAGTTTAAAAGGAGACTGAATGAGGCACTTAGTGCTACAGTTTAGTTAATTAAAAGGTGTTAGGTGATAGGTTGGACTCAGTGGTCTTGAAAGTCTCTTCCAACCTGGTTAATTCTGTGATTCTGTTTCACCTAGATGCAGATTTAACTTTTCAGCCTGGTGTTCATAGTCCCTTTACACTCCCAATCTAATAAAGGGAAGGAATAAGCACATCTAAGGAGTAATAATTCCACAGAAGCTCTGCCTCAAGCTCTGTAAGTGCAAACCATTCACCCTCAGTTAGAGAAAGAGCATACACATGGTGCCTATACACCTCACCTAGCCACCTTAGTTTATGGTCTAAAGTTGCAAGAGGAAAGTACAAGACAGAAAATCATAGAATCCTAGAATTAAGCAGGTTGGAAGAGACCTCCAAGCACAGCCAGTCCAACCTAGCACCCAGCCCTGTCCAATCAACCAGACCATGGCACTAAGTGCCCCAGCCAGGCTTTTCTAAAACACCTCCAGGGACAGTGACTCCATCACCTCCCTGGGCAGCCCATTCCAATGGCAATTCACTCCCTCTGGGAAGAACTTCCTCCTAACATCCAGCCTAGACCTCCCCTGGCACAACATAATCATCTACCAGCTCACTTAACCAAAGAGAGCCAGAGAGCATGGCTCTGCTGCTCATGGATCTCCAAAAGTTCCAATCAGTGCACTGAACTCACTGGATTGAAACAATACCATAAAATGATTTACTAGATGGTGGATTATTCACACACTGTAAGTCACAAAAATATAGCAACTGAAATAGCAGTTTTTAAGAGATCCAGCAGCCCTTGGAACCATGTAAAAGTGCATCAGCAGCATCCATTTGGCAAACACTCCCAGAGAGGAGGACTGCATTGCAGACAACTCCTGAAAGGAGGTGGGGCAGTGGGAGGGTACATTTGTAACACAGATTATTCACAATGAATAATTCAGCTAGTTCTTTGCTACAACACACTTCCACCAGCTGGCTTTTGTGTAAGAACTTCAAAGTATTTGAGTCTGAATTGATTAAGCCTCTACACTACATTGATCTGGGCCTTAGGAAAATTTGCTGCTCTCCAAAAAGAGCGATGACGTTGGAGCAGGGCAGGTTTGTGCTGCTTCTTTTGACAAGTCCACGAGAACATTTCTTTGAAAATTAGGACATTTTCATTGATCCCAGGGGCAGAAATATTTTCTTGTTGGCTCTCTTTAACAAGTCCAGTAGCTGGTGAATCACAGAACTGCTGATATCACCCTTAGAATAATATTACCTTAGATGGCTGAAATCTACCAGCTGAAATCTAGCTCCAGATGTGGACACATCATAGCTCATGAAAAAAAGCTATGTGTAGGAAAGTCCAACCAGAGCAGTCTTCTTTCCCTCTGTCTTATTACAAACCCTTGCTAAGAGAAGGGAATCCTTTTATTCCCCCCCACCCCTTGGCACTAAAATGCTGTAAGCAAGGACTATCCCGGCGCTAAATATTAGCAGCTGAGTTTCAAAGTGATGTATAAACAGAGTTCAAAGAGAGAAATCAATTTACATATGCCTTGCTAGCATAGTTCCTTTTATGACTGCAGTATTCTATACACTCATCTGAGTGCAGGAAAACTGCTCTCTCTGTGGCTGGTGTTTTAAAAACAACCTCAAATAGAAAAATAATTTCTCTGGCCACAAATGGGACCTTGTGGAGACAGCACACATTAGGATTGAGGACCCAGAAGTTGCTTCTTATTTCTTCCTTGCTTGTACTGCTTATTTTTTCACCCTGTGCTTGGAGTTTTGGCTTTTTTCTTTTTCTCCTTTTTCTTTTTCTCTCTTTTGTCAAAGCAGCTGGGGTATTTTGTGATGTATCTCAGTGGGTGCCTTACTGTGCTCCAAGACAAACATTATTTTACCATTGTAGGAAAAGCATGCCTCATCCTCACTCATAGGAATAACTATCTAGCTGCCTTTCTCATCAGGCTGACAAAGAACATTATCCATTTGCTTGGATAAACATATCTCATTTCCACGTGAAAACCAAGGATATAAGAGATAAGACAGAGTGGAGCTATTGAATGTTTAATTCAGTATAGAACAGCACTTTAAAATTCAGACACACAAGGAATGTCCCAGATTCATACCTTTCCAAATGCAGATGGTAGAGATGAGAGATTTCCACTCTTTTCTCTGTCTTCCCAGGAAAAGACTCACAGAATCACAGAATCTTAGAGGTTGGAAGGGATCTTTAGAGATCCCTGCCAAGGCAGGATCACCTTAGGGTAGTTCACACAGACTCCTATAGGTACACTCATAGAATCATGGAATCACAGAATCAACCAGGTTGGAAGAGACCTCCAAGATCATCCAGGCCAACCTAGCACCCAGCCCTAGACAATCAACCAGACCATGGCACTAAGTGCCCCAGCCAGGATTTTCTTGAACACCTCCAGGGACAGCGACTCCACCACCTCCCTGGGCAGCCCATTCCAATGCCAATCACTCTCTCTGACAACAACTTCCTTCTGACATCCAGCCTAGACCTCCTCTGGCACGACTTGAGACTCTGTCCCCTTCTTCTGTTGCTGGTTGCCTGGCAGAAGAGACCAACCCCACCTGGCTACAACCTTCCTTCAGGTACTTGTAGGCAGCAATGAGGTCACCCCTGAGCCTCCTTTTCTCCAGGCTAAAAACCCCTCTATGTAGATTCCTATACACAGACTTCCATATGTAGACTCCTATACAAATAGACCTTTGCATGTTGGATTTTAAACCGCTGATTTCCACTGGAGCTGTGGCAAATCACAGCACCACCAGATGAGTGCATCTCTCATTTGTTTTTCCTTGCAAAAATACAGTATAGATTACAGGATAGAAGTAAAAACTCTGACCCTCAAAGGAGTTCCTTTTAAGCCTGGGAAAGGTTCATCTATTTCACCTTCATGAGACTTGTACCATTCATAAAACAGCACAAATGAAACTAACTTTTACATTTGTTTAAATTCTAGTTGAGGAGTGGCCTTGGAATTAGGAAGTGCCTGAGAAGAAGTTCCAGATCTGAAATCATAATGATGTCAAGTTTTTCAGTATTAGAGGCAAAAACCTCATGCTCCTGCCTTTTGGAACAGAAGAAAACTCCTTCAGAGACTTTCTACAGAGTATGCATGTGCCACAATGATTCCTGGGCTGTTAACATACAATCTTGGAAAGAGGGAGTGCTCTTCTCATCTCCTTCTTCAGGTACCTAGAATGGGGAGGAAGATCCCAGTAATCACGTCACGGATGCTGTGCCTCTATTTGCATCTCTTGCAGAACCTGATTGCTGGGATTGAGCACACATTTCGAGGTCCGTGGTCTGCTTTGAAAAGGGAATTTGAATAAAAGAGCAAGAATACTGCAAGCTGCCAGCAGTAAGGAACTCTTCCCTTCGACAGGCATGACAAATCATGCTGTTCACTCTGATGCAGGCACCGTAAGTTAGGCCCTGGCATTCAGTGGAACTTCTCTATCTGCATGTGATTGCCATGTGCCTCTTTCATAGGAAGGGCTACAGAATGTCTAAGGAAAGTGTTGAGAAAATTGAAACCTTCCCCATGCTGATGGTTCAGAAGACTTTGGGAGGGGTGAAAGGCCTTGAGAAAAAGGTTTGGTTTCAAGAGAACGAAGACTGCAACTCCTCCCAGACTCCTGGGCCATGCTTAAATACCAGCAAAAAAACCCAGCATGTGGTTGCACACCAAAGGTTCCTTCTCTGTAGTGATGCCAAAAGTGATTCTTGAATAACTTTAAATAGAGAAGATTTAGTTCTCTTCTGCACTTCTGCTGTCAGGAGGTTAGATCAGATAATAATAAAGATTCATGCATGCATCGTTCAATGTCTCTACAAACATAATTTGCTCCAGGTTTCTCTATGTCATGCTTTTCATAAGGAATGCCATGCCATTAAAAATGGCAAGTTTGCAAAGTATTCACACTCTGTTGGGAAATTAAGAACTGCAAGGGAGAGGAGCTGTGGGTGTACACAGACACAAACACAGGCTGTGCAGAGGCATTATCCAGTTATTAGCACTGCATGTTTTAACGGCATCCCTCTTTCATCTCGCTTCTGTTCTCCCAGCTGTTTCCCTCAGACTCAGTCCCAGCATTTCAAATCTCTGCAAAGAGATGTTAACAGATGTTGTTTTCCTCCAGGCCCAGCTTTTGTTCTGCTCATTACCTTTTCTGCCAATGTCCCAGCTCAAGATAAACCTTCGTACCTCTGAAAGGCTCTCCCTGTTAAGTTTCACTTTCCTGCCAGCTAGCAGAGGCAGAAGCAGAATGTGCATCTCACTGCAAAAAGGAGTGTGACAGCTTCCCCACAGCACTTCCTTCTCTTAAACCTAAAAGCAATGAGATGCCAGGCTTCAAGCTGCCTGAGGTCACATTTTGAAACAGTCAGAAGTGCAGTGACACTTCTGAACAGCTGTCTGTACAGGCAAGAGGAAAGATGGACCAGGCTGAGCAACCTTGCACAAACTCCATGCCAAGATAAAAAGGGAAGCTCTCTTACTTCAAAGGTGGAGGGGAGGAGAGACAAAGGTCTACAGAATTTGGGGGTAGCACAAAACACGTTCTGATGGCTGCTCTGGGAATATAGAATCATAGAATCATAGAATGGGTTAGGCTGGAAGGGACCTCAAGGATCATCCAGTTCCAACCCCCTGCCATAGACAGGGACACCTCCCACTAGAACAGGTTGCTCAAGGTCTCATCCAACCTGGCCTTGAACACCTCCAGGGAGGGAGCAGCCACAACTTCCCTGGGCAACCTGTGCCAGTGTCTCACCACTCTCACTGAGAAGAACCCTTTCCTAACATCTAATTTAATTCTCTCCTTTCCCAGTTTAACCTGTTATCCCTTGGCCTGTCATTACAAGGCCTCGTAACTAGTCCCTCCCCAGCCTTCCTGTAGGTCCCCTTCAGATACTGGAAGGTCACTATAAGATCTCCTTGAAGCTTTCTCTTCTCCAGGCTGCAATTCCCCAACTCTTGCAGTCTGTTCTCACAGCAGAGCTGCTGCAGCCCACTGAGCAGCTTCATGGCCTCCTCTGGACTCTCTCTAACAGTTTCATGTCCTTCTTGTGCTGAGGGCTCCATAACTGCACACAACTGCTCTTGCTGCAGCCCAGCACAGGGCTGTGTCTGAGCTGCACTCACACTGCAGGCTCATGTGGAGCTTTTCATCAACACAGACCCCCAGAGCCTGCTCCTTAGGGCTGCTCTCAGCCATCTGCAACCCAGCCTGGATCTGTGCTTGGCATTGCACCTACCCAGGTGCAGGACCTTACACTTGGCCTTGTTGAATGTCATGAGGTTGGCCTGGGCCCACCTCTCCAGCCTGCCCAGGTCCCTCTGGATGGATCCCTGCCCTCTAGCAAGTTAACTGTGCCACACAGCTTGATGCCATCTGTAGACTTGCTGAGGGTGCACTGATTCCTCTGTCCATATCACTGACAAAGATGTCAGACAGCACTGGTGCCAGCACTGACCCCTGAGGGACCCACTTGGCACTGGTGTCCAGGTGGACCTTGTGCCCTTGATCACAGTGTCCACCTGGCCAATATCCTCTGCTTTGATCCCTGGCTTTCTGGCCTAACAGAACTGCTGCTTGTCAGAGGAGATTTTGTTATTTGAGTCAATTGTTGCCTTCAATGTAAATGCATTAAGACAAAAAAAACCCAACCCCACACACATCTCCTTCAAACAGAGAATTCAACCCCATTTTTAGCTATCATCTGCCAGTAGCTCTCCTGCATGATGATTCATTACATTTATTCATTCTGAATTCACATCAAGAGAAAATGAGGGATTTTAAGGCTGCAAGAAGGAGGGAGATGATACATATATTCCAGAGGAGAGCAGCTGTCAGGCAGAGGAAGTAAGGAATAATATTTTGCTTCTGTTGTGAGACACTTCCTTCTATAAATACCACTGTTACAGGGGTATAAATCAGAAGTACCTCATTCTGGGCAGACCCCAGGAGCCTTGAGCTCTGCTCACTAGAAATTAATCTCAATTAACTCGCAGGACTTCTGGCTATGTTATATGCTCATCATGCACAGAGGTAGGCCAACTGCTGAGGGTTGGTATTCTATCAGAAACGAGGGTAATTAATGGATTAAGTGCTGCTCAATGGTGCTTGAAGTCCAGCTCACACACCAGAGGGTTTAATATTGTTCCCTTATTTTCACCTGCAAGCTTCGGTATCAGCTGTTTGCTCCCCATTTGCTTCCTTTGCAATTAAGTCATAGAATCTTAGAATCATAGAATCAACCAGGTTGGAAGAGACCTCCAAGCTCATCCAGTCCAACCTATCCCCCAGCCCTAGCCAGTCAACCAGACCATGGCACTAAGTGCCTCATCCAGGCTTTGCTTGAACACCTCCAGGGACGGTGCCTCCACCACCTCCCCGGGCAGCCCATTCCAATGGGAAATCACTCTCTCTGTGAAGAACTTCCACTTTTGAACCCCATCGAACCCAAGAAGGCACAACACTTTCATGCTACACTTTCATTCTGCACTACACACTACATTTCATAAAGTAATTTCAAAAGAAACACGATTTGAAAGAAATTGTTTGTTTGAATATCTTTTTTTCTAAGTCATAGGATCATAGGGGATGGAAGGGACCCAAAGAGATCATTGAGTCCAACCCCCTCTGGAGTACCCTCTGGCTAGTCTAGAGTCTAGAGTACCCTCTGGGGGTGTGGGGAGTGCTTTTTTTAGGGTTGTTTCAGCTATTCAAAAGCAAAAAAAGAAAAAAGGCTTTGGGACATTTTTGCTTTTTGAGCATTCATAGAAATGATTGCAAAAGTCTTCCCATGAGAAGGAGCAAACCCAAACACTGGACGACAGCAAAGGGGATGGTGTGCATTTAGTTTAGAGACAGGTTCTGTCCCACAATGGAATCTGAAATGGGGGCTGAGAAGTTACCAACCTCCTTCTCTTTTCATCAGAAAAAAATAGCAGCTTTCAAGCAAACAAACAAAGTGAAAGAAATAAGAGAAGGCAGTCAAATGGTACTTGGGAGCCACGTGTCAGGAATGTTACAAGAGAGAGTGATTGGCATTGGAATGGGCTGCCCAGGGAGGTGGTGGAGTCACCATCCCTGGAGGTGTTCCAGAAAAGAGTGGATGAGGCACTTAGTGCCATGGTCTGGTTGATTGGCTAGGGCTGGGTGCTAGGTTGGAGTGGATGAGCTTAGAGGTCTCTTCCAACGTGTTTGATTCTATGATTCTAAGACTAAACTCATGTGGTTAAACAGGAGAAAAAAGTGGAGGGATCAGTCTTGTGTTCAGTACTCTGGACCCAGAGCTTTCCAAGCATAAAGGCTGTTTTGTTATAAGGAAAAAAGGACTCAATTTGAGATATTTGGTGGGGAGGCTGGGGGGGGGGGGGGGGTGATGGGAACTTACCATTGACTGGAACAACTGTTCAAAGCAAAGAAATGAAAAAGGGAACAGCAGAGGAATTTCTCTCCGAGTTGCCTACTGAAGCAGTTTCGGGTTTAATTTTCGTGTCTGTTTTGCAATCCCTTGATAGTCAAAACTGGCTGACACAACACATGAGATATGCCAGTGCCAGCCCTCAGTATTTTGGGTTCCTGGAAACAGCACAAAGATCTGTGTTGACAAAAATTGTACAGATGTGACAGATTTTTTTGTATTCAGAGTGAGAAGCAGAGGCCCCCTCAGAGGAGGAATGCTGCCCTGCCCGGCAGCAAGACTCTGAGATGGTGGCTGGGCTGTGCCCTGGGTCACACAGACAGAGAGCATCTCAGTGGTGAGCACTCAACATGGCCTGTGTGACCAGAGCAAGAAAAGGGGGAATCAGTGGGATAAGCTGACATGTCAAGTGCAGCACTGCTTTCACAGGCACCCAACAAAAGTGAATAAAGGTCCTGGTTTTCCAAATATCATTTAGAAACAGAGTGGGCTTTAACTGTTTTCATAACAAATTGGAGGTTTCTTCGTCTACTTAAACTCCTTTATGCTATATTAGCTCTATGAAGTAAGGAGGAGTACAGCTGAGGATGTAAGACCTCAGATTTAAGCAATAAACACTACTCAGCAGAGACAATATCTATTGTCTATGTATTAGTGATCCATGTCAAAACTTGTGCAGAGACATGCTCTCTGAAATAAGAATTCTGATCTTGAGGTAATTTGGATTTATTTTGTTAAATCTTTCTTTCCTTTTCCTTCCTTCCTTCCTTCCTTCCTTCCTTCCTTCCTTCCTTCCTTCCTTCCTTCCTTCCTTCCTTCCTTCCTTCCTTCCTTCCTTCCTTCCTTCCTTCCTTCCTTCCTTCCTTCCTTCTCTTTCTCCCTTCCTCCCTTCCTTTCTTTCTCTTTCTTTCTTTCTTTCTTGCTTTCTTGCTTTCTTGCTTTTTTGCTTTCTTGCTTTCTTTCTTGCTTTCTCGCTTTCTCTCTTTCTCTCTCTCTTTCTTTCTCTCTTTCTCCTTTCCTCCCTTCCTCCCTTTC